>NC_083619.1:0-340000 GCF_963584025.1 Labrus mixtus
AATAATGACTTATGGCCATACCACCCTGAACACGCCCGATCTCGTCCGATCTCGGAAGCTAAGCAGGGTCGGGCCTGGTTAGTACTTGAAGGGGAGACCGCCTGGGAATACCAGATGCTGTAAGCTTTTTCATTTTTTTGATCATGTGTTTTTTTTTATCATATAGAGACATATTCACATGTCCAAAAATTCAGCCAGAATCAAGGGCATGACATCTTTAAAAGGCCCCTTTCTGCACACACTAATGACTTACGGCCATACCACCCTTAACATGCCCGATCTCGGAAGCTAAGCAGGGTCGTGCCTGGTTAGTACTTGGATGGGAGACCAACTGGGAATACCAGGTGCTGTAAGGTTTTTCATTTTTTTGATCATATGTTTTTTTTTTATCATATAGAGACATATTCACATGTCCAGAAATTCAGCCAGAATCAAGGGCATGACATATTTAAAAGGCCCCTTACTGCACACAATAATGACTTATGGCCATACCACCCTGAACACGCCCGATCTCGTCAGATCTCGGAAGCTAAGCAGGGTCGGGCCTGGTTAGTACTTGAAGGGGAGACCGCCTGGGAATACCAGGTGCTGTAAGCTTTTTCATTTTTTTGATCATATGTTTTTTTTTTATCATATAGAGACATATTCACATGTCCAAAAATTCAGCCAGAATCAAGGGCATGACATCTTTAAAAGGCCCCTTACTGCACACAATAATGGCTTACAGCCATACCACCCTGAACACGCCAGATCTCGTCAGATCTCAGAAGCTAAGCAGGGTCGGGCCTGGTTAGTACTTGGATGGGAGACCGCCTCGGAATACCAGGTGCTGTAAGCTTTTTCATTTTTTTGATCATATGTTTTTTTTTATCATAGAGAGACATATTCACATGTCCAAAAATTCAGCCAGAATCAAGGGCATGACATCTTTAAAAGGCCCCTTTCTGCACACAATAATGGCTTACAGCCATACCACCCTGAACTCGTCCGATTTCGGAAGCTAAGCAGGTTCGGGCCTGGTTAGTACTTGGATGGGAGACCGCCTGCGAATACCAGGTGCTGTAAGCTTTTTCATTTTTTTGATCATACGTTTTTTTTTTTATCATAGAGAGACATATTCACATGTCCAAAAATTCAGCCAGAATCAAGGGCATGACATCTTTAAAAGGCCCCTGTCTGCACACAATACTGACTTACGGCCATACCACCCTGAACACGCCCGATCTCATCCAATCTCGGAAGCTAAGCAGGGTCGGGCCTGGTTAGTACTTGGATGGGAGACCACCTGGGAATACCAGGTGCTGTAAGCTTTTTCATTTTTTTGACCATATTTTTTTTTTTTATCATATAGAGACATATTCACATGTCCAAAAATTCAGCCAGAATCAAGGGCATGACATCTTTAAAAGGCCCCTTTCTGCACACAATAATGGCTTACGGCCATACTACCCAGAACTCGTCCGATCTCGGAATCTAAGCAGGGTTGGGCCTGGTTAGTACTTGGATGGGAGACCGCCTGGGAATTCCAGGTGCTGTAAGCTTTTTCATTTTTTTGATCATATGTTTTTTTTTTTATCATATAGAGACTTATTCATATGTCCAAAAATTCAGCCAGAATCAAGGGCATGACATCTTTAAAAGGCCCCTTTCTGAACACAATAATGGCTTACGGCCATACCACCCTGAACATGGCCAATCTCGGAAGCTAAGCAGGGTAGGGCCTGGTTAGTACTTGTATGGGAGACCGCCTGGGGATACCAGGTGTTGTAAGCTTTTTCATTTTTTTGATCATATGTTTTTTTTTTATCATATAGAGACATATTCACATGTCCAAAAATTCAGCCAGAATCAAGGGCATGACATCTTTAAAAGGCCCCTTTCTGCACACAATAATGGCTTACGGCCATACCACCCTGAACTCGTCCGATCTCGGTAGCTAAGCAGCGTCGGGCCTGTTTAGTACTTGGATGGGAGACCGCCTGGGAATACCAGGTGCTGTAAGCTTTTTCATTTTTTTGATCATATGTTTTTTTTTTATCATATAGAGACATATTCACATGTCCAAAAATTCAGCCAGAATCAAGGGCATGACATCTTTAAAAGGCCCCTTACTGCACACAATAATGGCTTACAGCCATACCACCCTGAACACGTCAGATCTCGTCAGATCTCGGAAGCTAAGCAGGGTCGGGCCTGGTTAGTACTTGGATGGGAGACCGCCTCGGAATACCAGGTGCTGTAAGCTTTTTCATTTTTTTGATCATATGTTTTTTTTTATCATAGAGAGACATATTCACATGTCCAAAAATTCAGCCAGAATCAAGGGCATGACATCTTTAAAAGGCCCCTTTCTGCACACAATACTGGCTTACAGCCATACCACCCTGAACTCGTCCGATTTCGGAAGCTAAGCAGGTTCGGGCCTGGTTAGTACTTGGATGGGAGACCGCCTGCGAATACCAGGTGCTGTAAGCTTTTTCATTTTTTTGATCATACGTTTTTTTTTTTATCATAGAGAGACATATTCACATGTCCAAAAATTCAGCCAGAATCAAGGGCATGACATCTTTAAAAGGCCCCTGTCTGCACACAATACTGACTTACGGCCATACCACCCTGAACACGCCCGATCTCATCCAATCTCGGAAGCTAAGCAGGGTCGGGCCTGGTTAGTACTTGGATGGGAGACCACCTGGGAATACCAGGTGCTGTAAGCTTTTTCATTTTTTTGACCATATTTTTTTTTTTTATCATATAGAGACATATTCACATGTCCAAAAATTCAGCCAGAATCAAGGGCATGACATCTTTAAAAGGCCCCTTTCTGCACACAATAATGGCTTACGGCCATACTACCCAGAACTCGTCCGATCTCGGAATCTAAGCAGGGTTGGGCCTGGTTAGTACTTGGATGGGAGACCGCCTGGGAATTCCAGGTGCTGTAAGCTTTTTCATTTTTTTGATCATATGTTTTTTTTTTTATCATATAGAGACTTATTCATATGTCCAAAAATTCAGCCAGAATCAATGGCATGACATCTTTAAATTCCCCTTTTTGCACACAATAATGGCTTACGGCCATACCACCCTGAACTCATCCGATCTCGGAAGCTAAGCAGGGTCGGGCCTGGTTAGTACTTGGATGGGAGACCGCCTGGGAATTCCAGGTGCTGTAAGCTTTTTCATTTTTTTGATCATATGTTTTTTTTTTTATCATATAGAGACATATTCACATGTCCAAAAATTCAGCCAGAATCAAAGGGATGACATCTTTAAAAGGCCCCTTTCTGCACACAATAATGGCTTACAGCCATACCACCCTGAACTCGTCCGATCTCGGAAGCTAAGCAGGGTCGGTCCTGGTTAGTACTTGGATGGGAGACCGCTTGGGAACACCAGGTGCTGTAAGCTTTTTCATTTTTTTGATCACATGTTTTTTTTTTATCATATAGAGAAATATTCACATGTCCAAAAATTCAGCCAGAATCAAGGACATGACATCTTTAAAAGGCCCCTTTCTGCACACAATAATGGCTTACGGCCATACCACCCTGAACACGCCCGATCTCGGAAGCTAAGCAGGGTCGGGCCTGGTTAGTACTTTGATGGGAGACCGCCTGGGAATACCAGGTGCTGTAAGCTTTTTCATTTTTTTGATCATATGTTTTTTTTTATCATATAGAGACATATTCAGATGTCCAAAATTTTCATGAAGTATTTCGGCTTCAAAAAAGTGAAACATTTTCATGAAGAAATTCGGATTCAAAAAAGTTGAAAATTTTCATGATGAAATTCAGCTTCAAAAAAGTTGAAAATTTTCATGAAGAAATTTGGCTCCAAAAAAGTTTTCGCAAGGGGGGGTGGTTCGTCTTTTTTCAACTTTTTCGTAAGGGGGGGTGGGTCAATTGAAAATTTTCATGAAGTATTTGGGCTTCAAAAAAGTTGAAAATATTCATGAAGAAATTCGGCTTCAAAAAAGTTGAAATTTTTCATGAAGTATTTGGGCTTCAAAAAAGTTGAAAATTTTCAAGAAGAAATTCGGCTTCAAAAAAGTTTTCGCAAGGGGTGGGTGTATTGTCTTTTTTCAACTTTTTCGTAAGGGGGGGTGGGTCATTTGAAAATATTCATGAAGAAATTCGGCTTCAAAAAAGTTTTCGCAAGTGTTTCGTCTTTTTTCAACTTTTTCGTAAGGGGGGGTGGGTCAATTGAAAATGTTCATGAAGTATTTCGGCTTCAAAAAAGTTCATGAAGTAAAGTTGTCGCAAGGGGGTGGGTGAATCGTCTTTTTCAACTTTTTCGTAAGGGGGGGTGGGTCAATTGAAAATATTCATGAAGAAATTCGGCTTCAAAAAAGTTGAAAATTTTCATGAAGTATTTCAGCTTCAAAAAAGTTGAACATTTCTGTAAAAAGATTTCGGCTTGAAAAAAGTTGAAAATTTCCAAGAAGAAATTCGGCTTCAAAAAAGTTGAAAATGTTCATGAAGAATTTGGGCTTCAAAAAAGTTGAAAATTTTCATGAAGAAATTTAGCTTCAAAAAAGGTGAAAATTTTCATGAAATATTTCAGCTTCAAAAAAGTTGAACATTTTCATGAAAAGATTTCGGCTTGAAAAAAGTTGAACATTTTCATGAAGTATTTCGGATTAAAAAAGTTGAAAATTTTCACGACAGGATTTCGGTTTTAAAAAAGTCGACCATTTTCATGAAGTATTTCAGATTCAAAAAAGTTGAACATTTTCATGAAAAGATTTCGGCTTCAAAAAAGTTGAATATTTTAATGGAAAGATTTCGGCTTCAAAAAAGTTGAAAATTTTCATGAAGTATTTGGACTTCAAAAAAGTTGAAAATTTCCATGAAGAAATTCGGCTTCAAAAAAGTTGAAAATGTTGATGAAGAATTTGGGCTTCAAAAAAGTTGAAAATTTTCATGAAGAAATTCGGCTTCAAAAAAGGTGAAAATTTTCATGACAGTATTTCGGCTTCAAAAAAGTCGAACATTTTCATGAAGTATTTCAGCTTCAAAAAAGTTGAAAATTTTCATGAAAAGATTTCGGCTTCAAAAAAGTTAAAAATTTTCATGACAGTATTTCGGCTTCAAAAAAGTTGAACATTTTCATGACAGTATTTCGGCTTCAAAAAAGTTGAAAATTTTCATGAAGTATTTCGGATTCAAAAAAGTCGAACATTTTCATGAAGTATTTCAGCTTCAAAAAAGTTGAAAATTTTCATGAAAAGATTTCGGCTTCAAAAAAGTTGAAAATTTTCATGACAGTATTTCGGCTTCAAAAAAGTTGAACATTTTCATGACAGTATTTCGGCTTCAAAAAAGTTGAAAATTTTCATGAAGTATTTCGGATTCAAAAAAGTTGAAAATTTTCATGAAAAGATTTCGGCTTCAAAAAAGTTGAAAATTTTCATGAAGTATTTGGGTTTCAAAAAAGTTGAAAGTTTTCATGAAGTATTTTGGATTCAAAAAAGTTGAAAATATTCACGACAGGATTTCGGCTTTAAAAAAGTCGAACATTTTCATGAAGTATTTCGGCTTCAAAAAAGTTGAAAATCTTCATGACAGTATTTCGGCTTTAAAAAAGTCGAACATTTTCATGAAGTATTTCAGATTCAAAAAAGTTGAACATTTTCATGAAAAGATTTCGGCTTCAAAAAAGTTGAATATTTTAATGGAAAGATTTCGGCTTCAAAAAAGTTGAAAATTTTCATGAAGTATTTGGACTTCAAAAAAGTTGAAAATTTCCATGAAGAAATTCGGCTTCAAAAAAGTTGAAAATGTTGATGAAGAATTTGGGCTTCAAAAAAGTTGAAAATTTTCATGAAGAAATTCGGCTTCAAAAAAGGTGAAAATTTTCATGACAGTGGCTTCAAAAAAGTCGAACATTTTCATGAAGTATTTCAGCTTCAAAAAAGTTGAAAATTTTCATGAAAAGATTTCGGCTTCAAAAAAGTTGAAAATTTTCATGACAGTATTTCGGCTTCAAAAAAGTTGAACATTTTCATGACAGTATTTCGGCTTCAAAAAAGTTGAAAATTTTCATGAAGTATTTCGGATTCAAAAAAGTCGAACATTTTCATGAAGTATTTCAGCTTCAAAAAAGTTGAAAATTTTCATGAAAAGATTTCGGCTTCAAAAAAGTTGAAAATTTTCATGACAGTATTTCGGCTTCAAAAAAGTTGAACATTTTCATGACAGTATTTCGGCTTCAAAAAAGTTGAAAATTTTCATGAAGTATTTCGGATTCAAAAAAGTTGAAAATTTTCATGAAAAGATTTCGGCTTCAAAAAAGTTGAAAATTTTCATGAAGTATTTGGGTTTCAAAAAAGTTGAAAGTTTTCATGAAGTATTTTGGATTTAAAAAAGTTGAAAATTGTCACGTCAGGATTTCGGCTTTAAAAAAGTCGAACATTTTCATGAAGTATTTCGGCTTCAAAAAAGTTGAAAATCTTCATGACAGTATTTCGGCTTTAAAAAAGTCGAACATTTTCATGAAGTATTTCGGATTAAAAAAGTTGAAAATTTTCACGACAGGATTTCGGTTTTAAAAAAGTCGACCATTTTCATGAAGTATTTCAGATTCAAAAAAGTTGAACATTTTCATGAAAAGATTTCGGCTTCAAAAAAGTTCAATATTTTAATGGAAAGATTTCGGCTTCAAAAAAGTTGAAAATTTTCATGAAGTATTTGGACTTCAAAAAAGTTGAAAATTTCCATGAAGAAATTCGGCTTCAAAAAAGTTGAAAATGTTGATGAAGAATTTGGGCTTCAAAAAAGTTGAAAATTTTCATGAAGAAATTCGGCTTCAAAAAAGGTGAAAATTTTCATGACAGTATTTCGGCTTCAAAAAAGTCGAACATTTTCATGAAGTATTTCAGCTTCAAAAAAGTTGAAAATTTTCATGAAAAGATTTCGGCTTCAAAAAAGTTGAAAATTTTCATGACAGTATTTCGGCTTCAAAAAAGTTGAACATTTTCATGACAGTATTTCGGCTTCAAAAAAGTTGAAAATTTTCATGAAGTATTTCGGATTCAAAAAAGTCGAACATTTTCATGAAGTATTTCAGCTTCAAAAAAGTAGAAAATTTTCATGAAAAGATTTCGGCTTCAAAAAAGTTGAAAATCTTCATGACAGTATTTCGGCTTTAAAAAAGTCGAACATTTTCATGAAGTATTTCGGATTCAAAAAAGTTGAACATTTTCATGAAGTATTTCGGATTCAAAAAAGTTGAAAATGTTCATGAAGTATTTGGGCTTCAAAAAAGTTGAACATTTTCACGACAGGATTTCGGCTTTAAAAAAGTCGAACATTTTCATGAAGTAATTCAGCTTCAAAAAAGTTGAACATTTTCATGACAGTATTTCGGCTTCAAAAAAGTCGAATATTTTCATGAAGTATTTCAGCTTCAAAAAAGTTGAACATTTTCAGGAAAAGATTTCAGTTCCAAAAAAGTTGAAAATTTTCATGAAGTATTTCGGCTTCAAAAATGTTTAACATTTTCATGAAGTATTTCGGCTTCAAAAAAGGTGAAAATTTTCATGAAATATTTGGGCTTCAAAAAAGTTGAAAATTTTCATGACTGTATTTCGGCTTTAAAAAAGTCGAACATTTTCATGAAGTATTTCAGATTCAAAAAAGTTGAACATTTTCATGAAAAGATTTCGGCTTCAAAAAAATTGAATATTTCAATGGAAAGATTTCGGCTTCAAAAAAGTTGAAAATTTTCATGAAGTATTTCGGATTCAAAAAAGTCGAACATTTTCATGAAGTATTTCAGCTTCAAATAAGTTGAAAATTTTCATGGAAAGATTTCGGCTTCAAAAAAGTTGAAAATTTTCATGACAGTATTTCGGCTTCAAAAAAGTTGAACATTATCATGACAGGATTTCGGCTTCAAAAAAGTTGAAAATTTTCATGAAGTATTTCGGATTCAAAAAAGTTGAAAATTTTCATGAAAAGATTTCGGCTTCAAAAAAGTTGAAAATTTTCATGAAGTATTTGGGTTTCAAAAAAGTTGAAAATTTTCATGAAGTATTTTGGATTCAAAAAAGTTGAAAATTTTCACGACAGGATTTCGGCTTTAAAAAAGTCGAACATTTTCATGAAGTATTTCGGCTTCAAAAAAGTTGAAAATTTTCATGAAGTATTTCGGATTCAAAAAATTTGAAAATTTTCATGAAAAGATTTTTGCTTCAAAAAAGTTGAAAATTTTCATGAAGAATTTGGGCTTCAAAAAAGATGAAAATTTTCACGACAAGATTTCGGAGTCAAAAAAGTAGAAAATTTTAACGACAGGATTTCGGCTTTAAAAAAGTCGAACATTTTCATGAAGTATTTCAGATTCAAAAAAGTTGAACATTTTCATGAAAAGATTTCGGCTTCAAAAAAGTTCAATATTTTAATGGAAAGATTTCGGCTTCAAAAAAGTTGAAAATTTTCATGAAGTATTTGGACTTCAAAAAAGTTGAAAATTTCCATGAAGAAATTCGGCTTCAAAAAAGTTGAAAATGTTGATGAAGAATTTGGGCTTCCAAAAAGTTGAACATTTTCATGACAGTATTTCGGCTTCAAAAAAGTTGAAAATTTTCATGAAGTATTTCGGATTCAAAAAAGTCGAACATTTTCATGAAGTATTTCAGCTTCAAAAAAGTAGAAAATTTTCATGAAAAGATTTCGGCTTCAAAAAAGTTGAAAATCTTCATGACAGTATTTCGGCTTTAAAAAAGTCGAACATTTTCATGAAGTATTTCGGATTCAAAAAAGTTGAACATTTTCATGAAGTATTTCGGATTCAAAAAAGTTGAAAATGTTCATGAAGTATTTGGGCTTCAAAAAAGTTGAACATTTTCACGACAGGATTTCGGCTTTAAAAAAGTCGAACATTTTCATGAAGTAATTCAGCTTCAAAAAAGTTGAACATTTTCATGACAGTATTTCGGCTTCAAAAAAGTCGAATATTTTCATGAAGTATTTCAGCTTCAAAAAAGTTGAACATTTTCAGGAAAAGATTTCAGTTCCAAAAAAGTTGAAAATTTTCATGAAGTATTTTGGCTTCAAAAATGTTTAACATTTTCATGAAGTATTTCGGCTTCAAAAAAGGTGAAAATTTTCATGAAATATTTGGGCTTCAAAAAAGTTGAAAATTTTCATGACTGTATTTCGGCTTTAAAAAAGTCGAACATTTTCATGAAGTATTTCAGATTCAAAAAAGTTGAACATTTTCATGAAAAGATTTCGGCTTCAAAAAAATTGAATATTTCAATGGAAAGATTTCGGCTTCAAAAAAGTTGAAAATTTTCATGAAGTATTTCGGATTCAAAAAAGTCGAACATTTTCATGAAGTATTTCAGCTTCAAATAAGTTGAAAATTTTCATGGAAAGATTTCGGCTTCAAAAAAGTTGAAAATTTTCATGACAGTATTTCGGCTTCAAAAAAGTTGAACATTATCATGACAGGATTTCGGCTTCAAAAAAGTTGAAAATTTTCATGAAGTATTTCGGATTCAAAAAAGTTGAAAATTTTCATGAAAAGATTTCGGCTTCAAAAAAGTTGAAAATTTTCATGAAGTATTTGGGTTTCAAAAAAGTTGAAAATTTTCATGAAGTATTTTGGATTCAAAAAAGTTGAAAATTTTCACGACAGGATTTCGGCTTTAAAAAAGTCGAACATTTTCATGAAGTATTTCGGCTTCAAAAAAGTTGAAAATTTTCATGAAGTATTTCGGATTCAAAAAATTTGAAAATTTTCATGAAAAGATTTTTGCTTCAAAAAAGTTGAAAATTTTCATGAAGAATTTGGGCTTCAAAAAAGATGAAAATTTTCACGACAAGATTTCGGAGTCAAAAAAGTAGAAAATTTTAACGACAGGATTTCGGCTTTAAAAAAGTCGAACATTTTCATGAAGTATTTCAGCATCAAAAAAGTTGAAAATTTTCATGAAAAGATTTCGGCTTCAAAAAAGTTGAACATTTTCATGAAGTATTTCGGCTTCAAAAAAGTTGAAAATCTTCATGACAGTATTTCGGCTTTAAAAAAGTCGAAAATTTTCATGAAGTATTTCGGATTAAAAAAGTTGAAAATTTTCACGACAGGATTACGGTTTTAAAAAAGTCGACCATTTTCATGAAGTATTTCAGATTCAAAAAAGTTGAAAATTTTCATGAAAAGATTTCGGCTTCAAAAAAGTTCAATATTTTAATGGAAAGATTTCGGCTTCAAAAAAGTTGAAAATTTTCATGAAGTATTTGGACTTCAAAAAAGTTGAAAATTTCCATGAAGAAATTCGGCTTCAAAAAAGTTGAAAATGTTGATGAAGAATTTGGGCTTCAAAAAAGTTGAAAATTTTCATGAAGAAATTCGGCTTCAAAAAAGGTGAAAATTTTCATGACAGTATTTCGGCTTCAAAAAAGTCGAACATTTTCATGAAGTATTTCAGCTTCAAAAAAGTTGAAAATTTTCATGAAAAGATTTCGGCTTCAAAAAAGTTGAAAATTTTCATGACAGTATTTCGGCTTCAAAAAAGTTGAACATTTTCATGACAGTATTTCGGCTTCAAAAAAGTTGAAAATTTTCATGAAGTATTTCGGATTCAAAAAAGTCGAACATTTTCATGAAGTATTTCAGCTTCAAAAAAGTAGAAAATTTTCATGAAAAGATTTCGGCTTCAAAAAAGTTGAAAATTTTCATGACAGTATTTCGGCTTCAAAAAAGTTGAACATTTTCATGACAGTATTTCGGCTTCAAAAAAGTTGAAAATTTTCATGAAGTATTTCGGATTCAAAAAAGTTGAAAATTTTCATGAAAAGATTTCGGCTTCAAAAAAGTTGAAAATTTTCATGAAGTATTTGGGTTTCAAAAAAGTTGAAAGTTTTCATGAAGTATTTTGGATTCAAAAAAGTTGAAAATTTTCACGACAGGATTTCGGCTTTAAAAAAGTCGAACATTTTCATGAAGTATTTCGGCTTCAAAAAAGTTGAAAATTTTCATGAAAAGATTTCGTCTTCAGAAAAGTTGAACATTTTCATGACAGTATTTCGGCTTCAAAAAAGTTGAAAATGTTCATGAAGTATTTGGGCTTCAAAAAAGTTAAAAATTTTCATGAAGTATTTGGGCTTCAAAAAAGTTGAAAATTTTCACGACAGGATTTCGGCTTTAAAAAAGTCGAACATTTTCATGAAGTATTTGGGTTTCAAAAAAGTTGAACATTTTCATGACAGTATTTCGGCTTCAAAAAAGTTGAAAATTTTCATGAAGTATTTCAGATTCAAAAAAGTTGAAAATTTTCATGAAAAGATTTCGGCTTCAAAAAAGTTGAACATTTTTATGAAGTATTTGGGTTTCAAAAAAGTTGAAAATTTTCATGAAGTATTTTGGATTTAAAAAAGTTGAAAATTGTCACGTCAGGATTTCGGCTTTAAAAAAGTCGAACATTTTCATGAAGTATTTCGGCTTCAAAAAAGTTGAAAATCTTCATGACAGTATTTCGGCTTTAAAAAAGTCGAACATTTTCATGAAGTATTTCGGATTCAAAAAAGTTGAACATTTTCATGAAGTATTTCGGATTCAAAAAAGTTGAAAATGTTCATGAAGTATTTGGGCTTCAAAAAAGTTGAACATTTTCACGACAGGATTTCGGCTTTAAAAAAGTCGAACATTTTCATGAAGTAATTCAGCTTCAAAAAAGTTGAACATTTTCATGACAGTATTTCGGCTTCAAAAAAGTCGAACATTTTCATGAAGTATTTCAGCTTCAAAAAAGTTGAACATTTTCAGGAAAAGATTTCAGTTCCAAAAAAGTTGAAAATTTTCATGAAGTATTTCGGCTTCAAAAATGTTTAACATTTTCATGAAGTATTTCGGCTTCAAAAAAGGTGAAAATTTTCATGAAATATTTGGGCTTCAAAAAAGTTGAAAATTTTCATGACTGTATTTCGGCTTTAAAAAAGTCGAACATTTTCATGAAGTATTTCAGATTCAAAAAAGTTGAACATTTTCATGAAAAGATTTCGGCTTCAAAAAAATTGAATATTTCAATGGAAAGATTTCGGCTTCAAAAAAGTTGAAAATTTTCATGAAGTATTTCGGATTCAAAAAAGTCGAACATTTTCATGAAGTATTTCAGCTTCAAATAAGTTGAAAATTTTCATGGAAAGATTTCGGCTTCAAAAAAGTTGAAAATTTTCATGACAGTATTTCGGCTTCAAAAAAGTTGAACATTATCATGTCAGGATTTCGGCTTCAAAAAAGTTGAAAATTTTCATGAAGTATTTCGGATTCAAAAAAGTTGAAAATTTTCATGAAAAGATTTCGGCTTCAAAAAAGTTGAAAATTTTCATGAAGTATTTGGGTTTCAAAAAAGTTGAAAATTTTCATGAAGTATTTTGGATTCAAAAAAGTTGAAAATTTTCACGACAGGATTTCGGCTTTAAAAAAGTCGAACATTTTCATGAAGTATTTCGGCTTCAAAAAAGTTGAAAATTTTCATGAAGTATTTCGGATTCAAAAAATTTGAAAATTTTCATGAAAAGATTTTTGCTTCAAAAAAGTTGAAAATTTTCATGAAGAATTTGGGCTTCAAAAAAGATGAAAATTTTCACGACAAGATTTCGGAGTCAAAAAAGTAGAAAATTTTAACGACAGGATTTCGGCTTTAAAAAAGTCGAACATTTTCATGAAGTATTTCAGCTTCAAAAAAGTTGAAAATTTTCATGAAAAGATTTCGGCTTCAAAAAAGTTGAACATTTTCATGAAGTATTTTGGCTTCATAAAAGTTGAAAATCTTCATGAAGTATTTTGGCTTCAAAAAAGTTGAAAATTTTCATGAAGTATTTCGGATTCAAAAAATTTGAACATTTCATGAAGTATTTTGGCTTCAAAAAAGTTGAATATTTTTATGAAGTATTTCGGATTCAAAAAAGTTGAACATTTTCAAGACAGGATTTCGGCTTTAAAAAAGTCGAACATTTTCATGAAATATTTCGGCTTCAAAAAAGTTGAAAATTTTCATGAAAAGATTTCGTCTTCAGAAAAGTTTAACATTTTCATGACAGTATTTCGGCTTCAAAAAAGTTGAAAATGTTCATGAAGTATTTGGGCTTCAAAAAAGTTAAAAATTTTCACGACAGGATTTCGGCTTTAAAAAAGTCGAACATTTTCATGAAGTATTTGGGTTTCAAAAAAGTTGAACATTTTCATGACAGTATTTCGGCTTCAAAAAAGTTGAAAATTTTCATGAAGTATTTCAGATTCAAAAAAGTTGAAAATTTTCATGAAAAGATTTCGGCTTCAAAAAAGTTGAACATTTTTATGAAGTATTTGGGTTTCAAAAAAGTTTAAAATTTTCATGAAGTATTTTGGATTTAAAAAAGTTGAAAATTGTCACGTCAGGATTTCGGCTTTAAAAAAGTCGAACATTTTCATGAAGTATTTCGGCTTCAAAAAAGTTGAAAATCTTCATGACAGTATTTCGGCTTTAAAAAAGTCGAACATTTTCATGAAGTATTTCGGATTCAAAAAAGTTGAACATTTTCATGAAGTATTTCGGATTCAAAAAAGTTGAAAATGTTCATGAAGTATTTGGGCTTCAAAAAAGTTGAACATTTTCACGACAGGATTTCGGCTTTAAAAAAGTCGAACATTTTCATGAAGTAATTCAGCTTCAAAAAAGTTGAACATTTTCATGACAGTATTTCGGCTTCAAAAAAGTCGAACATTTTCATGAAGTATTTCAGCTTCAAAAAAGTTGAACATTTTCAGGAAAAGATTTCAGTTCCAAAAAAGTTGAAAATTTTCATGAAGTATTTCGGCTTCAAAAATGTTTAACATTTTCATGAAGTATTTCGGCTTCAAAAAAGGTGAAAATTTTCATGAAATATTTGGGCTTCAAAAAAGTTGAAAATTTTCATGACTGTATTTCGGCTTTAAAAAAGTCGAACATTTTCATGAAGTATTTCAGATTCAAAAAAGTTGAACATTTTCATGAAAAGATTTCGGCTTCAAAAAAATTGAATATTTCAATGGAAAGATTTCGGCTTCAAAAAAGTTGAAAATTTTCATGAAGTATTTCGGATTCAAAAAAGTCGAACATTTTCATGAAGTATTTCAGCTTCAAATAAGTTGAAAATTTTCATGGAAAGATTTCGGCTTCAAAAAAGTTGAAAATTTTCATGACAGTATTTCGGCTTCAAAAAAGTTGAACATCATCATGACAGGATTTCGGCTTCAAAAAAGTTGAAAATTTTCATGAAGTATTTCGGATTCAAAAAAGTTGAAAATTTTCATGAAAAGATTTCGGCTTCAAAAAAGTTGAAAATTTTCATGAAGTATTTGGGTTTCAAAAAAGTTGAAAATTTTCATGAAGTATTTTGGATTCAAAAAAGTTGAAAATTTTCACGACAGGATTTCGGCTTTAAAAAAGTCGAACATTTTCATGAAGTATTTCGGCTTCAAAAAAGTTGAAAATTTTCATGAAGTATTTCGGATTCAAAAAATTTGAAAATTTTCATGAAAAGATTTTTGCTTCAAAAAAGTTGAAAATTTTCATGAAGAATTTGGGCTTCAAAAAAGATGAAAATTTTCACGACAAGATTTCGGAGTCAAAAAAGTAGAAAATTTTAACGACAGGATTTCGGCTTTAAAAAAGTCGAACATTTTCATGAAGTATTTCAGCTTCAAAAAAGTTGAAAATTTTCATGAAAAGATTTCGGCTTCAAAAAAGTTGAACATTTTCATGAAGTATTTTGGCTTCATAAAAGTTGAAAATCTTCATGAAGTATTTTGGCTTCAAAAAAGTTGAAAATTTTCATGAAGTATTTCGGATTCAAAAAATTTGAACATTTCATGAAGTATTTTGGCTTCAAAAAAGTTGAATATTTTTATGAAGTATTTCGGATTCAAAAAAGTTGAACATTTTCAAGACAGGATTTCGGCTTTAAAAAAGTCGAACATTTTCATGAAATATTTCGGCTTCAAAAAAGTTGAAAATTTTCATGAAAAGATTTCGTCTTCAGAAAAGTTTAACATTTTCATGACAGTATTTCGGCTTCAAAAAAGTTGAAAATGTTCATGAAGTATTTGGGCTTCAAAAAAGTTAAAAATTTTCACGACAGGATTTCGGCTTTAAAAAAGTCGAACATTTTCATGAAGTATTTGGGTTTCAAAAAAGTTGAACATTTTCATGACAGTATTTCGGCTTCAAAAAAGTTGAAAATTTTCATGAAGTATTTCAGATTCAAAAAAGTTGAAAATTTTCATGAAAAGATTTCGGCTTCAAAAAAGTTGAACATTTTTATGAAGTATTTGGGTTTCAAAAAAGTTTAAAATTTTCATGAAGTATTTTGGATTTAAAAAAGTTGAAAATTGTCACGTCAGGATTTCGGCTTTAAAAAAGTCGAACATTTTCATGAAGTATTTCGGCTTCAAAAAAGTTGAAAATCTTCATGACAGTATTTCGGCTTTAAAAAAGTCGAACATTTTCATGAAGTATTTCGGATTCAAAAAAGTTGAACATTTTCATGAAGTATTTCGGATTCAAAAAAGTTGAAAATGTTCATGAAGTATTTGGGCTTCAAAAAAGTTGAACATTTTCACGACAGGATTTCGGCTTTAAAAAAGTCGAACATTTTCATGAAGTAATTCAGCTTCAAAAAAGTTGAACATTTTCATGACAGTATTTCGGCTTCAAAAAAGTCGAACATTTTCATGAAGTATTTCAGCTTCAAAAAAGTTGAACATTTTCAGGAAAAGATTTCAGTTCCAAAAAAGTTGAAAATTTTCATGAAGTATTTCGGCTTCAAAAATGTTTAACATTTTCATGAAGTATTTCGGCTTCAAAAAAGGTGAAAATTTTCATGAAATATTTGGGCTTCAAAAAAGTTGAAAATTTTCATGACTGTATTTCGGCTTTAAAAAAGTCGAACATTTTCATGAAGTATTTCAGATTCAAAAAAGTTGAACATTTTCATGAAAAGATTTCGGCTTCAAAAAAATTGAATATTTCAATGGAAAGATTTCGGCTTCAAAAAAGTTGAAAATTTTCATGAAGTATTTCGGATTCAAAAAAGTCGAACATTTTCATGAAGTATTTCAGCTTCAAATAAGTTGAAAATTTTCATGGAAAGATTTCGGCTTCAAAAAAGTTGAAAATTTTCATGACAGTATTTCGGCTTCAAAAAAGTTGAACATTATCATGACAGGATTTCGGCTTCAAAAAAGTTGAAAATTTTCATGAAGTATTTCGGATTCAAAAAAGTTGAAAATTTTCATGAAAAGATTTCGGCTTCAAAAAAGTTGAAAATTTTCATGAAGTATTTGGGTTTCAAAAAAGTTGAAAATTTTCATGAAGTATTTTGGATTCAAAAAAGTTGAAAATTTTCACGACAGGATTTCGGCTTTAAAAAAGTCGAACATTTTCATGAAGTATTTCGGCTTCAAAAAAGTTGAAAATTTTCATGAAGTATTTCGGATTCAAAAAATTTGAAAATTTTCATGAAAAGATTTTTGCTTCAAAAAAGTTGAAAATTTTCATGAAGAATTTGGGCTTCAAAAAAGATGAAAATTTTCACGACAAGATTTCGGAGTCAAAAAAGTAGAAAATTTTAACGACAGGATTTCGGCTTTAAAAAAGTCGAACATTTTCATGAAGTATTTCAGCTTCAAAAAAGTTGAAAATTTTCATGAAAAGATTTCGGCTTCAAAAAAGTTGAACATTTTCATGAAGTATTTTGGCTTCATAAAAGTTGAAAATCTTCATGAAGTATTTTGGCTTCAAAAAAGTTGAAAATTTTCATGAAGTATTTCGGATTCAAAAAATTTGAACATTTCATGAAGTATTTTGGCTTCAAAAAAGTTGAATATTTTTATGAAGTATTTCGGATTCAAAAAAGTTGAACATTTTCAAGACAGGATTTCGGCTTTAAAAAAGTCGAACATTTTCATGAAATATTTCAGCTTCAAAAAAGTTGAAAATTTTCATGAAGTATTTCGGATTCAAAAAATTTGAAAATTTTCATGAAAAGATTTTTGCTTCAAAAAAGTTGAAAATTTTCATGAAGAATTTGGGCTTCAAAAAAGATGAAAATTTTCACGACAAGATTTCGGAGTCAAAAAAGTAGAAAATTTTAACGACAGGATTTCGGCTTTAAAAAAGTCGAACATTTTCATGAAGTATTTCAGCTTCAAAAAAGTTGAAAATTTTCATGAAAAGATTTCGGCTTCAAAAAAGTTGAACATTTTCATGAAGTATTTTGGCTTCATAAAAGTTGAAAATCTTCATGAAGTATTTTGGCTTCAAAAAAGTTGAAAATTTTCATGAAGTATTTCGGATTCAAAAAATTTGAACATTTCATGAAGTATTTTGGCTTCAAAAAAGTTGAATATTTTTATGAAGTATTTCGGATTCAAAAAAGTTGAACATTTTCAAGACAGGATTTCGGCTTTCAAAAAGTCGAACATTTTCATGAAATATTTCAGCTTCAAAAAAGTTGAAAATTTTCATGAAAAGATTTCGGCTTCAAAAAAGTTGAAAATTTTCATGAAGTATTTGGGTTTCAAAAAAGTTGAAAATTTTCATGAAGTATTTTGGATTCAAAAAAGTTGAAAATTTTCACGACAGGATTTCGGCTTTAAAAAAGTCGAACATTTTCATGAAGTATTTCGGCTTCAAAAAAGTTGAAAATTTTCATGAAGTATTTCGGATTCAAAAAATTTGAACATTTCATGAAGTATTTTGGCTTCAAAAAAGTTGAATATTTTTATGAAGTATTTCGGATTCAAAAAAGTTGAACATTTTCAAGACAGGATTTCGGCTTTAAAAAAGTCGAACATTTTCATGAAATATTTCAGCTTCAAAAAAGTTGAAAATTTTCATGAAGTATTTCGGATTCAAAAAAGATGAAAATTTTCACGACAAGATTTCGGAGTCAAAAAAGTAGAAAATTTTAACGACAGGATTTCGGCTTTAAAAAAGTCGAACATTTTCATGAAGTATTTCAGCTTCAAAAAAGTTGAAAATTTTCATGAAAAGATTTCGGCTTCAAAAAAGTTGAAAATTTTCATGAAGTATTTGGGTTTCAAAAAAGTTGAAAATTTTCATGAAGTATTTTGGATTCAAAAAAGTTGAAAATTTTCACGACAGGATTTCGGCTTTAAAAAAGTCGAACATTTTCATGAAGTATTTCGGCTTCAAAAAAGTTGAAAATTTTCATGAAGTATTTCGGATTCAAAAAATTTGAAAATTTTCATGAAAAGATTTTTGCTTCAAAAAAGTTGAAAATTTTCATGAAGAATTTGGGCTTCAAAAAAGATGAAAATTTTCACGACAAGATTTCGGAGTCAAAAAAGTAGAAAATTTTAACGACAGGATTTCGGCTTTAAAAAAGTCGAACATTTTCATGAAGTATTTCAGCTTCAAAAAAGTTGAAAATTTTCATGAAAAGATTTCGGCTTCAAAAAAGTTGAACATTTTCATGAAGTATTTTGGCTTCATAAAAGTTGAAAATCTTCATGAAGTATTTTGGCTTCAAAAAAGTTGAAAATTTTCATGAAGTATTTCGGATTCAAAAAATTTGAACATTTCATGAAGTATTTTGGCTTCAAAAAAGTTGAATATTTTTATGAAGTATTTCGGATTCAAAAAAGTTGAACATTTTCAAGACA
The DNA here is from genome assembly GCF_963584025.1 of Labrus mixtus. NCBI lineage: Eukaryota > Metazoa > Chordata > Actinopteri > Labriformes > Labridae > Labrus > Labrus mixtus. The sequence continues at coordinate 18,661 of NC_083619.1, forward strand.
GGATTTCGGCTTTAAAAAAGTCGAAAATTTTCATTAAATATTTCAGCTTCAAAAAAGTTGAAAATTTTCATGAAAAGATTTCGGCTTTAAAAAAGTTGAAAATTTTCATGAAGTATTTGGGCTTCAAAAAAGTTAAAAATTTTCATGAAGTATTTGGGCTTCAAAAAAGTTGAAAATTTTCACGACAGGATTTCGGCTTTAAAAAAGTCGAACATTTTCATGAAGTATTTGGGTTTCAAAAAAGTTGAACATTTTCATGACAGTATTTCGGCTTCAAAAAAGTTGAAAATTTTCATGAAGTATTTCAGATTCAAAAAAGTTGAAAATTTTCATGAAAAGATTTCGGCTTCAAAAAAGTTGAACATTTTTATGAAGTATTTGGGTTTCAAAAAAGTTGAAAATTTTCATGAAGTATTTTGGATTTAAAAAAGTTGTAAATTTTCACGTCAGGATTTCGGCTTTAAAAAAGTCGAACATTTTCATGAAGTATTTCAGCTTCAAAAAAGTTGAAAATTTTCATGAAGTATTTCGGATTCAAAAAAGTTGAAAATTTTCACGACAGGATTTCGGCTTTAAAAAAGTCGAACATTTTCATGAAATATTTCAGCTTCAAAAAAGTTGAAAATTTTCACGACAGGATTTCGGCTTTAAAAAAGTCGAACATTTTCATGAAGTATTTGGGTTTCAAAAAAGTTGAACATTTTCATGACAGTATTTCGGCTTCAAAAAAGTTGAAAATTTTCATGAAGTATTTCAGATTCAAAAAAGTTGAAAATTTTCATGAAAAGATTTCGGCTTCAAAAAAGTTGAACATTTTTATGAAGTATTTGGGTTTCAAAAAAGTTGAAAATTTTCATGAAGTATTTTGGATTTAAAAAAGTTGTAAATTTTCACGTCAGGATTTCGGCTTTAAAAAAGTCGAACATTTTCATGAAGTATTTCGGCTTCAAAAAAGTTGAACATTTTCATGAAGTATTTCGGATTCAAAAAAGTTGAAAATGTTCATGAAGTATTTCGGATTCAAAAAAGTTGAAAATGTTCATGAAGTATTTGGGCTTCAAAAAAGTTGAAAATTTTCACGACAGGATTTCGGCTTTAAAAAAGTCGAACATTTTCATGAAGTAATTCAGCTTCAAAAAAGTTGAACATTTTCATGACAGTATTTCGGCTTCAAAAAAGTCGAACATTTTCATGAAGTATTTCAGCTTCAAAAAAGTTGAACATTTTCAGGAAAAGATTTCAGTTCCAAAAAAGTTGAAAATTTTCATGAAGTATTTCAGCTTCAAAAATGTTTAACATTTTCATGAAGTATTTCGGCTTCAAAAAAGGAGAAAATTTTCATGAAATATTTGGGCTTCAAAAAAGTTGAAAATTTTCATGACTGTATTTCGGCTTTAAAAAAGTCGAACATTTTCATGAAGTATTTCAGATTCAAAAAAGTTGAACATTTTCATGAAAAGATTTCGGCTTCAAAAAAGTTGAATATTTCAATGGAAAGATTTCGGCTTCAAAAAAGTTGAAAATTTTCATGAAGTATTTCGGATTCAAAAAAGTCGAACATTTTCATGAAGTATTTCAGCTTCAAATAAGTTGAAAATTTTCATGGAAAGATTTCGGCTTCAAAAAAGTTGAAAATTTTCATGACAGGATTTCGGCTTCAAAAAAGTTGAACATTATCATGACAGGATTTCGGCTTCAAAAAAGTTGAAAATTTTCACGACAGGATTTCGGCTTTAAAAAAGTCGAACATTTTCATGAAGTATTTCGGCTTCAAAAAAGTTGAAAATTTTAATGAAAAGATTTTTGCTTCAAAAAAGTTGAAAATTTTCATGAAGAATTTGGGCTTCAAAAAAGTTGAAAATTTTCACGACAAGATTTCGGAGTCAAAAAAGTAGAAAATTTTAACGACAGGATTTCGGCTTTAATAAAGTCGAACATTTTCATGAAGTATTTCAGCTTCAAAAAAGTTGAAAATTTTCATGAAAAGATTTCGGCTTCAAAAAAGTTGAAAATTTTCATGAAAAGATTTCGGCTTCAAAAAAGTCTAACATTTCCATGAAGTATTTTGGCTTCATAAAAGTTGAAAATCTTCATGAAAAGATTTTGGCCTCAAAAAAGTTGAACATTTTCATGAATTATTTTGGCTTCAAAAAAGTTGAAAATTTTCATGAAGTATTTCGGATTCAAAAAATTTGAACATTTCATGAAGTATTTTGGCTTCAAAAAAGTTGAAAATTTTTATGAAGTATTTCGGATTCAAAAAAGTTGAACATTTTCAAGACAGGATTTCGCCTTTAAAAAAGTCGAACATTTTCATGAAGTATTTCAGCTTCAAAAAAGTTGAAAATCTTCATGAAAAGTTTTCGGCTTCAAAAAAGTTGAACATTTTCATGAAGTATTTCAGCTTCAAAAAAGTTGAACATTTTCATGAAGTATTTCGGATTCAAAAAAGTTGAAAATTTTCACGACAGGATTTCGACTTTAAAAAAGTCGAACATTTTCATGAAATATTTCAGCTTCAAAAAAGTTGAAAATTTTCATGAAAAGATTTCGGCTTCAAAAAAGTTGAAAATTTTCATGAAGTATATGGGTTTCAAAAAAGTTGAAAATTTTCATGAAGTATTTCGGATTAAAAAAAGTTGAAAATTTTCACGTCAGGATTTCGGCTTTAAAAAAGTCGAACATTTTCATGAAGTATTTCGGCTTCAAAAAAGTTGAAAATTTTCATGAAAAGATTTCGGCTTCAAAAAAGTTGAAAATTTTCATGAAGTATTTGGGTTTCAAAAAAGTTGAAAATTTTCATGAAGTATTTTGGATTCAAAAAAGTTGAAAATTTTCACGACAGGATTTCGGCTTTAAAAAAGTCGAACATTTTCATGAAGTATTTCGGCTTCAAAAAAGTTGAAAATTTTCATGAAAAGATTTTTGCTTCAAAAAAGTTGAAAATTTTCATGAAGAATTTGAGCTTCAAAAAAGTTGAAAATTTTCACGACAAGATTTCGGAGTCAAAAAAGTAGAAAATTTTAACGACAGGATTTCGGCTTTAAAAAAGTCGAACATTTTCATGAAGTATTTCGGCTTCAAAAAAGTTGAAAATTTTCACGACAGGATTTCGGCTTTAAAAAAGTCGAACATTTTCATGAAGTATTTCGGCTTCAAAAAAGTTGAAAATTTTCATGAAAAGATTTTTGCTTCAAAAAAGTTGAAAATTTTCATGAAGAATTTGGGCTTCAAAAAAGTTGAAAATTTTCACGACAGGATTTCGGCTTTAAAAAAGTCGAACATTTTCATGAAGTATTTGGGATTCAAAAAAGTTGAAAATTTTCACGACAGGATTTCTGAGTCAAAAAAGTTGAAAATTTTCATGAAAAGATTTCGGCTTCAAAAAAGTTGAAAATTTTCAGGAAAAGATTTCGGCTTCAAAAAAGTTGAAAATTTTCATGAAAAGATTTCGGCTTCAAAAAAGTTGAAAATTTTCATGAAGTATTTGGGTTTCAAAAAAGTTGAACATTATCATGACAGGATTTCGGCTTCAAAAAAGTTGAAAATTTTCATGAAGTATTTCGGATTCAAAAAAGTTGAAAATTTTCATGAAAAGATTTCGGCTTCAAAAAAGTTGAACATTTTCATGAAAAGATTTCGGCTTCAAAAAAGTTGAAAATTTTCACGACAGGATTTTGGCTTTAAAAACGTCGAACATTTTCATGAAGTATTTGGGCATCAAAAAAGTTGAAAATTTTCACGACAGGATTTCGGCTTTAAAAAATTCGAACATTTTCATGAAGTATTCGGGATTCAAAAAAGTTGAAAATTTTCATGACAGTATTTCGGCTTTAAAAAAGTCGAACATTTTCATGACAGTATTTCGGCTTTAAAAAAGTCGAACATTTTCATGAAGTATTTCAGCTTCAAAAAAGTAGAACATTTAAAGGAAAAGATTTCAGTTTCAAAAAAGTTGAACATTTTCATGAAGTATTTCGGATTCAAAAAAGTTGAAAATTTTCACGACAGGATTCCGGCTTTTAAAAAGTCGACCATTTTCATGAAGTATTTCAGCTTCAAAAAAGTTGAACATTTTCATGTAAAGATTTCGGCTTCAAAAAAGTTGAAAATTTTCAAGACAGGATTTCGGCTTTAAAAAAGTCAACCTTTTTCATGAAGTATTTCGGCTTTAAAAAAGTTCAACATTTTCATGAAAAGATTTCGGCTTCAAAAACGTTGAACATTTTCATGAAAAGATTTCGGCTTCAAAAAAGTTGAAAATTTTCATGAAGTATTTCGGATTCAAAAAAGTTGAAAATTTTCACGACAGGATTTCGGCTTTTAAAAAGTCGAACATTTTCATGAAATATTTCAGCTTCAAAAAAGTTGAAAATTTTCATGAAAAGATTTCGGCTTCAAAAAAGTTGAAAATTTTCATGAAAAGATTTCGGCTTCAAAAAAGTTGAACATTTTCATGAAGTATTTGGGATTCAAAAAAGTTGAAAATTTTCACGACAGGATTTCTGAGTCAAAAAAGTTGAAAATTTTCATGAAAAGATTTCGGCTTCAAAAAAGTTGAAAATTTTCATGAAAAGATTTCGGCTTCAAAAAAGTTGAAAATTTTCATGAAAAGATTTCGGCTTCAAAAAAGTTGAACATTTTCATGAAGTATTTTGGCTTCAAAAAAGTTGAAAATCTTCATGAAAAGATTTTGGCTTCAAAAAAGTTGAACATTTTCATAAAGTATTTTGGCTTCAAAAAAGTTGAAAATTTTCATGAAGTATTTCGGATTCAAAAAAGTTGAAAATTTTCATGAAAAGATTTCGGCTTCAAAAAAGTTGAACATTTTCATGAAAAGATTTCGGCTTCAAAAAAGTTGAAAATTTTCAAGACAGGATTTTGGCTTTAAAAACGTCGAACATTTTCATGAAGTATTTGGGCATCAAAAAAGTTGAAAATTTTCACGACAGGATTTCGGCTTTAAAAAATTCGAACATTTTCATGAAGTATTCGGGATTCAAAAAAGTTGAAAATTTTCATGACAGTATTTCGGCTTTAAAAAAGTCGAACATTTTCATGACAGTATTTCGGCTTTAAAAAAGTCGAACATTTTCATGAAGTATTTCAGCTTCAAAAAAGTAGAACATTTAAAGGAAAAGATTTCAGTTTCAAAAAAGTTGAACATTTTCATGAAGTATTTCGGATTCAAAAAAGTTGAAAATTTTCACGACAGGATTCCGGCTTTTAAAAAGTCGACCATTTTCATGAAGTATTTCAGCTTCAAAAAAGTTGAACATTTTCATGTAAAGATTTCGGCTTCAAAAAAGTTGAAAATTTTCAAGACAGGATTTCGGCTTTAAAAAAGTTCAACATTTTCATGAAAAGATTTCGGCTTCAAAAACGTTGAACATTTTCATGAAAAGATTTCGGCTTCAAAAAAGTTGAAAATTTTCATGAAGTATTTCGGATTCAAAAAAGTTGAAAATTTTCACGACAGGATTTCGGCTTTTAAAAAGTCGAACATTTTCATGAAATATTTCAGCTTCAAAAAAGTTGAAAATTTTCATGAAAAGATTTCGGCTTCAAAAAAGTTGAAAATTTTCATGAAAAGATTTCGGCTTCAAAAAAGTTGAAAATTTTCATGAAAAGATTTCGGCTTCAAAAAAGTTGAACATTTTCATGAAGTATTTGGGATTCAAAAAAGTTGAAAATTTTCACGACAGGATTTCTGAGTCAAAAAAGTTGAAAATTTTCATGAAAAGATTTCGGCTTCAAAAAAGTTGAAAATTTTCATGAAAAGATTTCGGCTTCAAAAAAGTTGAAAATTTTCATGAAAAGATTTCGGCTTCAAAAAAGTTGAACATTTTCATGAAGTATTTTGGCTTCAAAAAAGTTGAAAATCTTCATGAAAAGATTTTGGCTTCAAAAAAGTTGAACATTTTCATAAAGTATTTTGGCTTCAATAAAGTTGAAAATTTTCATGAAGTATTTCGGATTCAAAAAATTTGAACATTTCATGAAGTATTTTGGCTTCAAAAAAGTTGAAAATCTTCATGAAAAGTTTTCGGCTTCAAAAAAGTTGAACATTTTCATGAAGTATTTCAGCTTCAAAAAAGTTGAAAATTTTCATGAAGTATTTCGGATTCAAAAAAGTTGAAAATTTTCACGACAGGATTTCGGCTTTAAAAAAGTCGAACATTTTCATGAAATATTTCAGATTCAAAAAAGTTGAAAATTTTCATGAAAAGATTTCGGCTTCAAAAAAGTTGAAAATTTTCATGAAGTATATGGTTTTCAAAAAAGTTGAAAATTTTCATGAAGTATTTCGGATTCAAAAAAGTTGAAAATTTTCATGAAAAGATTTCGGCTTCAAAAAAGTTGAAAATTTTCATGAAAAGATTTCGGCTTCAAAAAAGTTGAAAATTTTCACGACAGGATTTTGGCTTTAAAAACGTCGAACATTTTCATGAAGTATTTGGGCTTCAAAAAAGTTGAAAATTTTCACGACAGGATTTCGGCTTTAAAAAATTCGAACATTTTCATGAAGTATTCGGGATTCAAAAAAGTTGAAAATTTTCATGACAGTATTTCGGCTTTAAAAAAGTCGAACATTTTCATGACAGTATTTCGGCTTTAAAAAAGTCGAACATTTTCATGAAGTATTTCAGCTTCAAAAAAGTAGAACATTTAAAGGAAAAGATTTCAGTTTCAAAAAAGTTGAACATTTTCATGAAGTATTTCGGATTCAAAAAAGTTGAAAATTTTCACGACAGGATTCCGGCTTTTAAAAAGTCGACCATTTTCATGAAGTATTTCAGCTTCAAAAAAGTTGAACATTTTCATGTAAAGATTTCGGCTTCAAAAAAGTTGAAAATTTTCAAGACAGGATTTCGGCTTTAAAAAAGTCAACCTTTTTCATGAAGTATTTCGGCTTTAAAAAAGTTGAACATTTTCATGAAAAGATTTCGGCTTCAAAAACGTTGAACATTTTCATGAAAAGATTTCGGCTTCAAAAAAGTTGAAAATTTTCATGAAGTATTTCGGATTCAAAAAAGTTGAAAATTTTCACGACAGGATTTCGGCTTTTAAAAAGTCGACCATTTTCATGAAGTATTTCAGCTTCAAAAAAGTTGAACATTTTCATGTAAAGATTTCGGCTTCAAAAAAGTTGAAAATTTTCAAGACAAGATTTCGGCTTTAAAAAAGTCAACCTTTTTCATGAAGTATTTCTGCTTTAAAAAATTTGAACATTTTCATGAAAAGATTTCGGCTTCAAAAACGTTGAACATTTTCATGAAAAGATTTCGGCTTCAAAAAAGTTGAAAATTTTCATGAATTATGTCGGATTCAAAAAAGTTGAAAGTTTTCATGAAGTATTTCGGATTCAAAAAAGTTGAAAATTTTCACGACAGGATTTCGGCTTTAAAAAAGTCGAACATTTTCATGCAGTATTTCAGCTTCAAAAAAGTTGAAAATTTTGATGAAAAGATTTCGTCTTCCAAAAAGTTGAAAATTTTCATGAAGTATTAAGGATTCAAAAAAGTTGAAAATTTTCATGAAAAGATTTCGGCTTCAAAAAAGTTGAAAATTTTCATGAAAAGATTTCGGCTTCAAAAAAGTTGAAAATTTTCATGAAGTATTTGGGTTTCAAAAAAGTTTAAAATTTTCATGAAGTATTTTGGATTCAAAAAAGTTTAAAATTTTCACGACAGTATTTCGGCTTTAAAAAAGTCGAACATTTTCATGAAGTATTTCGGCTTCAAAAAAGTTGAAAATTTTCATGAAGTATTTCGGATTCAAAAAAGTTGAAAATTTTCATGAAAAGATTTTTGCTTCAAAAAAGTTGAAAATTTTCATGAAGAATTTGGTCTTCAAAAAAGTTGAAAATTTTCACGACAGGATTTCGGCTTTAAAAAAGTCGAACATTTTCATGAAGTATTTGGGATTCAAAAAAGTTGAAAATTTTCACGACAGGATTTCTGAGTCAAAAAAGTTGAAAATTTTCATGAAAAGATTTCGGCTTCAAAAAAGTTGAAAATTTTCATGAAAAGATTTCGGCTTCAAAAAAGTTGAACATTTTCATGAAGTATTTGGGATTCAAAAAAGTTGAAAATTTTCACGACAGGATTTCTGAGTCAAAAAAGTTGAAAATTTTCATGAAAAGATTTCGGCTTCAAAAAAGTTGAAAATTTTCATGAAAAGATTTCGGCTTCAAAAAAGTTGAAAATTTTCATGAAAAGATTTCGGCTTCAAAAAAGTTGAACATTTTCATGAAGTATTTTGGCTTCAAAAAAGTTGAAAATCTTCATGAAAAGATTTTGGCTTCAAAAAAGTTGAACATTTTCATGAAGTATTTTGGCTTCAAAAAAATTGAAAATTTTCATGAAGTATTTCGGATTCAAAAAATTTGAACATTTCATGAAGTATTTCGGATTCAAAAAAGTTGAAAATTTTCACGACAGGATTTCGGCTTTAAAAAAGTCGAACATTTTCATGAAATATTTCAGATTCAAAAAAGTTGAAAATTTTCATGAAAAGATTTCGGCTTCAAAAAAGTTGAAAATTTTCATGAAGTATATGGTTTTCAAAAAAGTTGAAAATTTTCATGAAGTATTTCGGATTCAAAAAAGTTGAAAATTTTCATGAAAAGATTTCGGCTTCAAAAAAGTTGAAAATTTTCATGAAAAGATTTCGGCTTCAAAAAAGTTGAAAATTTTCACGACAGGATTTTGGCTTTAAAAACGTCGAACATTTTCATGAAGTATTTGGGCTTCAAAAAAGTTGAAAATTTTCACGACAGGATTTCGGCTTTAAAAAATTCGAACATTTTCATGAAGTATTCGGGATTCAAAAAAGTTGAAAATTTTCATGACAGTATTTCGGCTTTAAAAAAGTCGAACATTTTCATGACAGTATTTCGGCTTTAAAAAAGTCGAACATTTTCATGAAGTATTTCAGCTTCAAAAAAGTAGAACATTTAAAGGAAAAGATTTCAGTTTCAAAAAAGTTGAACATTTTCATGAAGTATTTCGGATTCAAAAAAGTTGAAAATTTTCACGACAGGATTCCGGCTTTTAAAAAGTCGACCATTTTCATGAAGTATTTCAGCTTCAAAAAAGTTGAACATTTTCATGTAAAGATTTCGGCTTCAAAAAAGTTGAAAATTTTCAAGACAGGATTTCGGCTTTAAAAAAGTCAACCTTTTTCATGAAGTATTTCGGCTTTAAAAAAGTTGAACATTTTCATGAAAAGATTTCGGCTTCAAAAACGTTGAACATTTTCATGAAAAGATTTCGGCTTCAAAAAAGTTGAAAATTTTCATGAAGTATTTCGGATTCAAAAAAGTTGAAAATTTTCACGACAGGATTTCGGCTTTTAAAAAGTCGACCATTTTCATGAAGTATTTCAGCTTCAAAAAAGTTGAACATTTTCATGTAAAGATTTCGGCTTCAAAAAAGTTGAAAATTTTCAAGACAAGATTTCGGCTTTAAAAAAGTCAACCTTTTTCATGAAGTATTTCGGCTTTAAAAAAGTTGAACATTTTCATGAAAAGATTTCGGCTTCAAAAACGTTGAACATTTTCATGAAAAGATTTCGGCTTCAAAAAAGTTGAAAATTTTCATGAATTATGTCGGATTCAAAAAAGTTGAAAGTTTTCATGAAGTATTTCGGATTCAAAAAAGTTGAAAATTTTCACGACAGGATTTCGGCTTTAAAAAAGTCGAACATTTTCATGCAGTATTTCAGCTTCAAAAAAGTTGAAAATTTTGATGAAAAGATTTCGTCTTCCAAAAAGTTGAAAATTTTCATGAAGTATTAAGGATTCAAAAAAGTTGAAAATTTTCATGAAAAGATTTCGGCTTCAAAAAAGTTGAAAATTTTCACGACAGGATTTTGGCTTTAAAAACGTCGAACATTTTCATGAAGTATTTGGGCTTCAAAAAAGTTGAAAATTTTCACGACAGGATTTCGGCTATAAAAAAGTCGAACATTTTCATGAAGTATTTCGGCTTCAAAAAAGTTGAAAATTTTCATGAAAAGATTTCGGCTTCAAAAAAGTTGAAAATTTTCATGAAGTATTTGGGTTTCAAAAAAGTTTAAAATTTTCATGAAGTATTTTGGATTCAAAAAAGTTTAAAATTTTCACGACAGTATTTCGGCTTTAAAAAAGTCGAACATTTTCATGAAGTATTTCGGCTTCAAAAAAGTTGAAAATTTTCATGAAGTATTTCGGATTCAAAAAAGTTGAAAATTTTCATGAAAAGATTTTTGCTTCAAAAAAGTTGAAAATTTTCATGAAGAATTTGGGCTTCAAAAAAGTTGAAAATTTTCACGACAGGATTTCGGCTTTAAAAAAGTCGAACATTTTCATGAAGTATTTGGGATTCAAAAAAGTTGAAAATTTTCACGACAGGATTTCTGAGTCAAAAAAGTTGAAAATTTTCATGAAAAGATTTCGGCTTCAAAAAAGTTGAAAATTTTCATGAAAAGATTTCGGCTTCAAAAAAGTTGAACATTTTCATGAAGTATTTGGGATTCAAAAAAGTTGAAAATTTTCACGACAGGATTTCTGAGTCAAAAAAGTTGAAAATTTTCATGAAAAGATTTCGGCTTCAAAAAAGTTGAAAATTTTCATGAAAAGATTTCGGCTTCAAAAAAGTTGAAAATTTTCATGAAAAGATTTCGGCTTCAAAAAAGTTGAACATTTTCATGAAGTATTTTGGCTTCAAAAAAGTTGAAAATCTTCATGAAAAGATTTTGGCTTCAAAAAAGTTGAACATTTTCATGAAGTATTTTGGCTTCAAAAAAATTGAAAATTTTCATGAAGTATTTCGGATTCAAAAAATTTGAACATTTCATGAAGTATTTTGGCTTCAAAAAAGTTGAAAATCTTCATGAAAAGTTTTCGGCTTCAAAAAAGTTGAACATTTTCATGAAGTATTTCAGCTTCAAAAAAGTTGAAAATTTTCATGAAGTATTTCGGATTCAAAAAAGTTGAAAATTTTCATGAAGTATTTCGGATTCAAAAAAGTTGAAAATTTTCACGACAGGATTTCGGCTTTAAAAAAGTCGAACATTTTCTTGAAATATTTCAGATTCAAAAAAGTTGAAAATTTTCATGAAAAGATTTCGGCTTCAAAAAAGTTGAAAATTTTCATGAAGTATATGGGTTTCAAAAAAGTTGAAAATTTTCATGAAGTATTTCGGATTCAAAAAAGTTGAAAATTTTCATGAAAAGATTTCGGCTTCAAAAAAGTTGAACATTTTCATGAAAAGATTTCGGCTTCAAAAAAGTTGAAAATTTTCACGACAGGATTTTGGCTTTAAAAACGTCGAACATTTTCATGAAGTATTTGGGCTTCAAAAAAGTTGAAAATTTTCACGACAGGATTTCGGCTTTAAAAAATTCGAACATTTTCATGAAGTATTCGGGATTCAAAAAAGTTGAAAATTTTCATGACAGTATTTCGGCTTTAAAAAAGTCGAACATTTTCATGACAGTATTTCGGCTTTAAAAAAGTCGAACATTTTCATGAAGTATTTCAGCTTCAAAAAAGTAGAACATTTAAAGGAAAAGATTTCAGTTTCAAAAAAGTTGAACATTTTCATGAAGTATTTCGGATTCAAAAAAGTTGAAAATTTTCACGACAGGATTCCGGCTTTTAAAAAGTCGACAATTTTCATGAAGTATTTCAGCTTCAAAAAAGTTGAACATTTTCATGTAAAGATTTCGGCTTCAAAAAAGTTGAAAATTTTCAAGACAGGATATCGGCTTTAAAAAAGTCAACCTTTTTCATGAAGTATTTCGGCTTTAAAAAAGTTGAACATTTTCATGAAAAGATTTCGGCTTCAAAAACGTTGAACATTTTCATGAAAAGATTTCGGCTTCAAAAAAGTTGAAAATTTTCATGAAGTATTTCGGATTCAAAAAAGTTGAAAATTTTCACGACAGGATTTCGGCTTTTAAAAAGTCGACCATTTTCATGAAGTATTTCAGCTTCAAAAAAGTTGAACATTTTCATGTAAAGATTTCGGCTTCAAAAAAGTTGAAAATTTTCAAGACAGGATTTCGGCTTTAAAAAAGTCAACCTTTTTCATGAAGTATTTCGGCTTTAAAAAAGTTGAACATTTTCATGAAAAGATTTCGGCTTCAAAAACGTTGAACATTTTCATGAAAAGATTTCGGCTTCAAAAAAGTTGAAAATTTTCATGAATTATGTCGGATTCAAAAAAGTTGAAAGTTTTCATGAAGTATTTCGGATTCAAAAAAGTTGAAAATTTTCACGACAGGATTTCGGCTTTAAAAAAGTCGAACATTTTCATGCAGTATTTCAGCTTCAAAAAAGTTGAAAATTTTCATGAAAAGATTTCGTCTTCCAAAAAGTTGAAAATTTTCATGAAGTATTAAGGATTAAAAAAAGTTGAATATTTTCACGACAGGATTTCGGCTTTAAAAAAGTCGAACATTTTCATGAAGTATTTCAGCTTCAAAAAAGTAGAACATTTTCAGGAAAAGATTTCAGTTTCAAAAAAGTTGAACATTTTCATGAAGTATTTTATCTTCAAAAAGTTGAACATTTTCATGACAGGATTTCGGCTTCAAAAAATTTGAACATTTTCATGAAAACATTTCGGCTTCAAAAAAGTTGAAAATTTTCATGAAGTATTTCAGATTCAAAAAAGTTGAAAATTTTCACGACAGTATTTCGGCTTTAAAAAAGTCGCACATTTTCATGAAGTATTTCGGCTTCAAAAATGTTGAACATTTTCATGACAGTATTTCGACTTCAAAAAATGTGAAAATTTTCATTAAATATTTGGGCTTCAAAAAAGTTGAAAATTTTCATGACAGTATTTCGGCTTTAAAAAAGTCGAACATTTTCATGACAGTATTTCGGCTTTAAAAAAGTCGAACATTTTCATGAAGTATTTCAGCTTCAAAAAAGTTGAAAATTTTCATGACAGTATTTCGGCTTCAAAAAAGTTGAACATTTTCCTGTCAGGATTTCGGCTTCAAAAAAGTTGAACATTTAAAGGAAAAGATTTCAGTTTCAAAAAAGTTGAACATTTTCATGAAGTATTTCGGATTCAAAAAAGTTGAAAATTTTCACGACAGGATTCCGGCTTTTAAAAAGTCGACCATTTTCATGAAGTATTTCAGCTTCAAAAAAGTTGAACATTTTCATGTAAAGATTTCGGCTTCAAAAAAGTTGAAAATTTTCAAGACAGGATATCGGCTTTAAAAAAGTCAACCTTTTTCATGAAGTATTTCGGCTTTAAAAAAGTTGAACATTTTCATGAAAAGATTTCGGCTTCAAAAACGTTGAACATTTTCATGAAAAGATTTCGGCTTCAAAAAAGTTGAAAATTTTCATGAAGTATTTCGGATTCAAAAAAGTTGAAAATTTTCACGACAGGATTTCGGCTTTTAAAAAGTCGACCATTTTCATGAAGTATTTCAGCTTCAAAAAAGTTGAACATTTTCATGTAAAGATTTCGGCTTCAAAAAAGTTGAAAATTTTCAAGACAGGATTTCGGCTTTAAAAAAGTCAACCTTTTTCATGAAGTATTTCGGCTTTAAAAAAGTTGAACATTTTCATGAAAAGATTTCGGCTTCAAAAACGTTGAACATTTTCATGAAAAGATTTCGGCTTCAAAAAAGTTGAAAATTTTCATGAATTATGTCGGATTCAAAAAAGTTGAAAGTTTTCATGAAGTATTTCGGATTCAAAAAAGTTGAAAATTTTCACGACAGGATTTCGGCTTTAAAAAAGTCGAACATTTTCATGCAGTATTTCAGCTTCAAAAAAGTTGAAAATTTTCATGAAAAGATTTCGTCTTCCAAAAAGTTGAAAATTTTCATGAAGTATTAAGGATTAAAAAAAGTTGAATATTTTCACGACAGGATTTCGGCTTTAAAAAAGTCGAACATTTTCATGAAGTATTTCAGCTTCAAAAAAGTAGAACATTTTCAGGAAAAGATTTCAGTTTCAAAAAAGTTGAACATTTTCATGAAGTATTTTATCTTCAAAAAGTTGAACATTTTCATGACAGGATTTCGGCTTCAAAAAATTTGAACATTTTCATGAAAACATTTCGGCTTCAAAAAAGTTGAAAATTTTCATGAAGTATTTCAGATTCAAAAAAGTTTAAAATTTTCACGACAGTATTTCGGCTTTAAAAAAGTCGCACATTTTCATGAAGTATTTCGGCTTCAAAAATGTTGAACATTTTCATGACAGTATTTCGGCTTCAAAAAATGTGAAAATTTTCATTAAATATTTGGGCTTCAAAAAAGTTGAAAATTTTCATGACAGTATTTCGGCTTTAAAAAAGTCGAACATTTTCATGACAGTATTTCGGCTTTAAAAAAGTCGAACATTTTCATGAAGTATTTCAGCTTCAAAAAAGTTGAAAATTTTCATGACAGTATTTCGGCTTCAAAAAAGTTGAACATTTTCCTGTCAGGATTTCGGCTTCAAAAAAGTTGAACATTTTCATGAAAAGATTTCAGCTTCAAAAAACTAGAACATTTAAAGGAAAAGATTTCAGTTTCAAAAAAGTTGAACATTTTCATGAAAAGATTTCGGCTTCAAAAAAGTTTAAAATTTTAATGGAAAGATTTCGGCTTCAAAAAAGTTTAAAATTTTCATGAAGTATTTCGGATTCAAAAAAGTTTAAAATTTTCATGACGTATTTCGGATTCAAAAAAGTTGAACATTTTCATGAAAAGATTTCGGCTTCAAAAAAGTTGAACATTTTCATGAAAAGATTTCGGCTTCAAAAAAGTTGAAAATTTTCATGAAGTATGTCGGATTCAAAAAAGTTGAAAATTTTCATGAAGTATTTCGGAATCAAAAAAGTTGAAAATTTTCACGACAGGATTTCAGCTTTAAAAAAGTCGAACATTTTCATGCAGTATTTCAGCTTCAAAAAAGTTGAAAATTTTCATGAAAAGATTTCGGCTTCAAAAAAGTTGAAAATTTTCACGACAGGATTTCGGCGTTAAAAAAGTCGAACATTTTCATGAAGTATTTGGGCTTCAAAAAAGTTGAAAATTTTCACTACAGGATTTCGGCTTTAAAAAAGTCGAACATTTTCATGAAGTATTTCGGCTTCAAAAAAGTTGAAAATTTTCACGACAGGATTTCGGCTTTAAAAAAGTCGAACATTTTCATGAAGTATTTCGGCTTCAAAAAATTTGAACATTTTCACGACAGGATTTCTGCGTTAAAAAAGTCGAACATTTTCATGAATTATTTCAGCTTCAAAAAAGTTGAAAATTTTCATGAAAAGATTTCGGCTTCAAAAAAGTTGAAAATTTTCATGAAAAGATTTCTGATTCAAAAAAGTTGAACATTTTCACGACAGGATTTCTGCGTTAAAAAAGTCGAACATTTTCATGAAGTATTTCAGCTTCAAAAAAGTTGAAAATTTTCATGAAAAGATTTCGGCTTCAAAAAAGTTGAAAATTTTAATGGAAAGATTTCGGCTTCAAAAAAGGTGAAAATTTTCATGAAAAGATTTCGGCTTCAAAAAAGTTGAAAATTTTCACGACAGGATTTCGGCTTTAAAAAAGTCGAACATTTTCATGAAGTATTTCGGCTTCAAAAAATTTGAACATTTTCACGACAGGATTTCTGCGTTAAAAAAGTCGAACATTTTCATGAGTTATTTCAGCTTCAAAAAAGTTGAAAATTTTCATGAAAAGATTTCGGCTTCAAAAAAGTTGAAAATTTTCATGAAAACATTTCTGATTCAAAAAGGTTGAACATTTTCACGACAGGATTTCTGCGTTAAAAAAGTCGAACATTTTCATGAAGTATTTCAGCTTCAAAAAAGTTGAAAATTTTCATGAAAAGATTTCGGCTTCAAAAAAGTTGAAAATTTTCATGAAAAGATTTCGGCTTCAAAAAAGTTGAAAATTTTCACGACAGGATTTCGGCTTCAAAAAAGTTGAAAATTTTCATGAAGTATTTGGTCTTCAAAAAAGTTGAAAATTTTCACGACAGGATTTCGGCTTTAAAAAAGTCGAACATTTTCATGAAGTATTTCGGCTTCAAAAAGGTTGAAAATTTTCACGACAGGATTTCGGCTTTCAAAAAGTCGAACATTTTCATGAAGTATTTCGGCTTCAAAAAAGTTGAACATTTTCATGAAGTATTTCAGCTTCAAAAAAGTTGAAAATTTACATGAAAAGATTTCGGCTTCAAAAAAGTTGAAAATTTTCATGAGAAGATTTCGGCTTCAAAAGAGTTGAAAATTTTCACGACAGGATTTCGACTTTAAAAAAGTTAAACATTTTCATGAAGTATTTCGGCTTCAAAAAAGTTTAAAATTTTCATGAAGTATTTCGGATTCAAAAAAGTTGAAAATTTTCACGACAGGATTTCGGCTTTAAAAAAGTTGAACATTTTCATGAAAAGATTTCGGCTTCAAAAAAGTTGAAAATTTTAATGGAAAGATTTCGGCTTCAAAAAAGTTGAAAATTTTCATGAAAAGATTTCGGCTTCAAAAAAGTTGAAAATTTTAATGGAAAGATTTCGGCTTCAAAAAAGTTGAAAATTTTCATGAAAAGATTTCGGCTTCAAAAAAGTTGAAAATTTTCACGACAGAATTTCGGCGTTAAAAAAGTCGAACATTTTCATGAAGTATTTCGGCTTCAAAAACGTTGAAAATTTTCACGACAGGATTTCGGCTTTAAAAAAGTCGAACATTTTCATGAAGTATTTCGACTTCAAAAAAGTTGAAAATTTTCACGACAGGATTTCGGCTTTAAAAAAGTCGAACATTTTCATGAAGTATTTCAGCTTCAAAAACGTTGAAAATTTTCAAGACAGGATTTCGGCTTTAAAAAAGTCGAACATTTTCATGAAGTATTTCGGCTTCAAAAAAGTTGAAAATTTTCACGACAGGATTTCGGCTTTAAAAAAGTCGAACATTTTCATGAAGTATTTCAGCTTCTAAAAAGTTGAAAATTTTCATGAAAAGATTTCGGCTTCAAAAAAGTTGAAAATTTTCACGACAGGATTTCGGCGTTAAAAAAGTCGAACATTTTCATGAAGTATTTGGGCTTCAAAAAAGTTGAAAATTTTCACTACAGGATTTCGGCTTTAAAAAAGTCGAACATTTTCATGAAGTATTTCGGCTTCAAAAAGGTTGAAAATTTTCACGACAGGATTTCGGCTTTAAAAAAGTCGAACATTTTCATGAAGTATTTCGGCTTCAAAAAAGTTGAAAATTTTCACGACAGGATTTCGGCTTTAAAAAAGTCGAACATTTTCATGAAGTATTTCGGCTTCAAAAAATTTGAACATTTTCACGACAGGATTTCTGCGTTAAAAAAGTCGAACATTTTCATGAATTATTTCAGCTTCAAAGTTGAAAATTTTCATGAAAAGATTTCGGCTTCAAAAAAGTTGAAAATTTTCATGAAAAGATTTCGGCTTCAAAAAAGTTGAAAATTTTCACGACAGGATTTCTGCGTTAAAAAAGTCGAACATTTTCATGAAGTATTTCAGCTTCAAAAAAGTTGAAAATTTTCATGAAAAGATATCGGCTTCAAAAAAGTTGAAAATTTTCATGAAAAGATTTCGGATTCAAAAAAGTTGAACATTTTCACGACAGGATTTCTGCGTTAAAAAAGTCGAACATTTTCATGAAGTATTTCAGCTTCAAACAAGTTGAAAATTTTCATGAAAAGATTTCGGCTTCAAAAAAGTTGAAAATTTTCATGAAAAGATTTCGGCTTCAAAAAAGTTGAAAATTTTCATGAAAAGATTTCGGCTTCAAAAAAGTTGAAAATTTTCACGACAGGATTTCGGCTTTAAAAAAGTCGAACATTTTCATGAAGTATTTCGGCTTCAAAAAAGTTTAAAATTTTCATGAAGTATTTCGGATTCAAAAAAGTTGAAAATTTTCACGACAGGATTTCGGCTTTAAAAAAGTTGAAAATTTTAATGAAGTATTTCAGATTCAAAAAAGTTGAACATTTTCATGAAAAGATTTCGGCTTCAAAAAAGTTCAAAATTTTAATGGAAAGATTTCGGCTTCAAAAAAGTTGAAAATTTTCATGAAAAGATTTCGGCTTCAAAAAAGTTGAAAATTTTCACGACAGGATTTCGGCGTTAAAAAAGTCGAACATTTTCATGAAGTATTTCGGCTTCAAAAACGTTGAAAATTTTCACGACAGGATTTCGGCTTTAAAAAAGTCGAACATTTTCATGAAGTATTTCAGCTTCAAAAAAGTTGAAAATTTTCATGAAAAGATTTCGGCTTCAAAAAAGTTGAAAATTTTCATGAAAAGATTTCGGCTTCAAAAAAGTTGAACATTTTCATGAAGTATTTCGACTTTAAAAAAGTTGAAAATTTTCACGACAGGATTTCGGCTTTAAAAAAGTCGAACATTTTCATGAAGTATTTCAGCTTCTAAAAAGTTGAAAATTTTCATGAAAAGATTTCGGCTTCAAAAAAGTTGAAAATTTTCATGAAAAGATTTCGGCTTCAAAAAAGTTGAAAATTTTCACGACAGGATTTCGGCTTTAAAAAATCAAACATTTTCATGAAGTATTTCGGCTTCAAAAAATTTGAAAATTTTCATGAAGTATTTCGGATTCAAAAAAGTTGAACATTTTCACGACAGGATTTCTGCGTTAAAAAAGTCGAACATTTTCATGAAGTATTTCAGCTTCAAAAACGTTGAAAATTTTCACGACAGGATTTCGGCTTTAAAAAAGTCGAACATTTTCATGAAGTATTTCGGCTTCAAAAAAGTTGAAAATTTTCACGACAGGATTTCGGCTTTAAAAAAGTCGAACATTTTCATGAAGTATTTCAGCTTCTAAAAAGTTGAAAATTTTCATGAAAAGATTTCGGCTTCAAAAAAGTTGAAAATTTTCACGACAGGATTTCGGCGTTAAAAAAGTCGAACATTTTCATGAAGTATTTGGGCTTCAAAAAAGTTGAAAATTTTCACTACAGGATTTCGGCTTTAAAAAAGTCGAACATTTTCATGAAGTATTTCGGCTTCAAAAAGGTTGAAAATTTTCACGACAGGATTTCGGCTTTAAAAAAGTCGAACATTTTCATGAAGTATTTCGGCTTCAAAAAAGTTGAAAATTTTCACGACAGGATTTCGGCTTTAAAAAAGTCTAACATTTTCATGAAGTATTTCGGCTTCAAAAAATTTGAACATTTTCACGACAGGATTTCTGCGTTAAAAAAGTCGAACATTTTCATGAATTATTTCAGCTTCAAAAAAGTTGAAAATTTTCATGAAAAGATTTCGGCTTCAAAAAAGTTGAAAATTTTCATGAAAAGATTTCTGATTCAAAAAAGTTGAACATTTTCACGACAGGATTTCTGCGTTAAAAAAGTCGAACATTTTCATGAAGTATTTCAGCTTCAAAAAAGTTGAAAATTTTCATGAAAAGATTTCGGCTTCAAAAAAGTTGAAAATTTTAATGGAAAGATTTCGGCTTCAAAAAAGTTGAAAATTTTCATGAAAAGATTTCGGCTTCAAAAAAGTTGAAAATTTTCACGACAGGATTTCGGCTTTAAAAAAGTCGAACATTTTCATGAAGTATTTCGGCTTCAAAAAATTTGAACATTTTCACGACAGGATTTCTGCGTTAAAAAAGTCGAACATTTTCATGAATTATTTCAGCTTCAAAAAAGTTGAAAATTTTCATGAAAAGATTTCGGCTTCAAAAAAGTTGAAAATTTTCATGAAAACATTTCTGATTCAAAAAAGTTGAACATTTTCACGACAGGATTTCTGCGTTAAAAAAGTCGAACATTTTCATGAAGTATTTCAGCTTCAAAAAAGTTGAAAATTTTCATGAAAAGATTTCGGCTTCAAAAAAGTTGAAAATTTTAATGGAAAGATTTCGGCTTCAAAAAAGTTGAAAATTTTCATGAAAAGATTTCGGCTTCAAAAAAGTTGAAAATTTTCACGACAGGATTTCGGCGTTAAAAAAGTCGAACATTTTCATGAAGTATTTGGGCTTCAAAAAAGTTGAAAATTTTCACTACAGGATTTCGGCTTTAAAAAAGTCGAACATTTTCATGAAGTATTTCGGCTTCAAAAAGGTTGAAAATTTTCACGACAGGATTTCGGCTTTAAAAAAGTCGAACATTTTCATGAAGTATTTCGGCTTCAAAAAAGTTGAAAATTTTCACGACAGGATTTCGGCTTTAAAAAAGTCTAACATTTTCATGAAGTATTTCGGCTTCAAAAAATTTGAACATTTTCACGACAGGATTTCTGCGTTAAAAAAGTCGAACATTTTCATGAATTATTTCAGCTTCAAAAAAGTTGAAAATTTTCATGAAAAGATTTCGGCTTCAAAAAAGTTGAAAATTTTCATGAAAAGATTTCTGATTCAAAAAAGTTGAACATTTTCACGACAGGATTTCTGCGTTAAAAAAGTCGAACATTTTCATGAAGTATTTCAGCTTCAAAAAAGTTGAAAATTTTCATGAAAAGATTTCGGCTTCAAAAAAGTTGAAAATGTTAATGGAAAGATTTCGGCTTCAAAAAAGTTGAAAATTTTCATGAAAAGATTTCGGCTTCAAAAAAGTTGAAAATTTTCACGACAGGATTTCGGCTTTAAAAAAGTCGAACATTTTCATGAAGTATTTCGGCTTCAAAAAATTTGAACATTTTCACGACAGGATTTCTGCGTTAAAAAAGTCGAACATTTTCATGAATTATTTCAGCTTCAAAAAAGTTGAAAATTTTCATGAAAAGATTTCGGCTTCAAAAAAGTTGAAAATTTTCATGAAAACATTTCTGATTCAAAAAAGTTGAACATTTTCACGACAGGATTTCTGCGTTAAAAAAGTCGAACATTTTCATGAAGTATTTCAGCTTCAAAAAAGTTGAAAATTTTCATGAAAAGATTTCGGCTTCAAAAAAGTTGAAAATTTTAATGGAAAGATTTCGGCTTCAAAAAAGTTGAAAATTTTCATGAAAAGATTTCGGCTTCAAAAAAGTTGAAAATTTTCACGACAGGATTTCGGCGTTAAAAAAGTCGAACATTTTCATGAAGTATTTCGGCTTCAAAAACGTTGAAAATTTTCACGACAGGATTTCGGCTTTAAAAAAGTCGAACATTTTCATGAAGTATTTCGACTTCAAAAAAGTTGAAAATTTTCACGACACGATTTCGGCTTTAAAAAAGTCGAACATTTTCATGAAGTATTTCAGCTTCTAAAAAGTTGAAAATTTTCATGAAAAGATTTCGGCTTCAAAAAAGTTGAAAATTTTCAAGAAAAGATTTCGGCTTCAAAAAAGTTGAAAATTTTCACGACAGGATTTCGGCTTTAAAAAATCAAACATTTTCATGAAGTATTTCGGCTTCAAAAAAGTTGAAAATTTTCACGACAGGATTTCGGCTTTAAAAAAGTCGAACATTTTCATGAAGTATTTGGGCTTCAAAAAAGTTGAAAATTTTCATGAAAAGATTTCGGCTTCAAAAAAGTTGAAAATTTTCATGAAAAGATTTCGGCTTGAAAAAAGTTGAAAATTTTAACGACAGGATTTCGGCTTTAAAAAAGTTGAACATTTTCATGAAGTATTTCGGCTTCAAAAAATTTGAAAATTTTCATGAAGTATTTCGGATTTAAAAAAGTTGAACATTTTCACGACAGGATTTCTGCGTTAAAAAAGTGGAACATTTTCATGAAGTATTTCAGCTTCAAAAAAGTTGAAAATTTTCATGAAAAGATTTCGGCTTCAAAAAAGTTGAAAATTTTCATGAAAAGATTTCGGCTTCAAAAAAGTTGAAAATTTTTCATCAGAAGATTTCGGCTTCAAAAGAGTTGAAAATTTTCACGACAGGATTTCTGCGTTAAAAAAGTCGAACATTTTCATGAAGTATTTCAGCTTCAAAAAAGTTGAAAATTTTCATGAAAAGATATCGGCTTCAAAAAAGTTGAAAATTTTCATGAAAAGATTTCGGATTCAAAAAAGTTGAACATTTTCACGACAGGATTTCTGCGTTAAAAAAGTCGAACATTTTCATGAAGTATTTCAGCTTCAAAAAAGTTGAAAATTTTCATGAAAAGATATCGGCTTCAAAAAAGTTGAAAATTTTCATGAAAAGATTTCGGATTCAAAAAAGTTGAACATTTTCACGACAGGATTTCTGCGTTAAAAAAGTCGAACATTTTCATGAAGTATTTCAGCTTCAAACAAGTTGAAAATTTTCATGAAAAGATTTCGGCTTCAAAAAAGTTGAAAATTTTCATGAAAAGATTTCGGCTTCAAAAAAGTTGAAAATTTTCATGAAAAGATTTCGGCTTCAAAAAAGTTGAAAATTTTCACGACAGGATTTCGGCTTTAAAAAAGTCGAACATTTTCATGAAGTATTTCAGCTTCAAAAAAGTTGAAAATTTTCATGAAAAGATATCGGCTTCAAAAAAGTTGAAAATTTTCATGAAAAGATTTCGGCTTCAAAAAAGTTGAAAATTTTCACGACAGGATTTCTGCGTTAAAAAAGTCGAACATTTTCATGAAGTATTTCAGCTTCAAAAAAGTTGAAAATTTTCATGAAAAGATATCGGCTTCAAAAAAGTTGAAAATTTTCATGAAAAGATTTCGGATTCAAAAAAGTTGAACATTTTCACGACAGGATTTCTGCGTTAAAAAAGTCGAACATTTTCATGAAGTATTTCAGCTTCAAACAAGTTGAAAATTTTCATGAAAAGATTTCGGCTTCAAAAAAGTTGAAAATTTTCATGAAAAGATTTCGGCTTCAAAAAAGTTGAAAATTTTCATGAAAAGATTTCGGCTTCAAAAAAGTTGAAAATTTTCACGACAGGATTTCGGCTTTAAAAAAGTCGAACATTTTCATGAAGTATTTCGGCTTCAAAAAAGTTTAAAATTTTCATGAAGTATTTCGGATTCAAAAAAGTTGAAAATTTTCACGACAGGATTTCGGCTTTAAAAAAGTTGAAAATTTTAATGAAGTATTTCAGATTCAAAAAAGTTGAACATTTTCATGAAAAGATTTCGGCTTCAAAAAAGTTCAAAATTTTAATGGAAAGATTTCGGCTTCAAAAAAGTTGAAAATTTTCATGAAAAGATTTCGGCTTCAAAAAAGTTGAAAATTTTCACGACAGGATTTCGGCGTTAAAAAAGTCGAACATTTTCATGAAGTATTTCGGCTTCAAAAACGTTGAAAATTTTCACGACAGGATTTCGGCTTTAAAAAAGTCGAACATTTTCATGAAGTATTTCGACTTTAAAAAAGTTGAAAATTTTCACGACAGGATTTCGGCTTTAAAAAAGTCGAACATTTTCATGAAGTATTTCAGCTTCTAAAAAGTTGAAAATTTTCATGAAAAGATTTCGGCTTCAAAAAAGTTTGAAAATTTTCATGAAAAGATTTCGGCTTCAAAAAAGTTGAAAATTTTCACGACAGGATTTCGGCTTTAAAAAATCAAACATTTTCATGAAGTATTTCGGCTTCAAAAAATTTGAAAATTTTCATGAAGTATTTCGGATTCAAAAAAGTTGAACATTTTCACGACAGGATTTCTGCGTTAAAAAAGTCGAACATTTTCATGAAGTATTTCAGCTTCAAAAACGTTGAAAATTTTCACGACAGGATTTCGGCTTTAAAAAAGTCGAACATTTTCATGAAGTATTTCGGCTTCAAAAAAGTTGAAAATTTTCACGACAGGATTTCGGCTTTAAAAAAGTCGAACATTTTCATGAAGTATTTCAGCTTCTAAAAAGTTGAAAATTTTCATGAAAAGATTTCGGCTTCAAAAAAGTTGAAAATTTTCACGACAGGATTTCGGCGTTAAAAAAGTCGAACATTTTCATGAAGTATTTGGGCTTCAAAAAAGTTGAAAATTTTCACTACAGGATTTCGGCTTTAAAAAAGTCGAACATTTTCATGAAGTATTTCGGCTTCAAAAAGGTTGAAAATTTTCACGACAGGATTTCGGCTTTAAAAAAGTCGAACATTTTCATGAAGTATTTCGGCTTCAAAAAAGTTGAAAATTTTCACGACAGGATTTCGGCTTTAAAAAAGTCTAACATTTTCATGAAGTATTTCGGCTTCAAAAAATTTGAACATTTTCACGACAGGATTTCTGCGTTAAAAAAGTCGAACATTTTCATGAATTATTTCAGCTTCAAAAAAGTTGAAAATTTTCATGAAAAGATTTCGGCTTCAAAAAAGTTGAAAATTTTCATGAAAAGATTTCTGATTCAAAAAAGTTGAACATTTTCACGACAGGATTTCTGCGTTAAAAAAGTCGAACATTTTCATGAAGTATTTCAGCTTCAAAAAAGTTGAAAATTTTCATGAAAAGATTTCGGCTTCAAAAAAGTTGAAAATTTTAATGGAAAGATTTCGGCTTCAAAAAAGTTGAAAATTTTCATGAAAAGATTTCGGCTTCAAAAAAGTTGAAAATTTTCACGACAGGATTTCGGCTTTAAAAAAGTCGAACATTTTCATGAAGTATTTCGGCTTCAAAAAATTTGAACATTTTCACGACAGGATTTCTGCGTTAAAAAAGTCGAACATTTTCATGAATTATTTCAGCTTCAAAAAAGTTGAAAATTTTCATGAAAAGATTTCGGCTTCAAAAAAGTTGAAAATTTTCATGAAAACATTTCTGATTCAAAAAAGTTGAACATTTTCACGACAGGATTTCGGCTTTAAAAAAGTCGAACATTTTCATGAAGTATTTCGGCTTCAAAAAAGTTTAAAATTTTCATGAAGTATTTCGGATTCAAAAAAGTTGAAAATTTTCACGACAGGATTTCGGCTTTAAAAAAGTTGAAAATTTTAATGAAGTATTTCAGATTCAAAAAAGTTGAACATTTTCATGAAAAGATTTCGGCTTCAAAAAAGTTCAAAATTTTAATGGAAAGATTTCGGCTTCAAAAAAGTTGAAAATTTTCATGAAAAGATTTCGGCTTCAAAAAAGTTGAAAATTTTCACGACAGGATTTCGGCGTTAAAAAAGTCGAACATTTTCATGAAGTATTTCGGCTTCAAAAACGTTGAAAATTTTCACGACAGGATTTCGGCTTTAAAAAAGTCGAACATTTTCATGAAGTATTTCGACTTTAAAAAAGTTGAAAATTTTCACGACAGGATTTCGGCTTTAAAAAAGTCGAACATTTTCATGAAGTATTTCAGCTTCTAAAAAGTTGAAAATTTTCATGAAAAGATTTCGGCTTCAAAAAAGTTTGAAAATTTTCATGAAAAGATTTCGGCTTCAAAAAAGTTGAAAATTTTCACGACAGGATTTCGGCTTTAAAAAATCAAACATTTTCATGAAGTATTTCGGCTTCAAAAAATTTGAAAATTTTCATGAAGTATTTCGGATTCAAAAAAGTTGAACATTTTCACGACAGGATTTCTGCGTTAAAAAAGTCGAACATTTTCATGAAGTATTTCAGCTTCAAAAACGTTGAAAATTTTCACGACAGGATTTCGGCTTTAAAAAAGTCGAACATTTTCATGAAGTATTTCGGCTTCAAAAAAGTTGAAAATTTTCACGACAGGATTTCGGCTTTAAAAAAGTCGAACATTTTCATGAAGTATTTCAGCTTCTAAAAAGTTGAAAATTTTCATGAAAAGATTTCGGCTTCAAAAAAGTTGAAAATTTTCACGACAGGATTTCGGCGTTAAAAAAGTCGAACATTTTCATGAAGTATTTGGGCTTCAAAAAAGTTGAAAATTTTCACTACAGGATTTCGGCTTTAAAAAAGTCGAACATTTTCATGAAGTATTTCGGCTTCAAAAAGGTTGAAAATTTTCACGACAGGATTTCGGCTTTAAAAAAGTCGAACATTTTCATGAAGTATTTCGGCTTCAAAAAAGTTGAAAATTTTCACGACAGGATTTCGGCTTTAAAAAAGTCTAACATTTTCATGAAGTATTTCGGCTTCAAAAAATTTGAACATTTTCACGACAGGATTTCTGCGTTAAAAAAGTCGAACATTTTCATGAATTATTTCAGCTTCAAAAAAGTTGAAAATTTTCATGAAAAGATTTCGGCTTCAAA
Source organism: Labrus mixtus (assembly GCF_963584025.1). NCBI lineage: Eukaryota > Metazoa > Chordata > Actinopteri > Labriformes > Labridae > Labrus > Labrus mixtus. The sequence goes on from NC_083619.1 coordinate 44,679, forward strand.
AAAGTTGAAAATTTTCATGAAAAGATTTCTGATTCAAAAAAGTTGAACATTTTCACGACAGGATTTCTGCGTTAAAAAAGTCGAACATTTTCATGAAGTATTTCAGCTTCAAAAAAGTTGAAAATTTTCATGAAAAGATTTCGGCTTCAAAAAAGTTGAAAATTTTAATGGAAAGATTTCGGCTTCAAAAAAGTTGAAAATTTTCATGAAAAGATTTCGGCTTCAAAAAAGTTGAAAATTTTCACGACAGGATTTCGGCTTTAAAAAAGTCGAACATTTTCATGAAGTATTTCGGCTTCAAAAAATTTGAACATTTTCACGACAGGATTTCTGCGTTAAAAAAGTCGAACATTTTCATGAATTATTTCAGCTTCAAAAAAGTTGAAAATTTTCATGAAAAGATTTCGGCTTCAAAAAAGTTGAAAATTTTCATGAAAACATTTCTGATTCAAAAAAGTTGAACATTTTCACGACAGGATTTCTGCGTTAAAAAAGTCGAACATTTTCATGAAGTATTTCAGCTTCAAAAAAGTTGAAAATTTTCATGAAAAGATTTCGGCTTCAAAAAAGTTGAAAATTTTAATGGAAAGATTTCGGCTTCAAAAAAGTTGAAAATTTTCATGAAAAGATTTCGGCTTCAAAAAAGTTGAAAATTTTCACGACAGGATTTCGGCGTTAAAAAAGTCGAACATTTTCATGAAGTATTTCGGCTTCAAAAACGTTGAAAATTTTCACGACAGGATTTCGGCTTTAAAAAAGTCGAACATTTTCATGAAGTATTTCGACTTCAAAAAAGTTGAAAATTTTCACGACACGATTTCGGCTTTAAAAAAGTCGAACATTTTCATGAAGTATTTCAGCTTCTAAAAAGTTGAAAATTTTCATGAAAAGATTTCGGCTTCAAAAAAGTTGAAAATTTTCAAGAAAAGATTTCGGCTTCAAAAAAGTTGAAAATTTTCACGACAGGATTTCGGCTTTAAAAAATCAAACATTTTCATGAAGTATTTCGGCTTCAAAAAAGTTGAAAATTTTCACGACAGGATTTCGGCTTTAAAAAAGTCGAACATTTTCATGAAGTATTTGGGCTTCAAAAAAGTTGAAAATTTTCATGAAAAGATTTCGGCTTCAAAAAAGTTGAAAATTTTCATGAAAAGATTTCGGCTTGAAAAAAGTTGAAAATTTTAACGACAGGATTTCGGCTTTAAAAAAGTCGAACATTTTCATGAAGTATTTCGGCTTCAAAAAATTTGAAAATTTTCATGAAGTATTTCGGATTTAAAAAAGTTGAACATTTTCACGACAGGATTTCTGCGTTAAAAAAGTGGAACATTTTCATGAAGTATTTCAGCTTCAAAAAAGTTGAAAATTTTCATGAAAAGATTTCGGCTTCAAAAAAGTTGAAAATTTTCATGAAAAGATTTCGGCTTCAAAAAAGTTGAAAATTTTTCATCAGAAGATTTCGGCTTCAAAAGAGTTGAAAATTTTCACGACAGGATTTCGACTTTAAAAAAGTTAAACATTTTCATGAAGTATTTCGGCTTCAAAAAAGTTTAAAATTTTCATGAAGTATTTCGGATTCAAAAAAGTTGAAAATTTTCACGACAGGATTTCGGCTTTAAAAAAGTTGAAAATTTTAATGAAGTATTTCAGATTCAAAAAAGTTGAACATTTTCATGAAAAGATTTCGGCTTCAAAAAAGTTGAAAATTTTAATGGAAAGATTTCGGCTTCAAAAAAGTTGAAAATTTTCATGAAAAGATTTCGGCTTCAAAAAAGTTGAAAATTTTCAAGAAAAGATTTCGGCTTCAAAAAAGTTGAAAATTTTCACGACAGGATTTCGGCTTTAAAAAAGTCGAACATTTTCATGAAGTATTTCGACTTCAAAAAAGTTGAAAATTTTCACGACACGATTTCGGCTTTAAAAAAGTCGAACATTTTCATGAAGTATTTCAGCTTCTAAAAAGTTGAAAATTTTCATGAAAAGATTTCGGCTTCAAAAAAGTTGAAAATTTTCATGAAAAGATTTCGGCTTCAAAAAAGTTGAAAATTTTCACGACAGGATTTCGGCTTTAAAAAATCAAACATTTTCATGAAGTATTTCGGCTTCAAAAAAGTTGAAAATTTTCACGACAGGATTTCGGCTTTAAAAAAGTCGAACATTTTCATGAAGTATTTGGGCTTCAAAAAAGTTGAAAATTTTCATGAAAAGATTTCGGCTTCAAAAAAGTTGAAAATTTTCATGAAAAGATTTCGGCTTGAAAAAAGTTGAAAATTTTAACGACAGGATTTCGGCTTTAAAAAAGTCGAACATTTTCATGAAGTATTTCGGCTTCAAAAAATTTGAAAATTTTCATGAAGTATTTCGGATTTAAAAAAGTTGAACATTTTCACGACAGGATTTCTGCGTTAAAAAAGTGGAACATTTTCATGAAGTATTTCAGCTTCAAAAAAGTTGAAAATTTTCATGAAAAGATTTCGGCTTCAAAAAAGTTGAAAATTTTCATGAAAAGATTTCGGCTTCAAAAAAGTTGAAAATTTTTCATCAGAAGATTTCGGCTTCAAAAGAGTTGAAAATTTTCACGACAAGATTTCGACTTTAAAAAAGTTAAACATTTTCATGAAGTATTTCGGCTTCAAAAAAGTTTAAAATTTTCATGAAGTATTTCGGATTCAAAAAAGTTGAAAATTTTCACGACAGGATTTCGGCTTTAAAAAAGTTGAAAATTTTAATGAAGTATTTCAGATTCAAAAAAGTTGAACATTTTCATGAAAAGATTTCGGCTTCAAAAAAGTTGAAAATTTTAATGGAAAGATTTCGGCTTCAAAAAAGTTGAAAATTTTCATGAAAAGATTTCGGCTTCAAAAAAGTTGAAAATTTTAATGGAAAGATTTCGGCTTCAAAAAAGTTGAAAATTTTCATGAAAAGATTTCGGCTTCAAAAAAGTTGAAAATTTTCACGACAGGATTTCGGCTTTAAAAAAGTCGAACATTTTCATGAAGTATTTCGGCTTCAAAAAATTTGAACATTTTCACGACAGGATTTCTGCGTTAAAAAAGTCGAACATTTTCATGAATTATTTCAGCTTCAAAAAAGTTGAAAATTTTCATGAAAAGATTTCGGCTTCAAAAAAGTTGAAAATTTTCATGAAAACATTTCTGATTCAAAAAAGTTGAACATTTTCACGACAGGATTTCTGCGTTAAAAAAGTCGAACATTTTCATGAAGTATTTCAGCTTCAAAAAAGTTGAAAATTTTCATGAAAAGATTTCGGCTTCAAAAAAGTTGAAAATTTTAATGGAAAGATTTCGGCTTCAAAAAAGTTGAAAATTTTCATGAAAAGATTTCGGCTTCAAAAAAGTTGAAAATTTTCACGACAGGATTTCGGCGTTAAAAAAGTCGAACATTTTCATGAAGTATTTCGGCTTCAAAAACGTTGAAAATTTTCACGACAGGATTTCGGCTTTAAAAAAGTCGAACATTTTCATGAAGTATTTCGACTTCAAAAAAGTTGAAAATTTTCACGACACGATTTCGGCTTTAAAAAAGTCGAACATTTTCATGAAGTATTTCAGCTTCTAAAAAGTTGAAAATTTTCATGAAAAGATTTCGGCTTCAAAAAAGTTGAAAATTTTCAAGAAAAGATTTCGGCTTCAAAAAAGTTGAAAATTTTCACGACAGGATTTCGGCTTTAAAAAATCAAACATTTTCATGAAGTATTTCGGCTTCAAAAAAGTTGAAAATTTTCACGACAGGATTTCGGCTTTAAAAAAGTCGAACATTTTCATGAAGTATTTGGGCTTCAAAAAAGTTGAAAATTTTCATGAAAAGATTTCGGCTTCAAAAAAGTTGAAAATTTTCATGAAAAGATTTCGGCTTGAAAAAAGTTGAAAATTTTAACGACAGGATTTCGGCTTTAAAAAAGTCGAACATTTTCATGAAGTATTTCGGCTTCAAAAAATTTGAAAATTTTCATGAAGTATTTCGGATTTAAAAAAGTTGAACATTTTCACGACAGGATTTCTGCGTTAAAAAAGTGGAACATTTTCATGAAGTATTTCAGCTTCAAAAAAGTTGAAAATTTTCATGAAAAGATTTCGGCTTCAAAAAAGTTGAAAATTTTCATGAAAAGATTTCGGCTTCAAAAAAGTTGAAAATTTTTCATCAGAAGATTTCGGCTTCAAAAGAGTTGAAAATTTTCACGACAGGATTTCGACTTTAAAAAAGTTAAACATTTTCATGAAGTATTTCGGCTTCAAAAAAGTTTAAAATTTTCATGAAGTATTTCGGATTCAAAAAAGTTGAAAATTTTCACGACAGGATTTCGGCTTTAAAAAAGTTGAAAATTTTAATGAAGTATTTCAGATTCAAAAAAGTTGAACATTTTCATGAAAAGATTTCGGCTTCAAAAAAGTTGAAAATTTTAATGGAAAGATTTCGGCTTCAAAAAAGTTGAAAATTTTCATGAAAAGATTTCGGCTTCAAAAAAGTTGAAAATTTTAATGGAAAGATTTCGGCTTCAAAAAAGTTGAAAATTTTCATGAAAAGATTTCGGCTTCAAAAAAGTTGAAAATTTTCATGAAAAGATTTCGGCTTCAAAAAAGTTGAAAATTTTCACGACAGGATTTCGGCGTTAAAAAAGTCGAACATTTTCATGAAGTATTTCGGCTTCAAAAACGTTGAAAATTTTCACGACAGGATTTCGGCTTTAAAAAAGTCGAACATTTTCATGAAGTATTTTGACTTCAAAAAAGTTGAAAATTTTCACGACACGATTTCGGCTTTAAAAAAGTCGAACATTTTCATGAAGTATTTCAGCTTCTAAAAAGTTGAAAATTTTCATGAAAAGATTTCGGCTTCAAAAAAGTTGAAAATTTTCATGAAAAGATTTCGGCTTCAAAAAAGTTGAAAATTTTCACGACAGGATTTCGGCTTTAAAAAATCAAACATTTTCATGAAGTATTTCGGCTTCAAAAAAGTTGAAAATTTTCACGACAGGATTTCGGCTTTAAAAAAGTCGAACATTTTCATGAAGTATTTGGGCTTCAAAAAAGTTGAAAATTTTCATGAAAAGATTTCGGCTTCAAAAAAGTTGAAAATTTTCATGAAAAGATTTCGGCTTGAAAAAAGTTGAAAATTTTAACGACAGGATTTCGGCTTTAAAAAAGTCGAACATTTTCATGAAGTATTTCGGCTTCAAAAAATTTGAAAATTTTCATGAAGTATTTCGGATTTAAAAAAGTTGAACATTTTCACGACAGGATTTCTGCGTTAAAAAAGTGGAACATTTTCATGAAGTATTTCAGCTTCAAAAAAGTTGAAAATTTTCATGAAAAGATTTCGGCTTCAAAAAAGTTGAAAATTTTCATGAAAAGATTTCGGCTTCAAAAAAGTTGAAAATTTTTCATCAGAAGATTTCGGCTTCAAAAGAGTTGAAAATTTTCACGACAAGATTTCGACTTTAAAAAAGTTAAACATTTTCATGAAGTATTTCGGCTTCAAAAAAGTTTAAAATTTTCATGAAGTATTTCGGATTCAAAAAAGTTGAAAATTTTCACGACAGGATTTCGGCTTTAAAAAAGTTGAAAATTTTAATGAAGTATTTCAGATTCAAAAAAGTTGAACATTTTCATGAAAAGATTTCGGCTTCAAAAAAGTTGAAAATTTTAATGGAAAGATTTCGGCTTCAAAAAAGTTGAAAATTTTCATGAAAAGATTTCGGCTTCAAAAAAGTTGAAAATTTTAATGGAAAGATTTCGGCTTCAAAAAAGTTGAAAATTTTCATGAAAAGATTTCGGCTTCAAAAAAGTTGAAAATTTTCATGAAAAGATTTCGGCTTCAAAAAAGTTGAAAATTTTCACGACAGGATTTCGGCGTTAAAAAAGTCGAACATTTTCATGAAGTATTTCGGCTTCAAAAACGTTGAAAATTTTCACGACAGGATTTCGGCTTTAAAAAAGTCGAACATTTTCATGAAGTATTTCGACTTCAAAAAAGTTGAAAATTTTCACGCCAGGATTTCGGCTTTAAAAAAGTCGAACATTTTCATGAAGTATTTCAGCTTCTAAAAAGTTGAAAATTTTCATGAAAAGATTTCGGCTTCAAAAAAGTTGAAAGTTTTCATGAAAAGATTACGGCTTCAAAAAAGTTGAAAATTTTCACGACAGGATTTCGGCTTTAAAAAATCGAACATTTTCATGAAGTATTTCGGCTACAAAAAATTTGAAAATTTTCATGAAGTATTTCAGCTTCAAAAACGTTGAAAATTTTCACGACAGGATTTCGGCTTTAAAAAAGTCGAACATTTTCATGAAGTATTTCGGCTTCAAAAAAGTTTAAAATTTTCATGAAGTATTTCGGATTCAAAAAAGTTGAAAATTTTCACGACAGGATTTCGGCTTTAAAAAAGTTGAAAATTTTAATGAAGTATTTCAGATTCAAAAAAGTTGAACATTTTCATGAAAAGATTTCGGCTTCAAAAAAGTTGAAAATTTTAATGGAAAGATTTCGGCTTCAAAAAAGTTGAAAATTTTCATGAAAAGATTTCGGCTTCAAAAAAGTTGAAAATTTTCACGACAGGATTTCGGCGTTAAAAAAGTCGAACATTTTCATGAAGTATTTCGGCTTCAAAAACGTTGAAAATTTTCACGACAGGATTACGGCTTTAAAAAAGTCGAACATTTTCATGAAGTATTTCGACTTCAAAAAAGTTGAAAATTTTCACGCCAGGATTTCGGCTTTAAAAAAGTCGAACATTTTCATGAAGTATTTCAGCTTCTAAAAAGTTGAAAATTTTCATGAAAAGATTTCGGCTTCAAAAAAGTTGAAAGTTTTCATGAAAAGATTTCGGCTTCAATAAAGTTGAAAATTTTCACGACAGGATTTCGGCTTTAAAAAAGTCGAACATTTTCATGAAGTATTTGGGCTTCAAAAAAGTTGAAAATTTTCATGAAAAGATTTCGGCTTCAAAAAAGTTGAAAATTTTCATGAAAAGATTTCGGCTTGAAAAAAGTTGAAAATTTTAACGACAGGATTTCGGCTTTAAAAAAGTCGAACATTTTCATGAAGTATTTCGGCTTCAAAAAATTTGAAAATTTTCATGAAGTATTTCGGATTTAAAAAAGTTGAACATTTTCACGACAGGATTTCTGCGTTAAAAAAGTGGAACATTTTCATGAAGTATTTCAGCTTCAAAAAAGTTGAAAATTTTCATGAAAAGATTTCGGCTTCAAAAAAGTTGAAAATTTTCATGAAAAGATTTCGGCTTCAAAAAAGTTGAAAATTTTTCATCAGAAGATTTCGGCTTCAAAAGAGTTGAAAATTTTCACGACAGGATTTCGACTTTAAAAAAGTTAAACATTTTCATGAAGTATTTCGGCTTCAAAAAAGTTTAAAATTTTCATGAAGTATTTCGGATTCAAAAAAGTTGAAAATTTTCACGACAGGATTTCGGCTTTAAAAAAGTTGAAAATTTTAATGAAGTATTTCAGATTCAAAAAAGTTGAACATTTTCATGAAAAGATTTCGGCTTCAAAAAAGTTGAAAATTTTAATGGAAAGATTTCGGCTTCAAAAAAGTTGAAAATTTTCATGAAAAGATTTCGGCTTCAAAAAAGTTGAAAATTTTAATGGAAAGATTTCGGCTTCAAAAAAGTTGAAAATTTTCATGAAAAGATTTCGGCTTCAAAAAAGTTGAAAATTTTCATGAAAAGATTTCGGCTTCAAAAAAGTTGAAAATTTTCACGACAGGATTTCGGCGTTAAAAAAGTCGAACATTTTCATGAAGTATTTCGGCTTCAAAAACGTTGAAAATTTTCACGACAGGATTTCGGCTTTAAAAAAGTCGAACATTTTCATGAAGTATTTCGACTTCAAAAAAGTTGAAAATTTTCACGACACGATTTCGGCTTTAAAAAAGTCGAACATTTTCATGAAGTATTTCAGCTTCTAAAAAGTTGAAAATTTTCATGAAAAGATTTCGGCTTCAAAAAAGTTGAAAATTTTCATGAAAAGATTTCGGCTTCAAAAAAGTTGAAAATTTTCACGACAGGATTTCGGCTTTAAAAAATCAAACATTTTCATGAAGTATTTCGGCTTCAAAAAAGTTGAAAATTTTCACGACAGGATTTCGGCTTTAAAAAAGTCGAACATTTTCATGAAGTATTTGGGCTTCAAAAAAGTTGAAAATTTTCATGAAAAGATTTCGGCTTCAAAAAAGTTGAAAATTTTCATGAAAAGATTTCGGCTTGAAAAAAGTTGAAAATTTTAACGACAGGATTTCGGCTTTAAAAAAGTCGAACATTTTCATGAAGTATTTCGGCTTCAAAAAATTTGAAAATTTTCATGAAGTATTTCGGATTTAAAAAAGTTGAACATTTTCACGACAGGATTTCTGCGTTAAAAAAGTGGAACATTTTCATGAAGTATTTCAGCTTCAAAAAAGTTGAAAATTTTCATGAAAAGATTTCGGCTTCAAAAAAGTTGAAAATTTTCATGAAAAGATTTCGGCTTCAAAAAAGTTGAAAATTTTTCATCAGAAGATTTCGGCTTCAAAAGAGTTGAAAATTTTCACGACAAGATTTCGACTTTAAAAAAGTTAAACATTTTCATGAAGTATTTCGGCTTCAAAAAAGTTTAAAATTTTCATGAAGTATTTCGGATTCAAAAAAGTTGAAAATTTTCACGACAGGATTTCGGCTTTAAAAAAGTTGAAAATTTTAATGAAGTATTTCAGATTCAAAAAAGTTGAACATTTTCATGAAAAGATTTCGGCTTCAAAAAAGTTGAAAATTTTAATGGAAAGATTTCGGCTTCAAAAAAGTTGAAAATTTTCATGAAAAGATTTCGGCTTCAAAAAAGTTGAAAATTTTAATGGAAAGATTTCGGCTTCAAAAAAGTTGAAAATTTTCATGAAAAGATTTCGGCTTCAAAAAAGTTGAAAATTTTCATGAAAAGATTTCGGCTTCAAAAAAGTTGAAAATTTTCACGACAGGATTTCGGCGTTAAAAAAGTCGAACATTTTCATGAAGTATTTCGGCTTCAAAAACGTTGAAAATTTTCACGACAGGATTTCGGCTTTAAAAAAGTCGAACATTTTCATGAAGTATTTCGACTTCAAAAAAGTTGAAAATTTTCACGCCAGGATTTCGGCTTTAAAAAAGTCGAACATTTTCATGAAGTATTTCAGCTTCTAAAAAGTTGAAAATTTTCATGAAAAGATTTCGGCTTCAAAAAAGTTGAAAGTTTTCATGAAAAGATTACGGCTTCAAAAAAGTTGAAAATTTTCACGACAGGATTTCGGCTTTAAAAAATCGAACATTTTCATGAAGTATTTCGGCTACAAAAAATTTGAAATTTTTCATGAAGTATTTCAGCTTCAAAAACGTTGAAAATTTTCACGACAGGATTTCGGCTTTAAAAAAGTCGAACATTTTCATGAAGTATTTCGGCTTCAAAAAAGTTTAAAATTTTCATGAAGTATTTCGGATTCAAAAAAGTTGAAAATTTTCACGACAGGATTTCGGCTTTAAAAAAGTTGAAAATTTTAATGAAGTATTTCAGATTCAAAAAAGTTGAACATTTTCATGAAAAGATTTCGGCTTCAAAAAAGTTGAAAATTTTAATGGAAAGATTTCGGCTTCAAAAAAGTTGAAAATTTTCATGAAAAGATTTCGGCTTCAAAAAAGTTGAAAATTTTCACGACAGGATTTCGGCGTTAAAAAAGTCGAACATTTTCATGAAGTATTTCGGCTTCAAAAACGTTGAAAATTTTCACGACAGGATTACGGCTTTAAAAAAGTCGAACATTTTCATGAAGTATTTCGACTTCAAAAAAGTTGAAAATTTTCACGCCAGGATTTCGGCTTTAAAAAAGTCGAACATTTTCATGAAGTATTTCAGCTTCTAAAAAGTTGAAAATTTTCATGAAAAGATTTCGGCTTCAAAAAAGTTGAAAGTTTTCATGAAAAGATTTCGGCTTCAATAAAGTTGAAAATTTTCACGACAGTATTTCGGCTTTAAAAAATCGAACATTTTCATGAAGTATTTCGGCTACAAAAAATTTGAAAATTTTCATGAAGTATTTCAGCTTCAAAAACGTTGAAAATTTTCACGACAGGATTTCGGCTTTAAAAAAGTCGAACATTTTCATGAAGTATTTCGGCTTCAAAAAAGTTGAAAATTTTCACGACAGGATTTCGGCTTTAAAAAAGTCGAACATTTTCATGAAGTATTTCAGCTTCTAAAAAGTTGAAAATTTTCATGAAAAGATTTCGGCTTCAAAAAAGTTGAAAATTTTCACGACAGGATTTCTGCGTTAAAAAAGTCGAACATTTTCATGAAGTATTTGGCCTTCAAAAAAGTTGAAAATTTTCACTACAGGATTTCGGCTTTAAAAAAGTCGAACATTTTCATGAAGTATTTCGGCTTCAAAAAGGTTGAAAATTTTCACGACAGGATTTCGGCTTTAAAAAAGTCGAACATTTTCATGAAGTATTTCGGCTTCAAAAAAGTTGAAAATTTTCACGACAGGATTTCGGCTTTAAAAAAGTCGAACATTTTCATGAAGTATTTCAGCTTCTAAAAAGTTGAAAATTTTCATGAAAAGATTTCGGCTTCAAAAAAGTTGAAAATTTTCACGACAGGATTTCGGCTTTAAAAAAGTCGAACATTTTCATGAAGTATTTCGGCTTCAAAAAATTTGAACATTTTCACGACAGGATTTCTGCGTTAAAAAAGTCGAACATTTTCATGAATTATTTCAGCTTCAAAAAAGTTGAAAATTTTCATGAAAAGATTTCGGCTTCAAAAAAGTTGAAAATTTTCATGAAAAGATTTCTGATTCAAAAAAGTTGAACATTTTCACGACAGGATTTCTGCGTTAAAAAAGTCGAACATTTTCATGAAGTATTTCAGCTTCAAAAAAGTTGAAAATTTTCATGAAAAGATTTCGGCTTCAAAAAAGTTGAACATTTTAATGGAAAGATTTCGGCTTCAAAAAAGTTGAAAATTTTCATGAAAAGATTTCGGCTTCAAAAAAGTTGAAAATTTTCACGACAGGATTTCGGCGTTAAAAAAGTCGAACATTTTCATGAAGTATTTCGGCTTCAAAAACGTTGAAAATTTTCACGACAGGATTTCGGCTTTAAAAAAGTCTAACATTTTCATGAAGTATTTCGACTTCAAAAAAGTTGAAAATTTTCACGACAGGATTTCGGCTTTAAAAAAGTCGAACATTTTCATGAAGTATTTCAGCTTCTAAAAAGTTGAAAATTTTCATGAAAAGATTTCGGCTTCAAAAAAGTTGAAAATTTTCATGAAAAGATTTCGGCTTCAAAAAAGTTGAAAATTTTCACGACAGGATTTCGGCTTTAAAAAATCGAACATTTTCATGAAGTATTTCGGCTTCAAAAAATTTGAACATTTTCACGACAGGATTTCTGCGTTAAAAAAGTCGAACATTTTCATGAAGTATTTCAGCTTCAAAAACGTTGAAAATTTTCACGACAGGATTTCGGCTTTAAAAAAGTCGAACATTTTCATGAAGTATTTCGGCTTCAAAAAAGTTGAAAATTTTCACGACAGGATTTCGGCTTTAAAAAAGTCGAACATTTTCATGAAGTATTTCAGCTTCTAAAAAGTTGAAAATTTTCATGAAAAGATTTCGGCTTCAAAAAAGTCGAACATTTTCATGAAGTATTTCGGCTTCAAAAAGGTTGAAAATTTTCACGACAGGATTTCGGCTTTAAAAAAGTCGAACATTTTCATGAAGTATTTCGGCTTCAAAAAAGGTAAACATTTTCATGAAGTATTTGGGCTTCAAAAAAGTTGAAAATTTTCACTACAGGATTTCGGCTTTAAAAAAGTCGAACATTTTCATGAAGTATTTCAGCTTCAAAAAAGTTGAAAATTTTCATGAAAAGATTTCGGCTTCAAAAAAGTTGAACATTTTCATGAGAAGATTTCGGCTTCAAAAGAGTTGAAAATTTTCACGACAGGATTTTGACTTTAAAAAAGTCAAACATTTTCATGAAGTATTTCGGATTCAAAAAAGTTGAAAATTTTCTCGACAGGATTTCGGCGTTAAAAAAGTCGAACATTTTCATGAAGTATTTCGGCTTCAAAAAGGTTGAAAATTTTCACGACAGGATTTCGGCTTTAAAAAAGTCGAACATTTTCATGAAGTATTTCGGCTTCAAAAAAGTTGAATATTTTCACGACAGGATTTCTGCGTTAAAAAAGTCGAACATTTTCATGAAGTATTTCAGCTTTAAAAAAGTTGAAAATTTTCATGAAAAAATTTCGGCTTCAAAAAAGTTGAAAATTTTCATGAAGTATTTCGGCTTCAAAAAAGTTGAAAATTTTCACGACAGGATTTCGGCTTTAAAAAAGTCGAACATTTTCATGAAGTATTTCGGCTTCAAAAAAGTTGAAAATTTTCACGACAAGATTTCGGCTTTAAAAAAGTCGAACATTTTCATGAAGTATTTCGGCTTCAAAAAATTTGAAAATTTTCATGAAGTATTTCGGATTTAAAAAAGTTGAACATTTTCACGACAGGATTTCTGCGTTAAAAAAGTGGAACATTTTCATGAAGTATTTCAGCTTCAAAAAAGTTGAAAATTTTCATGAAAAGATTTCGGCTTCAAAAAAGTTGAAAATTTTCATGAAAAGATTTCGGATTCAAAAAAATTGAACATTTTCACGACAGGATTTCTGCGTTAAAAAAGTGGAACATTTTCATGAAGTATTTCAGCTTCAAACAAGTTGAAAATTTTCATGAAAAGATTTCGGCTTCAAAAAAGTTGAAAATTTTCATGAAAAGATTTCGGCTTCAAAAAAGTTGAAAATTTTCATGAAAAGATTTCGGCTTCAAAAAAGTTGAAAATTTTCACGACAGGATTTCGGCTTTAAAAAAGTCGAACATTTTCATGAAGTATTTGGTATTCAAAAAAGTTGAAAATTTTCACGACAGGATTTCGGCTTCAAAAAAGTCGAACATTTTCATGAAGTATTTCGGCTTCAAAAAGGTTGAAAATTTTCACGACAGGATTTCGGCTTTAAAAAAGTCGAACATTTTCATGAAGTATTTCGGCTTCAAAAAAGTTGAAAATTTTCACGACAGGATTTCGGCTTTAAAAAAGTCTAACATTTTCATGAAGTATTTCAGCTTCTAAAAAGTTGAAAATTTTCATGAAAAGATTTCGGCTTCAAAAACGTTGAAAATTTTCACGACAGGATTTCGGCTTTAAAAAAGTCGAACATTTTCATGAAGTATTTCGACTTCAAAAAAGTTGAAAATTTTCACGACAGGATTTCGGCTTTAAAAAAGTCGAACATTTTCATGAAGTATTTCAGCTTCTAAAAAGTTGAAAATTTTCATGAAAAGATTTCGGCTTCAAAAAAGTTGAAAATTTTCATGAAAAGATTTCGGCTTCAAAAAAGTTGAAAATTTTCACGACAGGATTTCGGCTTTAAAAAATCAAACATTTTCATGAAGTATTTCGGCTTCAAAAAAGTTGAAAATTTTCACGACAGGATTTCGGCTTTAAAAAAGTCGAACATTTTCATGAACTATTTCAGCTTCTAAAAAGTTTAAAATTTTCATGAAAAGATTTCGGCTTCAAAAAAGTTGAAAATTTTCACGACAGGATTTCGGCGTTAAAAAAGTCGAACATTTTCATGAAGTATTTGGGCTTCAAAAAAGTTGAAAATTTTCACTACAGGATTTCGGCTTTAAAAAAGTCGAACATTTTCATGAAGTATTTCGGCTTCAAAAAATTTGAACATTTTCACGACAGGATTTCTGCGTTAAAAAAGTCGAACATTTTCATGAATTATTTCAGCTTCAAAAAAGTTGAAAATTTTCATGAAAAGATTTCGGCTTCAAAAAAGTTGAAAATTTTCATGAAAAGATTTCTGATTCAAAAAAGTTGAACATTTTCACGACAGGATTTCTGCGTTAAAAAAGTCGAACATTTTCATGAAGTATTTGGCCTTCAAAAAAGTTGAAAATTTTCACTACAGGATTTCGGCTTTAAAAAAGTCGAACATTTTCATGAAGTATTTCGGCTTCAAAAAGGTTGAAAATTTTCACGACAGGATTTCGGCTTTAAAAAAGTCGAACATTTTCATGAAGTATTTCGGCTTCAAAAAAGTTGAAAATTTTCACGACAGGATTTCGGCTTTAAAAAAGTCGAACATTTTCATGAAGTATTTCAGCTTCTAAAAAGTTGAAAATTTTCATGAAAAGATTTCGGCTTCAAAAAAGTTGAAAATTTTCACGACAGGATTTCGGCTTTAAAAAAGTCGAACATTTTCATGAAGTATTTCGGCTTCAAAAAAGTTGAAAATTTTCACGACAAGATTTCGGCTTTAAAAAAGTCGAACATTTTCATGAAGTATTTCGGCTTCAAAAAATTTGAAAATTTTCATGAAGTATTTCGGATTTAAAAAAGTTGAACATTTTCACGACAGGATTTCTGCGTTAAAAAAGTGGAACATTTTCATGAAGTATTTCAGCTTCAAAAAAGTTGAAAATTTTCATGAAAAGATTTCGGCTTCAAAAAAGTTGAAAATTTTCATGAAAAGATTTCGGATTCAAAAAAATTGAACATTTTCACGACAGGATTTCTGCGTTAAAAAAGTGGAACATTTTCATGAAGTATTTCAGCTTCAAACAAGTTGAAAATTTTCATGAAAAGATTTCGGCTTCAAAAAAGTTGAAAATTTTCATGAAAAGATTTCGGCTTCAAAAAAGTTGAAAATTTTCATGAAAAGATTTCGGCTTCAAAAAAGTTGAAAATTTTCACGACAGGATTTCGGCTTTAAAAAAGTCGAACATTTTCATGAAGTATTTGGTATTCAAAAAAGTTGAAAATTTTCACGACAGGATTTCGGCTTCAAAAAAGTCGAACATTTTCATGAAGTATTTCGGCTTCAAAAAGGTTGAAAATTTTCACGACAGGATTTCGGCTTTAAAAAAGTCGAACATTTTCATGAAGTATTTCGGCTTCAAAAAAGTTGAAAATTTTCACGACAGGATTTCGGCTTTAAAAAAGTCTAACATTTTCATGAAGTATTTCAGCTTCTAAAAAGTTGAAAATTTTCATGAAAAGATTTCGGCTTCAAAAACGTTGAAAATTTTCACGACAGGATTTCGGCTTTAAAAAAGTCGAACATTTTCATGAAGTATTTCGACTTCAAAAAAGTTGAAAATTTTCACGACAGGATTTCGGCTTTAAAAAAGTCGAACATTTTCATGAAGTATTTCAGCTTCTAAAAAGTTGAAAATTTTCATGAAAAGATTTCGGCTTCAAAAAAGTTGAAAATTTTCATGAAAAGATTTCGGCTTCAAAAAAGTTGAAAATTTTCACGACAGGATTTCGGCTTTAAAAAATCAAACATTTTCATGAAGTATTTCGGCTTCAAAAAAGTTGAAAATTTTCACGACAGGATTTCGGCTTTAAAAAAGTCGAACATTTTCATGAACTATTTCAGCTTCTAAAAAGTTTAAAATTTTCATGAAAAGATTTCGGCTTCAAAAAAGTTGAAAATTTTCACGACAGGATTTCGGCGTTAAAAAAGTCGAACATTTTCATGAAGTATTTGGGCTTCAAAAAAGTTGAAAATTTTCACTACAGGATTTCGGCTTTAAAAAAGTCGAACATTTTCATGAAGTATTTCGGCTTCAAAAAATTTGAACATTTTCACGACAGGATTTCTGCGTTAAAAAAGTCGAACATTTTCATGAATTATTTCAGCTTCAAAAAAGTTGAAAATTTTCATGAAAAGATTTCGGCTTCAAAAAAGTTGAAAATTTTCATGAAAAGATTTCTGATTCAAAAAAGTTGAACATTTTCACGACAGGATTTCTGCGTTAAAAAAGTCGAACATTTTCATGAAGTATTTGGCCTTCAAAAAAGTTGAAAATTTTCACTACAGGATTTCGGCTTTAAAAAAGTCGAACATTTTCATGAAGTATTTCGGCTTCAAAAAGGTTGAAAATTTTCACGACAGGATTTCGGCTTTAAAAAAGTCGAACATTTTCATGAAGTATTTCGGCTTCAAAAAAGTTGAAAATTTTCACGACAGGATTTCGGCTTTAAAAAAGTCGAACATTTTCATGAAGTATTTCAGCTTCTAAAAAGTTGAAAATTTTCATGAAAAGATTTCGGCTTCAAAAAAGTTGAAAATTTTCATGAAAAGATTTCGGCTTCAAAAAAGTTGAAAATTTTCACGACAGGATTTCGGCTTTAAAAAAGTCGAACATTTTCATGAAGTATTTCGGCTTCAAAAAATTTGAACATTTTCACGACAGGATTTCTGCGATAAAAAAGTCGAACATTTTCATGAATTATTTCAGCTTCAAAAAAGTTGAAAATTTTCATGAAAAGATTTCGGCTTCAAAAAAGTTGAAAATTTTCATGGAAAGATTTCTGATTCAAAAAAGTTGAACATTTTCACGACAGGATTTCTGCGTTAAAAAAGTCGAACATTTTCATGAAGTATTTCAGCTTCAAAAAAGTTGAAAATTTTCATGAAAAGATTTCGGCTTCAAAAAAGTTGAACATTTTAATGGAAAGATTTCGGCTTCAAAAAAGTTGAAAATTTTCATGAAAAGATTTCGGCTTCAAAAAAGTTGAAAATTTTCACGACAGGATTTCGGCGTTAAAAAAGTCGAACATTTTCATGAAGTATTTCGGCTTCAAAAACGTTGAAAATTTTCACGACAGGATTTCGGCTTTAAAAAAGTCTAACATTTTCATGAAGTATTTCGACTTCAAAAAAGTTGAAAATTTTCACGACAGGATTTCGGCTTTAAAAAAGTCGAACATTTTCATGAAGTATTTCAGCTTCTAAAAAGTTGAAAATTTTCATGAAAAGATTTCGGCTTCAAAAAAGTTGAAAATTTTCATGAAAAGATTTCGGCTTCAAAAAAGTTGAAAATTTTCACGACAGGATTTCGGCTTTAAAAAATCGAACATTTTCATGAAGTATTTCGGCTTCAAAAAATTTGAACATTTTCACGACAGGATTTCTGCGTTAAAAAAGTCGAACATTTTCATGAAGTATTTCAGCTTCAAAAACGTTGAAAATTTTCACGACAGGATTTCGGCTTTAAAAAAGTCGAACATTTTCATGAAGTATTTCGGCTTCAAAAAAGTTGAAAATTTTCACGACAGGATTTCGGCTTTAAAAAAGTCGAACATTTTCATGAAGTATTTCAGCTTCTAAAAAGTTGAAAATTTTCATGAAAAGATTTCGGCTTCAAAAAAGTCGAACATTTTCATGAAGTATTTCGGCTTCAAAAAGGTTGAAAATTTTCACGACAGGATTTCGGCTTTAAAAAAGTCGAACATTTTCATGAAGTATTTCGGCTTCAAAAAAGGTAAACATTTTCATGAAGTATTTGGGCTTCAAAAAAGTTGAAAATTTTCACTACAGGATTTCGGCTTTAAAAAAGTCGAACATTTTCATGAAGTATTTCAGCTTCAAAAAAGTTGAAAATTTTCATGAAAAGATTTCGGCTTCAAAAAAGTTGAAAATTTTCATGAGAAGATTTCGGCTTCAAAAGAGTTGAAAATTTTCACGACAGGATTTTGACTTTAAAAAAGTCAAACATTTTCATGAAGTATTTCGGATTCAAAAAAGTTGAAAATTTTCTCGACAGGATTTCGGCGTTAAAAAAGTCGAACATTTTCATGAAGTATTTCGGCTTCAAAAAGGTTGAAAATTTTCACGACAGGATTTCGGCTTTAAAAAAGTCGAACATTTTCATGAAGTATTTCGGCTTCAAAAAAGTTGAATATTTTCACGACAGGATTTCTGCGTTAAAAAAGTCGAACATTTTCATGAAGTATTTCAGCTTTAAAAAAGTTGAAAATTTTCATGAAAAAATTTCGGCTTCAAAAAAGTTGAAAATTTTCATGAAGTATTTCGGCTTCAAAAAAGTTGAAAATTTTCACGACAGGATTTCGGCTTTAAAAAAGTCGAACATTTTCATGAAGTATTTCGGCTTCAAAAAAGTTGAAAATTTTCACGACAAGATTTCGGCTTTAAAAAAGTCGAACATTTTCATGAAGTATTTCGGCTTCAAAAAAGTTGAAAATTTTCATGAAGTATTTCGGATTTAAAAAAGTTGAACATTTTCACGACAGGATTTCTGCGTTAAAAAAGTGGAACATTTTCATGAAGTATTTCAGCTTCAAAAAAGTTGAAAATTTTCATGAAAAGATTTCGGCTTCAAAAAAGTTGAAAATTTTCATGAAAAGATTTCGGATTCAAAAAAGTTGAACATTTTCACGACAGGATTTCTGCGTTAAAAAAGTCGAACATTTTCATGAAGTATTTCAGCTTCAAACAAGTTGAAAATTTTCATGAAAAGATTTCGGCTTCAAAAAAGTTGAAAATTTTCATGAAAAGATTTCGGCTTCAAAAAAGTTGAAAATTTTCATGAAAAGATTTCGGCTTCAAAAAAGTTGAAAATTTTCACGACAGGATTTCGGCTTTAAAAAAGTCGAACATTTTCATGAAGTATTTGGTATTCAAAAAAGTTGAAAATTTTCACGACAGGATTTCGGCTTTAAAAAAGTCGAACATTTTCATGAAGTATTTCGGCTTCAAAAAGGTTGAAAATTTTCACGACAGGATTTCGGATTTAAAAAAGTCGAACATTTTCATGAAGTATTTCGGCTTCAAAAAAGTTGAAAATTTTCACGACAGGATTTCGGCTTTAAAAAAGTCTAACATTTTCATGAAGTATTTCAGCTTCTAAAAAGTTGAAAATTTTCATGAAAAGATTTCGGCTTCAAAAACGTTGAAAATTTTCACGACAGGATTTCGGCTTTAAAAAAGTCGAACATTTTCATGAAGTATTTCGACTTCAAAAAAGTTGAAAATTTTCACGACAGGATTTCGGCTTTAAAAAAGTCGAACATTTTCATGAAGTATTTCAGCTTCTAAAAAGTTGAAAATTTTCATGAAAAGATTTCGGCTTCAAAAAAGTTGAAAATTTTCATGAAAAGATTTCGGCTTCAAAAAAGTTGAAAATTTTCACGACAGGATTTCGGCTTTAAAAAATCAAACATTTTCATGAAGTATTTCGGCTTCAAAAAAGTTGAAAATTTTCACGACAGGATTTCGGCTTTAAAAAAGTCGAACATTTTCATGAACTATTTCAGCTTCTAAAAAGTTTAAAATTTTCATGAAAAGATTTCGGCTTCAAAAAAGTTGAAAATTTTCACGACAGGATTTCGGCGTTAAAAAAGTCGAACATTTTCATGAAGTATTTGGGCTTCAAAAAAGTTGAAAATTTTCACTACAGGATTTCGGCTTTAAAAAAGTCGAACATTTTCATGAAGTATTTCGGCTTCAAAAAATTTGAACATTTTCACGACAGGATTTCTGCGTTAAAAAAGTCGAACATTTTCATGAATTATTTCAGCTTCAAAAAAGTTGAAAATTTTCATGAAAAGATTTCGGCTTCAAAAAAGTTGAAAATTTTCATGAAAAGATTTCTGATTCAAAAAAGTTGAACATTTTCACGACAGGATTTCTGCGTTAAAAAAGTCGAACATTTTCATGAAGTATTTCAGCTTCAAAAAAGTTGAAAATTTTCATGAAAAGATTTCGGCTTCAAAAAAGTTGAAAATTTTAATGGAAAGATTTCGGCTTCAAAAAAGTTGAAAATTTTCATGACAGGATTTCGGCGTTAAAAAAGTCGAACATTTTCATGAAGTATTTCGGCTTCAAAAACGTTGAAAATTTTCACGACAGGATTTCGGCTTTAAAAAAGTCGAACATTTTCATGAAGTATTTCGACTTCAAAAAAGTTGAAAATTTTCACGACAGGATTTCGGCTTTAAAAAAGTCGAACATTTTCATGAAGTATTTCAGCTTCTAAAAAGTTGAAAATTTTCATGAAAAGATTTCGGCTTCAAAAAAGTTGAAAATTTTCATGAAAAGATTTTGGCTTCAAAAAAGTTGAAAATTTTCACGACAGGATTTCGGCTTTAAAAAATCAAACATTTTCATGAAGTATTTCGGCTTCAAAAAAGTTGAAAATTTTCACGACAGGATTTCGGCTTTAAAAAAGTCGAACATTTTCATGAAGTATTTGGGCTTCAAAAAAGTTGAAAATTTTCATGAAAAGATTTCGGCTTCAAAAAAGTTGAATATTTTCACGACAGGATTTCTGCGTTAAAAAAGTCGAACATTTTCATGAAGTATTTCAGCTTTAAAAAAGTTGAAAATTTTCATGAAAAAATTTCGGCTTCAAAAAAGTTGAAAATTTTCATGAAGTATTTCGGCTTCAAAAAAGTCGAACATTTTCATGAAGTATTTCGGATTTAAAAAAGTCGAACATTTTCATGAAGTATTTCGGCTTCAAAAAAGTGGAACATTTTCATGAAGTATTTCAACTTCAAAAAAGTTGAAAATTTTCATGAAAAGATTTCGGCTTCAAAAAAGTTGAAAATTTTCATGAAAAGATTTCGGATTCAAAAAAGTTGAACATTTTCACGACAGGATTTCTGCGTTAAAAAAGTCGAACATTTTCATGAAGTATTTCAGCTTCAAACAAGTTGAAAATTTTCATGAAAAGATTTCGGCTTCAAAAAAGTTGAAAATTTTCATGAAAAGATTTCGGCTTCAAAAAAGTTGAAAATTTTCATGAAAAGATTTCGGCTTCAAAAAAGTTGAAAATTTTCACGACAGGATTTCGGCTTTAAAAAAGTCGAACATTTTCATGAAGTATTTGGTATTCAAAAAAGTTGAAAATTTTCACGACAGGATTTCGGCTTTAAAAAAGTCGAACATTTTCATGAAGTATTTCGGCTTCAAAAAGGTTGAAAATTTTCACGACAGGATTTCGGCTTTAAAAAAGTCGAACATTTTCATGAAGTATTTCGGCTTCAAAAAAGTTGAAAATTTTCACGACAGGATTTCGGCTTTAAAAAAGTCTAACATTTTCATGAAGTATTTCAGCTTCTAAAAAGTTGAAAATTTTCATGAAAAGATTTCGGCTTCAAAAACGTTGAAAATTTTCACGACAGGATTTCGGCTTTAAAAAAGTCGAACATTTTCATGAAGTATTTCGACTTCAAAAAAGTTGAAAATTTTCACGACAGGATTTCGGCTTTAAAAAAGTCGAACATTTTCATGAAGTATTTCAGCTTCTAAAAAGTTGAAAATTTTCATGAAAAGATTTCGGCTTCAAAAAAGTTGAAAATTTTCATGAAAAGATTTCGGCTTCAAAAAAGTTGAAAATTTTCACGACAGGATTTCGGCTTTAAAAAATCAAACATTTTCATGAAGTATTTCGGCTTCAAAAAAGTTGAAAATTTTCACGACAGGATTTCGGCTTTAAAAAAGTCGAACATTTTCATGAACTATTTCAGCTTCTAAAAAGTTTAAAATTTTCATGAAAAGATTTCGGCTTCAAAAAAGTTGAAAATTTTCACGACAGGATTTCGGCGTTAAAAAAGTCGAACATTTTCATGAAGTATTTGGGCTTCAAAAAAGTTGAAAATTTTCACTACAGGATTTCGGCTTTAAAAAAGTCGAACATTTTCATGAAGTATTTCGGCTTCAAAAAATTTGAACATTTTCACGACAGGATTTCTGCGTTAAAAAAGTCGAACATTTTCATGAATTATTTCAGCTTCAAAAAAGTTGAAAATTTTCATGAAAAGATTTCGGCTTCAAAAAAGTTGAAAATTTTCATGAAAAGATTTCTGATTCAAAAAAGTTGAACATTTTCACGACAGGATTTCTGCGTTAAAAAAGTCGAACATTTTCATGAAGTATTTCAGCTTCAAAAAAGTTGAAAATTTTCATGAAAAGATTTCGGCTTCAAAAAAGTTGAAAATTTTAATGGAAAGATTTCGGCTTCAAAAAAGTTGAAAATTTTCATGACAGGATTTCGGCGTTAAAAAAGTCGAACATTTTCATGAAGTATTTCGGCTTCAAAAACGTTGAAAATTTTCACGACAGGATTTCGGCTTTAAAAAAGTCGAACATTTTCATGAAGTATTTCGACTTCAAAAAAGTTGAAAATTTTCACGACAGGATTTCGGCTTTAAAAAAGTCGAACATTTTCATGAAGTATTTCAGCTTCTAAAAAGTTGAAAATTTTCATGAAAAGATTTCGGCTTCAAAAAAGTTGAAAATTTTCATGAAAAGATTTTGGCTTCAAAAAAGTTGAAAATTTTCACGACAGGATTTCGGCTTTAAAAAATCAAACATTTTCATGAAGTATTTCGGCTTCAAAAAAGTTGAAAATTTTCACGACAGGATTTCGGCTTTAAAAAAGTCGAACATTTTCATGAAGTATTTGGGCTTCAAAAAAGTTGAAAATTTTCATGAAAAGATTTCGGCTTCAAAAAAGTTGAATATTTTCACGACAGGATTTCTGCGTTAAAAAAGTCGAACATTTTCATGAAGTATTTCAGCTTTAAAAAAGTTGAAAATTTTCATGAAAAAATTTCGGCTTCAAAAAAGTTGAAAATTTTCATGAAGTATTTCGGCTTCAAAAAAGTCGAACATTTTCATGAAGTATTTCGGCTTCAAAAAAGTCGAACATTTTCATGAAGTATTTCGGCTTCAAAAAATTTGAAAATTTTCATGAAGTATTTCGGATTTAAAAAAGTTGAACATTTTCACGACAGGATTTCTGCGTTAAAAAAGTGGAACATTTTCATGAAGTATTTCAACTTCAAAAAAGTTGAAAATTTTCATGAAAAGATTTCGGCTTCAAAAAAGTTGAAAATTTTCATGAAAAGATTTCGGATTCAAAAAAGTTGAACATTTTCACGACAGGATTTCTGCGTTAAAAAAGTCGAACATTTTCATGAAGTATTTCAGCTTCAAACAAGTTGAAAATTTTCATGAAAAGATTTCGGCTTCAAAAAAGTTGAAAATTTTCATGAAAAGATTTCGGCTTCAAAAAAGTTGAAAATTTTCATGAAAAGATTTCGGCTTCAAAAAAGTTGAAAATTTTCACGACAGGATTTCGGCTTTAAAAAAGTCGAACATTTTCATGAAGTATTTGGTATTCAAAAAAGTTGAAAATTTTCACGACAGGATTTCGGCTTTAAAAAAGTCGAACATTTTCATGAAGTATTTCGGCTTCAAAAAGGTTGAAAATTTTCACGACAGGATTTCGGCTTTAAAAAAGTCGAACATTTTCATGAAGTATTTCGGCTTCAAAAAAGTTGAAAATTTTCACGACAGGATTTCGGCTTTAAAAAAGTCTAACATTTTCATGAAGTATTTCAGCTTCTAAAAAGTTGAAAATTTTCATGAAAAGATTTCGGCTTCAAAAACGTTGAAAATTTTCACGACAGGATTTCGGCTTTAAAAAAGTCGAACATTTTCATGAAGTATTTCGACTTCAAAAAAGTTGAAAATTTTCACGACAGGATTTCGGCTTTAAAAAAGTCGAACATTTTCATGAAGTATTTCAGCTTCTAAAAAGTTGAAAATTTTCATGAAAAGATTTCGGCTTCAAAAAAGTTGAAAATTTTCATGAAAAGATTTCGGCTTCAAAAAAGTTGAAAATTTTCACGACAGGATTTCGGCTTTAAAAAATCAAACATTTTCATGAAGTATTTCGGCTTCAAAAAAGTTGAAAATTTTCACGACAGGATTTCGGCTTTAAAAAAGTCGAACATTTTCATGAACTATTTCAGCTTCTAAAAAGTTTAAAATTTTCATGAAAAGATTTCGGCTTCAAAAAAGTTGAAAATTTTCACGACAGGATTTCGGCGTTAAAAAAGTCGAACATTTTCATGAAGTATTTGGGCTTCAAAAAAGTTGAAAATTTTCACTACAGGATTTCGGCTTTAAAAAAGTCGAACATTTTCATGAAGTATTTCGGCTTCAAAAAATTTGAACATTTTCACGACAGGATTTCTGCGTTAAAAAAGTCGAACATTTTCATGAATTATTTCAGCTTCAAAAAAGTTGAAAATTTTCATGAAAAGATTTCGGCTTCAAAAAAGTTGAAAATTTTCATGAAAAGATTTCTGATTCAAAAAAGTTGAACATTTTCACGACAGGATTTCTGCGTTAAAAAAGTCGAACATTTTCATGAAGTATTTCAGCTTCAAAAAAGTTGAAAATTTTCATGAAAAGATTTCGGCTTCAAAAAAGTTGAAAATTTTAATGGAAAGATTTCGGCTTCAAAAAAGTTGAAAATTTTCATGACAGGATTTCGGCGTTAAAAAAGTCGAACATTTTCATGAAGTATTTCGGCTTCAAAAACGTTGAAAATTTTCACGACAGGATTTCGGCTTTAAAAAAGTCGAACATTTTCATGAAGTATTTCGACTTCAAAAAAGTTGAAAATTTTCACGACAGGATTTCGGCTTTAAAAAAGTCGAACATTTTCATGAAGTATTTCAGCTTCTAAAAAGTTGAAAATTTTCATGAAAAGATTTCGGCTTCAAAAAAGTTGAAAATTTTCATGAAAAGATTTTGGCTTCAAAAAAGTTGAAAATTTTCACGACAGGATTTCGGCTTTAAAAAATCAAACATTTTCATGAAGTATTTCGGCTTCAAAAAAGTTGAAAATTTTCACGACAGGATTTCGGCTTTAAAAAAGTCGAACATTTTCATGAAGTATTTGGGCTTCAAAAAAGTTGAAAATTTTCATGAAAAGATTTCGGCTTCAAAAAAGTTGAAAATTTTCATGAAAAGATTTCGGCTTCAAAAAAGTTGAAAATTTTAACGACAGGATTTCGGCTTTAAAAAAGTCGAACATTTTCATGAAGTATTTCGGCTTCAAAAAATTTGAAAATTTTCATGAAGTATTTCGGATTTAAAAAAGTTGAACATTTTCACGACAGGATTTCTGCGTTAAAAAAGTGGAACATTTTCATGAAGTATTTCAGCTTCAAAAAAGTTGAAAATTTTCATGAAAAGATTTCGGCTTCAAAAAAGTTGAAAATTTTCATGATAAGATTTCTGATTCAAAAAAGTTGAACATTTTCACGACAGGATTTCTGCGTTAAAAAAGTCGAACATTTTCATGAAGTATTTCAGCTTCAAACAAGTTGAAAATTTTCATGAAAAGATTTCGGCTTCAAAAAAGTTGAAAATTTTCATGAAAAGATTTCGGCTTCAAAAAAGTTGAAAATTTTCATGAAAATATTTCGGCTTCAAAAAAGTTGAAAATTTTCACGACAGGATTTCGGCTTTTATAAAAGTCGAACATTTTCATGAAGTATTTGGTCTTCAAAAAAGTTGAAAATTTTCACGACAGGATTTCGGCTTTAAAAAAGTCGAACATTTTCATGAAGTATTTCGGCTTCAAAAAGGTTGAAAATTTTCACGACAGGATTTCGGCTTTAAAAAAGTCGAACATTTTCATGAAGTATTTCGGCTTCAAAAAAGTTGAACATTTTCATGAAGTATTTGGGCTTCAAAAAAGTTGAAAATTTTCACTACAGGATTTCGGCTTTAAAAAAGTCGAACATTTTCATGAAGTATTTCAGCTTCAAAAAAGTTGAAAATTTACATGAAAAGATTTCGGCTTCAAAAAAGTTGAAAATTTTCATGAGAAGATTTCGGCTTCAAAAGAGTTGAAAATTTTCACGACAGGATTTCGACTTTAAAAAAGTTAAACATTTTCATGAAGTATTTCGGCTTCAAAAAAGTTTAAAATTTTCATGAAGTATTTCGGATTCAAAAAAGTTGAAAATTTTCACGACAGGATTTCGGCTTTAAAAAAGTTGAAAATTTTAATGAAGTATTTCAGATTCAAAAAAGTTGAACATTTTCATGAAAAGATTTCGGCTTCAAAAAAGTTGAAAATTTTAATGGAAAGATTTCGGCTTCAAAAAAGTTGAAAATTTTCATGAAAAGATTTCGGCTTCAAAAAAGTTGAAAATTTTCATGAAAAGATTTCGGCTTCAAAAAAGTTGAAAATTTTCACGACAGGATTTCGGCGTTAAAAAAGTCGAACATTTTCATGAAGTATTTCGGCTTCAAAAACGTTGAAAATTTTCACGACAGGATTTCGGCTTTAAAAAAGTCGAACATTTTCATGAACTATTTCAGCTTCTAAAAAGTTTAAAATTTTCATGAAAAGATTTCGGCTTCAAAAAAGTTGAAAATTTTCACGACAGGATTTCGGCGTTAAAAAAGTCGAACATTTTCATGAAGTATTTGGGCTTCAAAAAAGTTGAAAATTTTCACTACAGGATTTCGGCTTTAAAAAAGTCGAACATTTTCATGAAGTATTTCGGCTTCAAAAAATTTGAACATTTTCACGACAGGATTTCTGCGTTAAAAAAGTCGAACATTTTCATGAATTATTTCAGCTTCAAAAAAGTTGAAAATTTTCATGAAAAGATTTCGGCTTCAAAAAAGTTGAAAATTTTCATGAAAAGATTTCTGATTCAAAAAAGTTGAACATTTTCACGACAGGATTTCTGCGTTAAAAAAGTCGAACATTTTCATGAAGTATTTCAGCTTCAAAAAAGTTGAAAATTTTCATGAAAAGATTTCGGCTTCAAAAAAGTTGAAAATTTTAATGGAAAGATTTCGGCTTCAAAAAAGTTGAAAATTTTCATGACAGGATTTCGGCGTTAAAAAAGTCGAACATTTTCATGAAGTATTTCGGCTTCAAAAACGTTGAAAATTTTCACGACAGGATTTCGGCTTTAAAAAAGTCGAACATTTTCATGAAGTATTTCAGCTTCTAAAAAGTTGAAAATTTTCATGAAAAGATTTCGGCTTCAAAAAAGTTGAAAATTTTCATGAAAAGATTTTGGCTTCAAAAAAGTTGAAAATTTTCACGACAGGATTTCGGCTTTAAAAAATCAAACATTTTCATGAAGTATTTCGGCTTCAAAAAAGTTGAAAATTTTCACGACAGGATTTCGGCTTTAAAAAAGTCGAACATTTTCATGAAGTATTTGGGCTTCAAAAAAGTTGAAAATTTTCATGAAAAGATTTCGGCTTCAAAAAAGTTGAAAATTTTCATGAAAAGATTTCGGCTTCAAAAAAGTTGAAAATTTTAACGACAGGATTTCGGCTTTAAAAAAGTCGAACATTTTCATGAAGTATTTCGGCTTCAAAAAATTTGAAAATTTTCATGAAGTATTTCGGATTTAAAAAAGTTGAACATTTTCACGACAGGATTTCTGCGTTAAAAAAGTGGAACATTTTCATGAAGTATTTCAGCTTCAAAAAAGTTGAAAATTTTCATGAAAAGATTTCGGCTTCAAAAAAGTTGAAAATTTTCATGATAAGATTTCTGATTCAAAAAAGTTGAACATTTTCACGACAGGATTTCTGCGTTAAAAAAGTCGAACATTTTCATGAAGTATTTCAGCTTCAAACAAGTTGAAAATTTTCATGAAAAGATTTCGGCTTCAAAAAAGTTGAAAATTTTCATGAAAAGATTTCGGCTTCAAAAAAGTTGAACATTTTCATGAAAATATTTCGGCTTCAAAAAAGTTGAAAATTTTCACGACAGGATTTCGGCTTTTATAAAAGTCGAACATTTTCATGAAGTATTTGGTCTTCAAAAAAGTTGAAAATTTTCACGACAGGATTTCGGCTTTAAAAAAGTCGAACATTTTCATGAAGTATTTCGGCTTCAAAAAGGTTGAAAATTTTCACGACAGGATTTCGTTTTTAAAAAAGTCGAACATTTTCATGAAGTATTTCGGCTTCAAAAAAGTTGAACATTTTCATGAAGTATTTGGGCTTCAAAAAAGTTGAAAATTTTCACTACAGGATTTCGGCTTTAAAAAAGTCGAACATTTTCATGAAGTATTTCAGCTTCAAAAAAGTTGAAAATTTACATGAAAAGATTTCGGCTTCAAAAAAGTTGAAAATTTTCATGAGAAGATTTCGGCTTCAAAAGAGTTGAAAATTTTCACGACAGGATTTCGACTTTAAAAAAGTTAAACATTTTCATGAAGTATTTCGGCTTCAAAAAAGTTGAAAATTTTCACGACAGGATTTCGGCTTTAAAAAAGTTGAAAATTTTAATGAAGTATTTCAGATTCAAAAAAGTTGAACATTTTCATGAAAAGATTTCGGCTTCAAAAAAGTTGAAAATTTTAATGGAAAGATTTCGGCTTCAAAAAAGTTGAAAATTTTCATGAAAAGATTTCGGCTTCAAAAAAGTTGAAAATTTTCATGAAAAGATTTCGGCTTCAAAAAAGTTGAAAATTTTCACGACAGGATTTCGGCGTTAAAAAAGTCGAACATTTTCATGAAGTATTTCGGCTTCAAAAACGTTGAAAATTTTCACGACAGGATTTCGGCTTTAAAAAAGTCGAACATTTTCATGAAGTATTTCGACTTCAAAAAAGTTGAAAATTTTCACGCCAGGATTTCGGCTTTAAAAAAGTCGAACATTTTCATGAAGTATTTCAGCTTCTAAAAAGTTGAAAATTTTCATGAAAAGATTTCGGCTTCAAAAAAGTTGAAAGTTTTCATGAAAAGATTTCGGCTTCAAAAAAGTTGAAAATTTTCACGACAGGATTTCGGCTTTAAAAAATCGAACATTTTCATGAAGTATTTCGGCTACAAAAAATTTGAAAATTTTCATGAAGTATTTCAGCTTCAAAAACGTTGAAAATTTTCACGACAGGATTTCGGCTTCAAAAAAGTCGAACATTTTCATGAAAAGATTTCGGCTTCAAAAAAGTTGAAAATTTTAATGGAAAGATTTCGGCTTCAAAAAAGTTGAAAATTTTCATGACAGGATTTCGGCGTTAAAAAAGTCGAACATTTTCATGAAGTATTTCGGCTTCAAAAACGTTGAAAATTTTCACGACAGGATTTCGGCTTTAAAAAAGTCGAACATTTTCATGAAGTATTTCAGCTTCTAAAAAGTTGAAAATTTTCATGAAAAGATTTCGGCTTCAAAAAAGTTGAAAATTTTCATGAAAAGATTTTGGCTTCAAAAAAGTTGAAAATTTTCACGACAGGATTTCGGCTTTAAAAAATCAAACATTTTCATGAAGTATTTCGGCTTCAAAAAAGTTGAAAATTTTCACGACAGGATTTCGGCTTTAAAAAAGTCGAACATTTTCATGAAGTATTTGGGCTTCAAAAAAGTTGAAAATTTTCATGAAAAGATTTCGGCTTCAAAAAAGTTGAAAATTTTCATGAAAAGATTTCGGCTTCAAAAAAGTTGAAAATTTTAACGACAGGATTTCGGCTTTAAAAAAGTCGAACATTTTCATGAAGTATTTCGGCTTCAAAAAATTTGAAAATTTTCATGAAGTATTTCGGATTTAAAAAAGTTGAACATTTTCACGACAGGATTTCTGCGTTAAAAAAGTGGAACATTTTCATGAAGTATTTCAGCTTCAAAAAAGTTGAAAATTTTCATGAAAAGATTTCGGCTTCAAAAAAGTTGAAAATTTTCATGATAAGATTTCTGATTCAAAAAAGTTGAACATTTTCACGACAGGATTTCTGCGTTAAAAAAGTCGAACATTTTCATGAAGTATTTCAGCTTCAAACAAGTTGAAAATTTTCATGAAAAGATTTCGGCTTCAAAAAAGTTGAAAATTTTCATGAAAAGATTTCGGCTTCAAAAAAGTTGAACATTTTCATGAAAATATTTCGGCTTCAAAAAAGTTGAAAATTTTCACGACAGGATTTCGGCTTTTATAAAAGTCGAACATTTTCATGAAGTATTTGGTCTTCAAAAAAGTTGAAAATTTTCACGACAGGATTTCGGCTTTAAAAAAGTCGAACATTTTCATGAAGTATTTCGGCTTCAAAAAGGTTGAAAATTTTCACGACAGGATTTCGTTTTTAAAAAAGTCGAACATTTTCATGAAGTATTTCGGCTTCAAAAAAGTTGAACATTTTCATGAAGTATTTGGGCTTCAAAAAAGTTGAAAATTTTCACTACAGGATTTCGGCTTTAAAAAAGTCGAACATTTTCATGAAGTATTTCAGCTTCAAAAAAGTTGAAAATTTACATGAAAAGATTTCGGCTTCAAAAAAGTTGAAAATTTTCATGAGAAGATTTCGGCTTCAAAAGAGTTGAAAATTTTCACGACAGGATTTCGACTTTAAAAAAGTTAAACATTTTCATGAAGTATTTCGGCTTCAAAAAAGTTGAAAATTTTCACGACAGGATTTCGGCTTTAAAAAAGTTGAAAATTTTAATGAAGTATTTCAGATTCAAAAAAGTTGAACATTTTCATGAAAAGATTTCGGCTTCAAAAAAGTTGAAAATTTTAATGGAAAGATTTCGGCTTCAAAAAAGTTGAAAATTTTCATGAAAAGATTTCGGCTTCAAAAAAGTTGAAAATTTTCATGAAAAGATTTCGGCTTCAAAAAAGTTGAAAATTTTCACGACAGGATTTCGGCGTTAAAAAAGTCGAACATTTTCATGAAGTATTTCGGCTTCAAAAACGTTGAAAATTTTCACGACAGGATTTCGGCTTTAAAAAAGTCGAACATTTTCATGAAGTATTTCGACTTCAAAAAAGTTGAAAATTTTCACGCCAGGATTTCGGCTTTAAAAAAGTCGAACATTTTCATGAAGTATTTCAGCTTCTAAAAAGTTGAAAATTTTCATGAAAAGATTTCGGCTTCAAAAAAGTTGAAAGTTTTCATGAAAAGATTTCGGCTTCAAAAAAGTTGAAAATTTTCACGACAGGATTTCGGCTTTAAAAAATCGAACATTTTCATGAAGTATTTCGGCTACAAAAAATTTGAAAATTTTCATGAAGTATTTCAGCTTCAAAAACGTTGAAAATTTTCACGACAGGATTTCGGCTTCAAAAAAGTCGAACATTTTCATGAAGTATTTCGGCTTCAAAAAAGTTGAAAATTTTCACGACAGGATTTCGGCTTTAAAAAAGTCGAACATTTTCATGAAGTATTTCAGCTTCTAAAAAGTTGAAAATTTTCATGAAAAGATTTCGGCTTCAAAAAAGTTGAAAATTTTCACGACAGGATTTCTGCGTTAAAAAAGTCGAACATTTTCATGAAGTATTTGGGCTTCAAAAAAGTTGAAAATTTTCACTACAGGATTTCGGCTTTAAAAAAGTCGAACATTTTCATGAAGTATTTCAGCTTCAAAAAAGTTGAAAATTTACATGAAAAGATTTCGGCTTCAAAAAAGTTGAAAATTTTCATGAGAAGATTTCGGCTTCAAAAGAGTTGAAAATTTTCACGACAGGATTTCGACTTTAAAAAAGTTAAACATTTTCATGAAGTATTTCGGCTTCAAAAAAGTTTAAAATTTTCATGAAGTATTTCGGATTCAAAAAAGTTGAAAATTTTCACGACAGGATTTCGGCTTTAAAAAAGTTGAAAATTTTAATGAAGTATTTCAGATTCAAAAAAGTTGAACATTTTCATGAAAAGATTTCGGCTTCAAAAAAGTTGAAAATTTTAATGGAAAGATTTCGGCTTCAAAAAAGTTGAAAATTTTCATGAAAAGATTTCGGCTTCAAAAAAGTTGAAAATTTTCATGAAAAGATTTCGGCTTCAAAAAAGTTGAAAATTTTCACGACAGGATTTCGGCGTTAAAAAAGTCGAACATTTTCATGAAGTATTTCGGCTTCAAAAACGTTGAAAATTTTCACGACAGGATTTCGGCTTTAAAAAAGTCGAACATTTTCATGAAGTATTTCGACTTCAAAAAAGTTGAAAATTTTCACGCCAGGATTTCGGCTTTAAAAAAGTCGAACATTTTCATGAAGTATTTCAGCTTCTAAAAAGTTGAAAATTTTCATGAAAAGATTTCGGCTTCAAAAAAGTTGAAAGTTTTCATGAAAAGATTTCGGCTTCAAAAAAGTTGAAAATTTTCACGACAGGATTTCGGCTTTAAAAAATCAAACATTTTCATGAAGTATTTCGGCTACAAAAAATTTGAAAATTTTCATGAAGTATTTCAGCTTCAAAAACGTTGAAAATTTTCACGACAGGATTTCGGCTTCAAAAAAGTCGAACATTTTCATGAAGTATTTCGGCTTCAAAAAAGTTGAAAATTTTCACGACAGGATTTCGGCTTTAAAAAAGTCGAACATTTTCATGAAGTATTTCAGCTTCTAAAAAGTTGAAAATTTTCACGACAGGATTTCTGCGTTAAAAAAGTCGAACATTTTCATGAAGTATTTGGGCTTCAAAAAAGTTGAAAATTTTCACTACAGGATTTCGGCTTTAAAAAAGTCGAACATTTTCATGAAGTATTTCAGCTTCAAAAAAGTTGAAAATTTACATGAAAAGATTTCGGCTTCAAAAAAGTTGAAAATTTTCATGAGAAGATTTCGGCTTCAAAAGAGTTGAAAATTTTCACGACAGGATTTCGACTTTAAAAAAGTTAAACATTTTCATGAAGTATTTCGGCTTCAAAAAAGTTTAAAATTTTCATGAAGTATTTCGGATTCAAAAAAGTTGAAAATTTTCACGACAGGATTTCGGCTTTAAAAAAGTTGAAAATTTTAATGAAGTATTTCAGATTCAAAAAAGTTGAACATTTTCATGAAAAGATTTCGGCTTCAAAAAAGTTGAAAATTTTAATGGAAAGATTTCGGCTTCAAAAAAGTTGAAAATTTTCATGAAAAGATTTCGGCTTCAAAAAAGTTGAAAATTTTCATGAAAAGATTTCGGCTTCAAAAAAGTTGAAAATTTTCACGACAGGATTTCGGCGTTAAAAAAGTCGAACATTTTCATGAAGTATTTCGGCTTCAAAAACGTTGAAAATTTTCACGACAGGATTTCGGCTTTAAAAAAGTCGAACATTTTCATGAAGTATTTCGACTTCAAAAAAGTTGAAAATTTTCACGCCAGGATTTCGGCTTTAAAAAAGTCGAACATTTTCATGAAGTATTTCAGCTTCTAAAAAGTTGAAAATTTTCATGAAAAGATTTCGGCTTCAAAAAAGTTGAAAGTTTTCATGAAAAGATTTCGGCTTCAAAAAAGTTGAAAATTTTCACGACAGGATTTCGGCTTTAAAAAAGTTGAAAATTTTAATGAAGTATTTCAGATTCAAAAAAGTTGAACATTTTCATGAAAAGATTTCGGCTTCAAAAAAGTTGAAAATTTTAATGGAAAGATTTCGGCTTCAAAAAAGTTGAAAATTTTCATGAAAAGATTTCGGCTTCAAAAAAGTTGAAAATTTTCATGAAAAGATTTCGGCTTCAAAAAAGTTGAAAATTTTCACGACAGGATTTCGGCGTTAAAAAAGTCGAACATTTTCATGAAGTATTTCGGCTTCAAAAACGTTGAAAATTTTCACGACAGGATTTCGGCTTTAAAAAAGTCGAACATTTTCATGAAGTATTTCGACTTCAAAAAAGTTGAAAATTTTCACGCCAGGATTTCGGCTTTAAAAAAGTCGAACATTTTCATGAAGTATTTCAGCTTCTAAAAAGTTGAACATTTTCATGAAAAGATTTCGGCTTTAAAAAGTTGAAAATTTTAATGGAAAGATTTCGGCTTCAAAAAAGTTGAAAATTTTCATGAAAAGATTTCGGCTTCAAAAAAGTTGAAAATTTTCATGAAAAGATTTCGGCTTCAAAAAAGTTGAAAATTTTCACGACAGGATTTCGGCGTTAAAAAAGTCGAACATTTTCATGAAGTATTTCGGCTTCAAAAACGTTGAAAATTTTCACGACAGGATTTCGGCTTTAAAAAAGTCGAACATTTTCATGAAGTATTTCGACTTCAAAAAAGTTGAAAATTTTCACGCCAGGATTTCGGCTTTAAAAAAGTCGAACATTTTCATGAAGTATTTCAGCTTCTAAAAAGTTGAAAATTTTCATGAAAAGATTTCGGCTTCAAAAAAGTTGAAAGTTTTCATGAAAAGATTTCGGCTTCAAAAAAGTTGAAAATTTTCACGACAGGATTTCGGCTTTAAAAAAGTTGAAAATTTTAATGAAGTATTTCAGATTCAAAAAAGTTGAACATTTTCATGAAAAGATTTCGGCTTCAAAAAAGTTGAAAATTTTAATGGAAAGATTTCGGCTTCAAAAAAGTTGAAAATTTTCATGAAAAGATTTCGGCTTCAAAAAAGTTGAAAATTTTCATGAAAAGATTTCGGCTTCAAAAAAGTTGAAAATTTTCACGACAGGATTTCGGCGTTAAAAAAGTCGAACATTTTCATGAAGTATTTCGGCTTCAAAAACGTTGAAAATTTTCACGACAGGATTTCGGCTTTAAAAAAGTCGAACATTTTCATGAAGTATTTCGACTTCAAAAAAGTTGAAAATTTTCACGCCAGGATTTCGGCTTTAAAAAAGTCGAACATTTTCATGAAGTATTTCAGCTTCTAAAAAGTTGAAAATTTTCATGAAAAGATTTCGGCTTCAAAAAAGTTGAAAGTTTTCATGAAAAGATTTCGGCTTCAAAAAAGTTGAAAATTTTCACGACAGGATTTCGGCTTTAAAAAATCGAACATTTTCATGAAGTATTTCGGCTACAAAAAATTTGAAAATTTTCATGAAGTATTTCAGCTTCAAAAACGTTGAAAATTTTCACGACAGGATTTCGGCTTCAAAAAAGTCGAACATTTTCATGAAGTATTTCGGCTTCAAAAAAGTTGAAAATTTTCACGACAGGATTTCGGCTTTAAAAAAGTCGAACATTTTCATGAAGTATTTCAGCTTCTAAAAAGTTGAAAATTTTCATGAAAAGATTTCGGCTTCAAAAAAGTTGAAAATTTTCACGACAGGATTTCTGCGTTAAAAAAGTCGAACATTTTCATGAAGTATTTGGGCTTCAAAAAAGTTGAAAATTTTCACTACAGGATTTCGGCTTTAAAAAAGTCGAACATTTCCATGAAGTATTTCAGCTTCAAAAAAGTTGAAAATTTACATGAAAAGATTTCGGCTTCAAAAAAGTTGAAAATTTTCATGAGAAGATTTCGGCTTCAAAAGAGTTGAAAATTTTCACGACAGGATTTCGACTTTAAAAAAGTTAAACATTTTCATGAAGTATTTCGGCTTCAAAAAAGTTTAAAATTTTCATGAAGTATTTCGGATTCAAAAAAGTTGAAAATTTTCACGACAGGATTTCGGCTTTAAAAAAGTTGAAAATTTTAATGAAGTATTTCAGATTCAAAAAAGTTGAACATTTTCATGAAAAGATTTCGGCTTCAAAAAAGTTGATAATTTTAATGGAAAGATTTCGGCTTCAAAAAAGTTGAAAATTTTCATGAAAAGATTTCGGCTTCAAAAAAGTTGAAAATTTTCATGAAAAGATTTCGGCTTCAAAAAAGTTGAAAATTTTCATGAAAAGATTTCGGCTTCAAAAAAGTTGAAAATTTTCACGACAGGATTTCGGCGTTAAAAAAGTCGAACATTTTCATGAAGTATTTCGGCTTCAAAAACGTTGAAAATTTTCACGACAGGATTTCGGCTTTAAAAAAGTCGAACATTTTCATGAAGTATTTCGACTTCAAAAAAGTTGAAAATTTTCACGCCAGGATTTCGGCTTTAAAAAAGTCGAACATTTTCATGAAGTATTTCAGCTTCTAAAAAGTTGAAAATTTTCATGAAAAGATTTCGGCTTCAAAAAAGTTGAAAGTTTTCATGAAAAGATTTCGGCTTCAAAAAAGTTGAAAATTTTCACGACAGGATTTCGGCTTTAAAAAATCGAACATTTTCATGAAGTATTTCGGCTACAAAAAATTTGAAAATTTTCATGAAGTATTTCAGCTTCAAAAACGTTGAAAATTTTCACGACAGGATTTCGGCTTCAAAAAAGTCGAACATTTTCATGAAGTATTTCGGCTTCAAAAAAGTTGAAAATTTTCACGACAGGATTTCGGCTTTAAAAAAGTCGAACATTTTCATGAAGTATTTCAGCTTCTAAAAAGTTGAAAATTTTCATGAAAAGATTTCGGCTTCAAAAAAGTTGAAAATTTTCACGACAGGATTTCTGCGTTAAAAAAGTCGAACATTTTCATGAAGTATTTGGGCTTCAAAAAAGTTGAAAATTTTCACTACAGGATTTCGGCTTTAAAAAAGTCGAACATTTTCATGAAGTATTTCAGCTTCAAAAAAGTTGAAAATTTACATGAAAAGATTTCGGCTTCAAAAAAGTTGAAAATTTTCATGAGAAGATTTCGGCTTCAAAAGAGTTGAAAATTTTCATGAAAAGATTTCGGCTTCAAAAAAGTTGAAAATTTTCATGAGAAGATTTCGGCTTCAAAAGAGTTGAAAATTTTCACGACAGGATTTCGACTTTAAAAAAGTTAAACATTTTCATGAAGTATTTCGGCTTCAAAAAAGTTTAAAATTTTCATGAAGTATTTCGGATTCAAAAAAGTTGAAAATTTTCACGACAGGATTTCGGCTTTTAAAAAGTTGAAAATTTTAATGAAGTATTTCAGATTCAAAAAAGTTGAACATTTTCATGAAAAGATTTCGGCTTCAAAAAAGTTGATAATTTTAATGGAAAGATTTCGGCTTCAAAAAAGTTGAAAATTTTCATGAAAAGATTTCGGCTTCAAAAAAGTTGAAAATTTTCATGAAAAGATTTCGGCTTCAAAAAAGTTGAAAATTTTCACGACAGGATTTCGGCGTTAAAAAAGTCGTACATTTTCATGAAGTATTTCGGCTTCAAAAACGTTGAAAATTTTCACGACAGTATTTCGGCTTTAAAAAAGTCGAACATTTTCATGAAGTATTTCGACTTCAAAAAAGTTGAAAATTTTCACGCCAGGATTTCGGCTTTAAAAAAGTCGAACATTTTCATGAAGTATTTCAGCTTCTAAAAAGTTGAAAATTTTCATGAAAAGATTTCGGCTTCAAAAAAGTTGAAAGTTTTCATGAAAAGATTTCGGCTTCAAAAAAGTTGAAAATTTTCACGACAGGATTTCGGCTTTAAAAAATCGAACATTTTCATGAAGTATTTCGGCTACAAAAAATTTGAAAATTTTCATGAAGTATTTCAGCTTCAAAAACGTTGAAAATTTTCACGACAGGATTTCGGCTTCAAAAAAGTCGAACATTTTCATGAAGTATTTCGGCTTCAAAAAAGTTGAAAATTTTCACGACAGGATTTCGGCTTTAAAAAAGTCGAACATTTTCATGAAGTATTTCAGCTTCTAAAAAGTTGAAAATTTTCATGAAAAGATTTCGGCTTCAAAAAAGTTGAAAATTTTCACGACAGGATTTCTGCGTTAAAAAAGTCGAACATTTTCATGAAGTATTTGGGCTTCAAAAAAGTTGAAAATTTTCACTACAGGATTTCGGCTTTAAAAAAGTCGAACATTTTCATGAAGTATTTCGGCTTCAAAAAGGTTGAAAATTTTCACGACAGGATTTCGGCTTTAAAAAAGTCGAACATTTTCATGAAGTATTTCAGCTTCTAAAAAGTTGAAAATTTTCATGAAAAGATTTCGGCTTCAAAAAAGTTGAAAATTTTCATGAAAAGATTTCGGCTTCAAAAAAGTTGAAAATTTTCACGACAGGATTTCGGCTTTAAAAAAGTCGAACATTTTCATGAAGTATTTCGGCTTCAAAAAATTTGAACATTTTCACGACAGGATTTCTGCGATAAAAAAGTCGAACATTTTCATGAATTATTTCAGCTTCAAAAAAGTTGAAAATTTTCATGAAAAGATTTCGGCTTCAAAAAAGTTGAAAATTTTCATGAAAAGATTTCTGATTCAAAAAAGTTGAACATTTTCACGACAGGATTTCGGCGTTAAAAAAGTCGAACATTTTCATGAAGTATTTCGGCTTCAAAAACGTTGAAAATTTTCACGACAGGATTTCGGCTTTAAAAAAGTCTAACATTTTCATGAAGTATTTCGACTTCAAAAAAGTTGAAAATTTTCACGACAAGATTTCGGCTTTAAAAAAGTCGAACATTTTCATGAAGTATTTCAGCTTCTAAAAAGTTGAAAATTTTCATGAAAAGATTTCGGCTTCAAAAAAGTTGAAAATTTTCATGAAAAGATTTCGGCTTCAAAAAAGTTGAAAATTTTCACGACAGGATTTCGGCTTTAAAAAATCGAACATTTTCATGAAGTATTTCGGCTTCAAAAAATTTGAACATTTTCACGACAGGATTTCTGCGTTAAAAAAGTTGAATATTTTCACGACAGGATTTCTGCGTTAAAAAAGTCGAACATTTTCATGAAGTATTTCAGCTTTAAAAAAGTTGAAAATTTTCATGACAAGATTTCGGCTTCAAAAAAGTTGAAAATTTTCATGAAAAGATTTCGGCTTCAAAAAAGTTGAAAATTTTCATGAAAAGATTTCGGCTTCAAAAAAGTTGAAAATTTTCACGACAGGATTTCTGCTTTAAAAAAGTCGAACATTTTCATGAAGTATTTCGGCTTCAAAAAATTTGAAAATTTTCATGAAGTATTGCGGATTCAAAAAAGTTGAACATTTTCACGACAGGATTTCGGCTTTAAAAAAGTCGAACATTTTCATGAAGTATTTCGGCTTCAAAAAAGTTGAAAATTTTCACGACAGGATTTCGGCTTTAAAAAAGTCGAACATTTTCATGAAGTATTTCGGCTTCAAAAAAGTTGAATATTTTCACGACAGGATTTCTGCGTTAAAAAAGTCGAACATTTTCATGAAGTATTTCAGCTTTAAAAAAGTTGAAAATTTTCATGACAAGATTTCGGCTTCAAAAAAGTTGAAAATTTTCATGAAAAGATTTCGGCTTCAAAAAAGTTGAAAATTTTCATGAAAAGATTTCGGCTTCAAAAAAGTTGAAAATTTTCACGACAGGATTTCGGCTTTAAAAAAGTCGAACATTTTCATGAAGTATTTCGGCTTCAAAAAATTTGAAAATTTTCATGAAAAGATTTCGGCTTCAAAAAAGTTGAAAATTTTCATGAAAAGATTTCGGCTTCAAAAAAGTTGAAAATTTTCATGAAAAGATTTCGGCTTCAAAAAAGTTGAAAATTTTCATGAAAAGATTTCGGCTACAAAAAAGTTGAAAATTTTCACGACAGGATTTCGGCTTTAAAAAAGTCGAACATTTTCATGAAGTATTTCGGCTTCAAAAAAGTTGAAAATTTTCACGACAGGATTTCGGCTTTAAAAAAGTCGAACATTTTCATGAAGTATTTCGGCTTCAAAAAATTTGAAAATTTTCATGAAGTATTTCGGATTCAAAAAAGTTGAAAATTTTCACGACAGGATTTCGGCTTTAAAAAAGTTGAACATTTTCATGAAGTATTTCGGCTTCAAAAAATTTGAAAATTTTCATGAAGTATTTCGGATTCAAAAAACTTGAAAATTTTCATGAAAAGATTTCGGCTTCAAAAAAGTTGAAAATTTTCACGACAGGATTTCTGCGTTAAAAAAGTCGAACATTTTCATGAAGTATTTCAGCTTCAAAAAAGTTGAAAATTTTCATGAAAAGATTTCGGATTCAAAAAAGTTGAAAATTTTCATGAAAAGATTTCGGCTTCAAAAAAGTTGAAAATTTTCATGAAAAGATTTCGGCTACAAAAAAGTTGAAATTTTCACGACAGGATTTCGGCTTTAAAAAAGTCGAACATTTTCATGAAGTATTTGGGCTTCAAAAAAGTTGAAAATTTTCACTACAAGATTTCGGCTTTAAAAAAGTCGAACATTTTCATGAAGTATTTCAGCTTCAAAAAAGTTCAAAATTTTCATGAAAAGATTTCGGATTCAAAAAAGTTGAAAATTTTCATGAGAAGATTTCGGCTTCAAAAGAGTTGAAAATTTTCATGACAGGATTTCGACTTTAAAAAAGTCAAACATTTTCATGAAGTATTTCGGCTTCAAAAAAGTTTAAAATTTTCATGAAGTATTTCGGATTCAAAAAAGTTGAAAATTTTCACGACAGGATTTCGGCGTTAAAAAAGTCGAACATTTTCATGAAGAATTTCGGCTTCAAAAAAGTTGAAAATTTTCATGAAAAGATTTCGGCTTCAAAAAAGTTGAAAATTTTCATGAAAAGATTTCGGCTTCAAAAAAGTTGAAAATTTTCATGAAAAGATTTCGGCTTCAAAAAAGTTTAAAATTTTCACGACAGGATTTCGGTTTTAAAAAAGTCGAACATTTTCATGAAGTATTTCGGCTTCAAAAAAGTTGAAAATTTTCACGACAGGATTTCGGCTTTAAAAAGGTCGAACATTTTCATGAAGTATTTCGGCTTCAAAAAATTTGAAAATTTTCATGAAGTATTTCGGATTCAAAAAAGTTGAACATTTTCACGACAGGATTTCTGCGTTAAAAAAGTCGAACATTTTCATGAAGTATTTCAGCTTCAAAAACGTTGAAAATTTTCACGACTGGATTTCGGTTTTAAAAAAGTCGAACATTTTCATGAAGTATTTCGGCTTCAAAAAAGTTGAAATTTTTCACGACAGGATTTCGGCTTTAAAAAAGTCGAACATTTTCATGAAGTATTTCAGCTTCTAAAAAGTTGAAAATTTTCATGAAAAGATTTCGGCTTCAAAAAAGTCGAACATTTTCATGAAGTATTTCAGCTTCTAAAAAGTTGAAAATTTTCATGAAAAGATTTCGGCTTCAAAAAAGTCGAACATTTTCATGAAGTATTTCGGCTTCAAAAAGGTTGAAAATTTTCACGACAGGATTTCAGATTCAAAAAGGTTGAAAATTTTCACGACAGGATTTCAGATTCAAAAAAGTTGAACATTTTCATGAAAAGATTTCGGCTTCAAAAAAGTTGAAAATTTTAATGGAAAGATTTCGGCTTCAAAAAAGTTGAAAATTTTCATGAGAAGATTTCGGCTTCAAAAGAGTTGAAAATTTTCATGACAGGATTTCGACTTTAAAAAAGTCAAACATTTTCATGAAGTATTTCGGCTTCAAAAAAGTTTAAAATTTTCATGAAGTATTTCGGATTCAAAAAAGTTGAAAATTTTCACGACAGGATTTCGGCGTTAAAAAAGTCGAACATTTTCATGAAGAATTTCGGCTTCAAAAAAGTTGAAAATTTTCATGAAAAGATTTCGGCTTCAAAAAAGTTGAAAATTTTCATGAAAAGATTTCGGCTTCAAAAAAGTTGAAAATTTTCATGAAAAGATTTCGGCTTCAAAAAAGTTTAAAATTTTCACGACAGGATTTCGGTTTTAAAAAAGTCGAACATTTTCATGAAGTATTTCGGCTTCAAAAAAGTTGAAAATTTTCACGACAGGATTTCGGCTTTAAAAAGGTCGAACATTTTCATGAAGTATTTCGGCTTCAAAAAATTTGAAAATTTTCATGAAGTATTTCGGATTCAAAAAAGTTGAACATTTTCACGACAGGATTTCTGCGTTAAAAAAGTCGAACATTTTCATGAAGTATTTCGGCTTCAAAAAAGTTGAAATTTTTCACGACAGGATTTCGGCTTTAAAAAAGTCGAACATTTTCATGAAGTATTTCAGCTTCTAAAAAGTTGAAAATTTTCATGAAAAGATTTCGGCTTCAAAAAAGTCGAACATTTTCATGAAGTATTTCGGCTTCAAAAAGGTTGAAAATTTTCACGACAGGATTTCAGATTCAAAAAAGTTGAACATTTTCATGAAAAGATTTCGGCTTCAAAAAAGTTGAAAATTTTAATGGAAAGATTTCGGCTTCAAAAAAGTTGAAAATTTTCATGAAAAGATTTCGGCTTCAAAAAAGTTGAAAATTTTCATGAAAAGATTTCGGCTTCAAAAAAGTTGAAAATTTTCACGACAGGATTTCGGCGTTAAAAAAGTCGAACATTTTCATGAAGTATTTCGGCTTCAAAAACGTTGAAAATTTTCACGACAGGATTTCGGCTTTAAAAAAGTCGAACATTTTCATGAAGTATTTCGACTTCAAAAAAGTTGAAAATTTTCACGCCAGGATTTCGGCTTTAAAAAAGTCGAACATTTTCATGAAGTATTTCAGCTTCTAAAAAGTTGAAAATTTTCATGAAAAGAT
Organism: Labrus mixtus; assembly: GCF_963584025.1. Classification (NCBI taxonomy): domain Eukaryota; kingdom Metazoa; phylum Chordata; class Actinopteri; order Labriformes; family Labridae; genus Labrus; species Labrus mixtus. Next base: position 86,530 of record NC_083619.1, read on the forward strand.
TTCGGCTTCAAAAAAGTTGAAAGTTTTCATGAAAAGATTTCGGCTTCAAAAAAGTTGAAAATTTTCACGACAGGATTTCGGCTTTAAAAAATCAAACATTTTCATGAAGTATTTCGGCTACAAAAAATTTGAAAATTTTCATGAAGTATTTCAGCTTCAAAAACGTTGAAAATTTTCACGACAGGATTTCGGCTTCAAAAAAGTCGAACATTTTCATGAAGTATTTCGGCTTCAAAAAAGTTGAAAATTTTCACGACAGGATTTCGGCTTTAAAAAAGTCGAACATTTTCATGAAGTATTTCAGCTTCTAAAAAGTTGAAAATTTTCATGAAAAGATTTCGGCTTCAAAAAAGTTGAAAATTTTCACGACAGGATTTATGCGTTAAAAAAGTCGAACATTTTCATGAAGTATTTGGGCTTCAAAAAAGTTGAAAATTTTCACTACAGGATTTCGGCTTTAAAAAAGTCGAACATTTTCATGAAGTATTTCGGCTTCAAAAAGGTTGAAAATTTTCACGACAGGATTTCGGCTTTAAAAAAGTCGAACATTTTCATGAAGTATTTCGGCTTCAAAAAAGTTGAAAATTTTCACCACAGGATTTCGGCTTTAAAAAAGTCGAACATTTTCATGAAGTATTTCAGCTTCTAAAAAGTTGAAAATTTTCATGAAAAGATTTCGGCTTCAAAAAAGTTGAAAATTTTCATGAAAAGATTTCGGCTTCAAAAAAGTTGAAAATTTTCACGACAGGATTTCGGCTTTAAAAAAGTCGAACATTTTCATGAAGTATTTCGGCTTCAAAAAATTTGAACATTTTCACGACAGGATTTCTGCGATAAAAAAGTCGAACATTTTCATGAATTATTTCAGCTTCAAAAAAGTTGAAAATTTTCATGAAAAGATTTCGGCTTCAAAAAAGTTGAAAATTTTCATGAAAAGATTTCGGCTTCAAAAAAGTCGAACATTTTCATGAAGTATTTCGGCTTCAAAAAGGTTGAAAATTTTCACGACAGGATTTCAGATTCAAAAAGGTTGAAAATTTTCACGACAGGATTTCAGATTCAAAAAAGTTGAACATTTTCATGAAAAGATTTCGGCTTCAAAAAAGTTGAAAATTTTAATGGAAAGATTTCGGCTTCAAAAAAGTTGAAAATTTTCATGAGAAGATTTCGGCTTCAAAAGAGTTGAAAATTTTCATGACAGGATTTCGACTTTAAAAAAGTCAAACATTTTCATGAAGTATTTCGGCTTCAAAAAAGTTTAAAATTTTCATGAAGTATTTCGGATTCAAAAAAGTTGAAAATTTTCACGACAGGATTTCGGCGTTAAAAAAGTCGAACATTTTCATGAAGAATTTCGGCTTCAAAAAAGTTGAAAATTTTCATGAAAAGATTTCGGCTTCAAAAAAGTTGAAAATTTTCATGAAAAGATTTCGGCTTCAAAAAAGTTTAAAATTTTCACGACAGGATTTCGGTTTTAAAAAAGTCGAACATTTTCATGAAGTATTTCGGCTTCAAAAAAGTTGAAAATTTTCACGACAGGATTTCGGCTTTAAAAAGGTCGAACATTTTCATGAAGTATTTCGGCTTCAAAAAATTTGAAAATTTTCATGAAGTATTTCGGATTCAAAAAAGTTGAACATTTTCACGACAGGATTTCTGCGTTAAAAAAGTCGAACATTTTCATGAAGTATTTCGGCTTCAAAAAAGTTGAAATTTTTCACGACAGGATTTCGGCTTTAAAAAAGTCGAACATTTTCATGAAGTATTTCAGCTTCTAAAAAGTTGAAAATTTTCATGAAAAGATTTCGGCTTCAAAAAAGTCGAACATTTTCATGAAGTATTTCGGCTTCAAAAAGGTTGAAAATTTTCACGACAGGATTTCAGATTCAAAAAAGTTGAACATTTTCATGAAAAGATTTCGGCTTCAAAAAAGTTGAAAATTTTAATGGAAAGATTTCGGCTTCAAAAAAGTTGAAAATTTTCATGAAAAGATTTCGGCTTCAAAAAAGTTGAAAATTTTCATGAAAAGATTTCGGCTTCAAAAAAGTTGAAAATTTTCACGACAGGATTTCGGCGTTAAAAAAGTCGAACATTTTCATGAAGTATTTCGGCTTCAAAAACGTTGAAAATTTTCACGACAGGATTTCGGCTTTAAAAAAGTCGAACATTTTCATGAAGTATTTCGACTTCAAAAAAGTTGAAAATTTTCACGCCAGGATTTCGGCTTTAAAAAAGTCGAACATTTTCATGAAGTATTTCAGCTTCTAAAAAGTTGAAAATTTTCATGAAAAGATTTCGGCTTCAAAAAAGTTGAAAGTTTTCATGAAAAGATTTCGGCTTCAAAAAAGTTGAAAATTTTCACGACAGGATTTCGGCTTTAAAAAATCAAACATTTTCATGAAGTATTTCGGCTACAAAAAATTTGAAAATTTTCATGAAGTATTTCAGCTTCAAAAACGTTGAAAATTTTCACGACAGGATTTCGGCTTCAAAAAAGTCGAACATTTTCATGAAGTATTTCGGCTTCAAAAAAGTTGAAAATTTTCACGACAGGATTTCGGCTTTAAAAAAGTCGAACATTTTCATGAAGTATTTCAGCTTCTAAAAAGTTGAAAATTTTCATGAAAAGATTTCGGCTTCAAAAAAGTTGAAAATTTTCACGACAGGATTTATGCGTTAAAAAAGTCGAACATTTTCATGAAGTATTTGGGCTTCAAAAAAGTTGAAAATTTTCACTACAGGATTTCGGCTTTAAAAAAGTCGAACATTTTCATGAAGTATTTCGGCTTCAAAAAGGTTGAAAATTTTCACGACAGGATTTCGGCTTTAAAAAAGTCGAACATTTTCATGAAGTATTTCGGCTTCAAAAAAGTTGAAAATTTTCACCACAGGATTTCGGCTTTAAAAAAGTCGAACATTTTCATGAAGTATTTCAGCTTCTAAAAAGTTGAAAATTTTCATGAAAAGATTTCGGCTTCAAAAAAGTTGAAAATTTTCATGAAAAGATTTCGGCTTCAAAAAAGTTGAAAATTTTCACGACAGGATTTCGGCTTTAAAAAAGTCGAACATTTTCATGAAGTATTTCGGCTTCAAAAAATTTGAACATTTTCACGACAGGATTTCTGCGATAAAAAAGTCGAACATTTTCATGAATTATTTCAGCTTCAAAAAAGTTGAAAATTTTCATGAAAAGATTTCGGCTTCAAAAAAGTTGAAAATTTTCATGAAAAGATTTCTGATTCAAAAAAGTTGAACATTTTCACGACAGGATTTCGGCGTTAAAAAAGTCGAACATTTTCATGAAGTATTTCGGCTTCAAAAACGTTGAAAATTTTCACGACAGGATTTCGGCTTTAAAAAAGTCTAACATTTTCATGAAGTATTTCGACTTCAAAAAAGTTGAAAATTTTCACGACAAGATTTCGGCTTTAAAAAAGTCGAACATTTTCATGAAGTATTTCAGCTTCTAAAAAGTTGAAAATTTTCATGAAAAGATTTCGGCTTCAAAAAAGTTGAAAATTTTCATGAAAAGATTTCGGCTTCAAAAAAGTTGAAAATTTTCACGACAGGATTTCGGCTTTAAAAAAGTCTAACATTTTCATGAAGTATTTCGGCTTCAAAAAATTTGAACATTTTCACGACAGGATTTCTGCGTTAAAAAAGTTGAATATTTTCACGACAGGATTTCTGCGTTAAAAAAGTCGAACATTTTCATGAAGTATTTCAGCTTTAAAAAAGTTGAAAATTTTCATGACAAGATTTCGGCTTCAAAAAAGTTGAAAATTTTCATGAAAAGATTTCGGCTTCAAAAAAGTTGAAAATTTTCATGAAAAGATTTCGGCTTCAAAAAAGTTGAAAATTTTCACGACAGGATTTCTGCTTTAAAAAAGTCGAACATTTTCATGAAGTATTTCGGCTTCAAAAAATTTGAAAATTTTCATGAAGTATTTCGGATTCAAAAAAGTTGAACATTTTCACGACAGGATTTCTGCGTTAAAAAAGTCGAACATTTTCATGAAGTATTTCAGCTTCAAAAAAGTTGAAAATTTTCATGAAAAGATTTCGGCTTCAAAAAAGTTGAAAATTTTCATGAAAAGATTTCGGCTTCAAAAAAGTTGAAAATTTTCATGAAAAGATTTCGGCTACAAAAAAGTTGAAAATTTTCACGACAGGATTTCGGCTTTAAAAAAGTCGAACATTTTCATGAAGTATTTCGGCTTCAAAAAAGTTGAAAATTTTCACGACAGGATTTCGGCTTTAAAAAAGTCGAACATTTTCATGAAGTATTTCGGCTTCAAAAAAGTTGAATATTTTCACGACAGGATTTCTGCGTTAAAAAAGTCGAACATTTTCATGAAGTATTTCAGCTTTAAAAAAGTTGAAAATTTTCATGACAAGATTTCGGCTTCAAAAAAGTTGAAAATTTTCATGAAAAGATTTCGTCTTCAAAAAAGTTGAAAATTTTCATGAAAAGATTTCGGCTTCAAAAAAGTTGAAAATTTTCACGACAGGATTTCGGCTTTAAAAAAGTCGAACATTTTCATGAAGTATTTCGGCTTCAAAAAATTTGAAAATTTTCATGAAGTATTTCGGATTCAAAAAAGTTGAACATTTTCACGACAGGATTTCTGCGTTAAAAAAGTCGAACATTTTCATGAAGTATTTCAGCTTCAAAAAAGTTGAAAATTTTCATGAAAAGATTTCGGCTTCAAAAAAGTTGAAAATTTTCATGAAAAGATTTCGGCTTCAAAAAAGTTGAAAATTTTCATGAAAAGATTTCGGCTTCAAAAAAGTTGAAAATTTTCATGAAAAGATTTCGGCTACAAAAAAGTTGAAAATTTTCACGACAGGATTTCGGCTTTAAAAAAGTCGAACATTTTCATGAAGTATTTCGGCTTCAAAAAAGTTGAAAATTTTCACGACAGGATTTCGGCTTTAAAAAAGTCGAACATTTTCATGAAGTATTTCGGCTTCAAAAAATTTGAAAATTTTCATGAAGTATTTCGGATTCAAAAAAGTTGAAAATTTTCACGACAGGATTTCGGCTTTAAAAAAGTTGAACATTTTCATGAAGTATTTCGGCTTCAAAAAATTTGAAAATTTTCATGAAGTATTTCGGATTCAAAAAACTTGAAAATTTTCATGAAAAGATTTCGGCTTCAAAAAAGTTGAAAATTTTCACGACAGGATTTCTGCGTTAAAAAAGTCGAACATTTTCATGAAGTATTTCAGCTTCAAAAAAGTTGAAAATTTTCATGAAAAGATTTCGGCTTCAAAAAAGTTGAAAATTTTCATGAAAAGATTTCGGCTTCAAAAAAGTTGAAAATTTTCATGAAAAGATTTCGGCTACAAAAAAGTTGAAATTTTCACGACAGGATTTCGGCTTTAAAAAAGTCGAACATTTTCATGAAGTATTTGGGCTTCAAAAAAGTTGAAAATTTTCACTACAAGATTTCGGCTTTAAAAAAGTCGAACATTTTCATGAAGTATTTCAGCTTCAAAAAAGTTCAAAATTTTCATGAAAAGATTTCGGATTCAAAAAAGTTGAAAATTTTCATGAGAAGATTTCGGCTTCAAAAGAGTTGAAAATTTTCATGACAGGATTTCGACTTTAAAAAAGTCAAACATTTTCATGAAGTATTTCGGCTTCAAAAAAGTTTAAAATTTTCATGAAGTATTTCGGATTCAAAAAAGTTGAAAATTTTCACGACAGGATTTCGGCGTTAAAAAAGTCGAACATTTTCATGAAGAATTTCGGCTTCAAAAAAGTAGAAAATTTTCATGAAAAGATTTCGGCTTCAAAAAAGTTGAAAATTTTCATGAAAAGATTTCGGCTTCAAAAAAGTTGAAAATTTTCATGAAAAGATTTCGGCTTCAAAAAAGTTTAAAATTTTCACGACAGGATTTCGGTTTTAAAAAAGTCGAACATTTTCATGAAGTATTTCGGCTTCAAAAAAGTTGAAAATTTTCACGACAGGATTTCGGCTTTAAAAAGGTCGAACATTTTCATGAAGTATTTCGGCTTCAAAAAATTTGAAAATTTTCATGAAGTATTTCGGATTCAAAAAAGTTGAACATTTTCACGACAGGATTTCTGCGTTAAAAAAGTCGAACATTTTCATGAAGTATTTCAGCTTCAAAAACGTTGAAAATTTTCACGACTGGATTTCGGTTTTAAAAAAGTCGAACATTTTCATGAAGTATTTCGGCTTCAAAAAAGTTGAAATTTTTCACGACAGGATTTCGGCTTTAAAAAAGTCGAACATTTTCATGAAGTATTTCAGCTTCTAAAAAGTTGAAAATTTTCATGAAAAGATTTCGGCTTCAAAAAAGTCGAACATTTTCATGAAGTATTTCAGCTTCTAAAAAGTTGAAAATTTTCATGAAAAGATTTCGGCTTCAAAAAAGTCGAACATTTTCATGAAGTATTTCGGCTTCAAAAAGGTTGAAAATTTTCACGACAGGATTTCAGATTCAAAAAGGTTGAAAATTTTCACGACAGGATTTCAGATTCAAAAAAGTTGAACATTTTCATGAAAAGATTTCGGCTTCAAAAAAGTTGAAAATTTTAATGGAAAGATTTCGGCTTCAAAAAAGTTGAAAATTTTCATGAGAAGATTTCGGCTTCAAAAGAGTTGAAAATTTTCATGACAGGATTTCGACTTTAAAAAAGTCAAACATTTTCATGAAGTATTTCGGCTTCAAAAAAGTTTAAAATTTTCATGAAGTATTTCGGATTCAAAAAAGTTGAAAATTTTCACGACAGGATTTCGGCGTTAAAAAAGTCGAACATTTTCATGAAGAATTTCGGCTTCAAAAAAGTTGAAAATTTTCATGAAAAGATTTCGGCTTCAAAAAAGTTGAACATTTTCATGAAAAGATTTCGGCTTCAAAAAAGTTGAAAATTTTCATGAAAAGATTTCGGCTTCAAAAAAGTTTAAAATTTTCACGACAGGATTTCGGTTTTAAAAAAGTCGAACATTTTCATGAAGTATTTCGGCTTCAAAAAAGTTGAAAATTTTCACGACAGGATTTCGGCTTTAAAAAGGTCGAACATTTTCATGAAGTATTTCGGCTTCAAAAAATTTGAAAATTTTCATGAAGTATTTCGGATTCAAAAAAGTTGAACATTTTCACGACAGGATTTCTGCGTTAAAAAAGTCGAACATTTTCATGAAGTATTTCAGCTTCAAAAACGTTGAAAATTTTCACGACTGGATTTCGGTTTTAAAAAAGTCGAACATTTTCATGAAGTATTTCGGCTTCAAAAAAGTTGAAATTTTTCACGACAGGATTTCGGCTTTAAAAAAGTCGAACATTTTCATGAAGTATTTCAGCTTCTAAAAAGTTGAAAATTTTCATGAAAAGATTTCGGCTTCAAAAAAGTCGAACATTTTCATGAAGTATTTCGGCTTCAAAAAGGTTGAAAATTTTCACGACAGGATTTCAGATTCAAAAAAGTTGAACATTTTCATGAAAAGATTTCGGCTTCAAAAAAGTTGAAAATTTTAATGGAAAGATTTCGGCTTCAAAAAAGTTGAAAATTTTCATGAAAAGATTTCGGCTTCAAAAAAGTTGAAAATTTTCATGAAAAGATTTCGGCTTCAAAAAAGTTGAAAATTTTCACGACAGGATTTCGGCGTTAAAAAAGTCGAACATTTTCATGAAGTATTTCGGCTTCAAAAACGTTGAAAATTTTCACGACAGGATTTCGGCTTTAAAAAAGTCGAACATTTTCATGAAGTATTTCGACTTCAAAAAAGTTGAAAATTTTCACGCCAGGATTTCGGCTTTAAAAAAGTCGAACATTTTCATGAAGTATTTCAGCTTCTAAAAAGTTGAAAATTTTCATGAAAAGATTTCGGCTTCAAAAAAGTTGAAAGTTTTCATGAAAAGATTTCGGCTTCAAAAAAGTTGAAAATTTTCACGACAGGATTTCGGCTTTAAAAAAGTCGAACATTTTCATGAAGTATTTCGGCTTCAAAAAAGTTGAAAATTTTCACCACAGGATTTCGGCTTTAAAAAAGTCGAACATTTTCATGAAGTATTTCAGCTTCTAAAAAGTTGAAAATTTTCATGAAAAGATTTCGGCTTCAAAAAAGTTGAAAATTTTCATGAAAAGATTTCGGCTTCAAAAAAGTTGAAAATTTTCACGACAGGATTTCGGCTTTAAAAAAGTCGAACATTTTCATGAAGTATTTCGGCTTCAAAAAATTTGAACATTTTCACGACAGGATTTCTGCGATAAAAAAGTCGAACATTTTCATGAATTATTTCAGCTTCAAAAAAGTTGAAAATTTTCATGAAAAGATTTCGGCTTCAAAAAAGTTGAAAATTTTCATGAAAAGATTTCTGATTCAAAAAAGTTGAACATTTTCACGACAGGATTTCGGCGTTAAAAAAGTCGAACATTTTCATGAAGTATTTCGGCTTCAAAAACGTTGAAAATTTTCACGACAGGATTTCGGCTTTAAAAAAGTCTAACATTTTCATGAAGTATTTCGACTTCAAAAAAGTTGAAAATTTTCACGACAAGATTTCGGCTTTAAAAAAGTCGAACATTTTCATGAAGTATTTCAGCTTCTAAAAAGTTGAAAATTTTCATGAAAAGATTTCGGCTTCAAAAAAGTTGAAAATTTTCATGAAAAGATTTCGGCTTCAAAAAAGTTGAAAATTTTCACGACAGGATTTCGGCTTTAAAAAAGTCTAACATTTTCATGAAGTATTTCGGCTTCAAAAAAGTTGAAAATTTTCATGAAAAGATTTCGGCTTCAAAAAAGTCGAACATTTTCATGAAGTATTTCGGCTTCAAAAAGGTTGAAAATTTTCACGACAGGATTTCAGATTCAAAAAAGTTGAACATTTTCATGAAAAGATTTCGGCTTCAAAAAAGTTGAAAATTTTAATGGAAAGATTTCGGCTTCAAAAAAGTTGAAAATTTTCATGAAAAGATTTCGGCTTCAAAAAAGTTGAAAATTTTCATGAAAAGATTTCGGCTTCAAAAAAGTTGAAAATTTTCACGACAGGATTTCGGCGTTAAAAAAGTCGAACATTTTCATGAAGTATTTCGGCTTCAAAAACGTTGAAAATTTTCACGACAGGATTTCGGCTTTAAAAAAGTCGAACATTTTCATGAAGTATTTCGACTTCAAAAAAGTTGAAAATTTTCACGCCAGGATTTCGGCTTTAAAAAAGTCGAACATTTTCATGAAGTATTTCAGCTTCTAAAAAGTTGAAAATTTTCATGAAAAGATTTCGGCTTCAAAAAAGTTGAAAGTTTTCATGAAAAGATTTCGGCTTCAAAAAAGTTGAAAATTTTCACGACAGGATTTCGGCTTTAAAAAAGTCGAACATTTTCATGAAGTATTTCGGCTTCAAAAAAGTTGAAAATTTTCACCACAGGATTTCGGCTTTAAAAAAGTCGAACATTTTCATGAAGTATTTCAGCTTCTAAAAAGTTGAAAATTTTCATGAAAAGATTTCGGCTTCAAAAAAGTTGAAAATTTTCATGAAAAGATTTCGGCTTCAAAAAAGTTGAAAATTTTCACGACAGGATTTCGGCTTTAAAAAAGTCGAACATTTTCATGAAGTATTTCGGCTTCAAAAAATTTGAACATTTTCACGACAGGATTTCTGCGATAAAAAAGTCGAACATTTTCATGAATTATTTCAGCTTCAAAAAAGTTGAAAATTTTCATGAAAAGATTTCGGCTTCAAAAAAGTTGAAAATTTTCATGAAAAGATTTCTGATTCAAAAAAGTTGAACATTTTCACGACAGGATTTCGGCGTTAAAAAAGTCGAACATTTTCATGAAGTATTTCGGCTTCAAAAACGTTGAAAATTTTCACGACAGGATTTCGGCTTTAAAAAAGTCTAACATTTTCATGAAGTATTTCGACTTCAAAAAAGTTGAAAATTTTCACGACAAGATTTCGGCTTTAAAAAAGTCGAACATTTTCATGAAGTATTTCAGCTTCTAAAAAGTTGAAAATTTTCATGAAAAGATTTCGGCTTCAAAAAAGTTGAAAATTTTCATGAAAAGATTTCGGCTTCAAAAAAGTTGAAAATTTTCACGACAGGATTTCGGCTTTAAAAAAGTCTAACATTTTCATGAAGTATTTCGGCTTCAAAAAATTTGAACATTTTCACGACAGGATTTCTGCGTTAAAAAAGTTGAATATTTTCACGACAGGATTTCTGCGTTAAAAAAGTCGAACATTTTCATGAAGTATTTCAGCTTTAAAAAAGTTGAAAATTTTCATGACAAGATTTCGGCTTCAAAAAAGTTGAAAATTTTCATGAAAAGATTTCGGCTTCAAAAAAGTTGAAAATTTTCATGAAAAGATTTCGGCTTCAAAAAAGTTGAAAATTTTCACGACAGGATTTCTGCTTTAAAAAAGTCGAACATTTTCATGAAGTATTTCGGCTTCAAAAAATTTGAAAATTTTCATGAAGTATTTCGGATTCAAAAAAGTTGAACATTTTCACGACAGGATTTCTGCGTTAAAAAAGTCGAACATTTTCATGAAGTATTTCAGCTTCAAAAAAGTTGAAAATTTTCATGAAAAGATTTCGGCTTCAAAAAAGTTGAAAATTTTCATGAAAAGATTTCGGCTTCAAAAAAGTTGAAAATTTTCATGAAAAGATTTCGGCTACAAAAAAGTTGAAAATTTTCACGACAGGATTTCGGCTTTAAAAAAGTCGAACATTTTCATGAAGTATTTCGGCTTCAAAAAAGTTGAAAATTTTCACGACAGGATTTCGGCTTTAAAAAAGTCGAACATTTTCATGAAGTATTTCGGCTTCAAAAAAGTTGAATATTTTCACGACAGGATTTCTGCGTTAAAAAAGTCGAACATTTTCATGAAGTATTTCAGCTTTAAAAAAGTTGAAAATTTTCATGACAAGATTTCGGCTTCAGAAAAGTTGAAAATTTTCATGAAAAGATTTCGGCTTCAAAAAAGTTGAAAATTTTCATGAAAAGATTTCGGCTTCAAAAAAGTTGAAAATTTTCACGACAGGATTTCGGCTTTAAAAAAGTCGAACATTTTCATGAAGTATTTCGGCTTCAAAAAATTTGAAAATTTTCATGAAGTATTTCGGATTCAAAAAAGTTGAACATTTTCACGACAGGATTTCTGCGTTAAAAAAGTCGAACATTTTCATGAAGTATTTCAGCTTCAAAAAAGTTGAAAATTTTCATGAAAAGATTTCGGCTTCAAAAAAGTTGAAAATTTTCATGAAAAGATTTCGGCTTCAAAAAAGTTGAAAATTTTCATGAAAAGATTTCGGCTTCAAAAAAGTTGAAAATTTTCATGAAAAGATTTCGGCTACAAAAAAGTTGAAAATTTTCACGACAGGATTTCGGCTTTAAAAAAGTCGAACATTTTCATGAAGTATTTCGGCTTCAAAAAAGTTGAAAATTTTCACGACAGGATTTCGGCTTTAAAAAAGTCGAACATTTTCATGAAGTATTTCGGCTTCAAAAAATTTGAAAATTTTCATGAAGTATTTCGGATTCAAAAAAGTTGAAAATTTTCACGACAGGATTTCGGCTTTAAAAAAGTTGAACATTTTCATGAAGTATTTCGGCTTCAAAAAATTTGAAAATTTTCATGAAGTATTTCGGATTCAAAAAACTTGAAAATTTTCATGAAAAGATTTCGGCTTCAAAAAAGTTGAAAATTTTCACGACAGGATTTCTGCGTTAAAAAAGTCGAACATTTTCATGAAGTATTTCAGCTTCAAAAAAGTTGAAAATTTTCATGAAAAGATTTCGGCTTCAAAAAAGTTGAAAATTTTCATGAAAAGATTTCGGCTTCAAAAAAGTTGAAAATTTTCATGAAAAGATTTCGGCTACAAAAAAGTTGAAATTTTCACGACAGGATTTCGGCTTTAAAAAAGTCGAACATTTTCATGAAGTATTTGGGCTTCAAAAAAGTTGAAAATTTTCACTACAAGATTTCGGCTTTAAAAAAGTCGAACATTTTCATGAAGTATTTCAGCTTCAAAAAAGTTCAAAATTTTCATGAAAAGATTTCGGATTCAAAAAAGTTGAAAATTTTCATGAGAAGATTTCGGCTTCAAAAGAGTTGAAAATTTTCATGACAGGATTTCGACTTTAAAAAAGTCAAACATTTTCATGAAGTATTTCGGCTTCAAAAAAGTTTAAAATTTTCATGAAGTATTTCGGATTCAAAAAAGTTGAAAATTTTCACGACAGGATTTCGGCGTTAAAAAAGTCGAACATTTTCATGAAGAATTTCGGCTTCAAAAAAGTTGAAAATTTTCATGAAAAGATTTCGGCTTCAAAAAAGTTGAAAATTTTCATGAAAAGATTTCGGCTTCAAAAAAGTTGAAAATTTTCATGAAAAGATTTCGGCTTCAAAAAAGTTTAAAATTTTCACGACAGGATTTCGGTTTTAAAAAAGTCGAACATTTTCATGAAGTATTTCGGCTTCAAAAAAGTTGAAAATTTTCACGACAGGATTTCGGCTTTAAAAAGGTCGAACATTTTCATGAAGTATTTCGGCTTCAAAAAATTTGAAAATTTTCATGAAGTATTTCGGATTCAAAAAAGTTGAACATTTTCACGACAGGATTTCTGCGTTAAAAAAGGCGAACATTTTCATGAAGTATTTCAGCTTCAAAAACGTTGAAAATTTTCACGACTGGATTTCGGTTTTAAAAAAGTCGAACATTTTCATGAAGTATTTCGGCTTCAAAAAAGTTGAAATTTTTCACGACAGGATTTCGGCTTTAAAAAAGTCGAACATTTTCATGAAGTATTTCAGCTTCTAAAAAGTTGAAAATTTTCATGAAAAGATTTCGGCTTCAAAAAAGTCGAACATTTTCATGAAGTATTTCGGCTTCAAAAAGGTTGAAAATTTTCACGACAGGATTTCGGCTTTAAAAAAGTCGAACATTTTCATGAAGTATTTCGGCTTCAAAAAAGTTGAACATTTTCATGAAGTATTTGGACTTCAAAAAAGTTGAAAATTTTCACTACAGGATTTCGGCTTTAAAAAAGTCGAACATTTATATGAAGTATTTCAGCTTCAAAAAAGTTGAAAATTTTCATGACAGGATTTCGGCGTTAAAAAAGTCGAACATTTTCATGAAGTATTTCGGCTTCAAAAAGGTTGAAAATTTTCACGACAGGATTTCGGCTTTAAAAAAGTCGAACATTTTCATGAAAAGATTTCGGCTTCAAAAGAGTTGAAAATTTTCACGACAGGATTTCGACTTTAAAAAAGTCAAACATTTTCATGAAGTATTTCGGCTTCAAAAAAGTTGAAAATTTTCATGACAGGATTTCGGCGTTAAAAAAGTCGAACATTTTCATGAAGTATTTCGGCTTCAAAAAGGTTGAAAATTTTCACGACAGGATTTCGGCTTTAAAAAAGTCGAACATTTTCATGAAAAGATTTCGGCTTCAAAAGAGTTGAAAATTTTCACGACAGGATTTCGACTTTAAAAAAGTCAAACATTTTCATGAAGTATTTCGGCTTCAAAAAAGTTGAAAATTTTCATGACAGGATTTCGGCGTTAAAAAAGTCGAACATTTTCATGAAGTATTTCGGCTTCAAAAAGGTTGAAAATTTTCACGACAGGATTTCGGCTTTAAAAAAGTCGAACATTTTCATGAAAAGATTTCGGCTTCAAAAAAGTTGAACATTTTCATGAAGTATTTCGGCTTCAAAAAAGTTGAACATTTTCACGACAGGATTTCTGCGTTAAAAAAGTCGAACATTTTCATGAAGTATTTCAGCTTTAAAAAAGTTGAAAATTTTCATGACAAGATTTCGGCTTCAAAAAAGTTGAAAATTTTCATGAAAAGATTTCGGCTTCAAAAAAGTTGAAAATTTTCATGAAAAGATTTCGGCTTCAAAAAAGTTGAAAATTTTCACGACAGGATTTCGGCTTTAAAAAAGTCGAACATTTTCATGAAGTATTTCGGCTTCAAAAAATTTGAAAATTTTCATGAAGTATTTCGGAATCAAAAAAGTTGAACATTTTCACGACAGGATTTCTGCGTTAAAAAAGTCGAACATTTTCATGAAGTATTTCAGCTTCAAAAAAGTTGAAAATTTTCATGAAAAGATTTCGGCTTCAAAAAAGTTGAAAATTTTCATGAAAAGATTTCGGCTTCAAAAAAGTTGAAAATTTTCATGAAAAGATTTCGGCTACAAAAAAGTTGAAAATTTTCACGACAGGATTTCGGCTTTAAAAAAGTCGAACATTTTCATGAAGTATTTCGGCTTCAAAAAAGTTGAAAATTTTCACGACAGGATTTCGGCTTTAAAAAAGTCGAACATTTTCATGAAGTATTTCGGCTTCAAAAAATTTGAAAATTTTCATGAAGTATTTCGGATTAAAAAAAGTTGAAAATTTTCACGACAGGATTTCGGCTTTAAAAAAGTTGAACATTTTCATGAAGTATTTTGGCTTCAAAAAAGTTGAATATTTTCACGACAGGATTTCTGCGTTAAAAAAGTCGAACATTTTCATGAAGTATTTCAGCTTTAAAAAAGTTGAAAATTTTCATGACAAGATTTCGGCTTCAAAAAAGTTGAAAATTTTCATGAAAAGATTTCGGCTTCAAAAAAGTTGAAAATTTTCATGAAAAGATTTCGGCTTCAAAAAAGTTGAAAATTTTCACGACAGGATTTCTGCTTTAAAAAAGTCGAACATTTTCATGAAGTATTTCGGCTTCAAAAAATTTGAAAATTTTCATGAAGTATTTCGGATTCAAAAAAGTTGAACATTTTCACGACAGGATTTCTGCGTTAAAAAAGTCGAACATTTTCATGAAGTATTTCAGCTTCAAAAAAGTTGAACATTTTCACGACAGGATTTCTGCGTTAAAAAAGTCGAACATTTTCATGAAGTATTTCAGCTTCAAAAAAGTTGAAAATTTTCATGAAAAGATTTCGGCTTCAAAAGAGTTGAAAATTTTCACGACAGGATTTCGACTTTAAAAAAGTCAAACATTTTCATGAAGTATTTCGGCTTCAAAAAAGTTGAAAATTTTCATGACAGGATTTCGGCGTTAAAAAAGTCGAACATTTTCATGAAGTATTTCGGCTTCAAAAAGGTTGAAAATTTTCACGACAGGATTTCGGCTTTAAAAAAGTCGAACATTTTCATGAAAAGATTTCGGCTTCAAAAAAGTTGAACATTTTCATGAAGTATTTCGGCTTCAAAAAAGTTGAATATTTTCACGACAGGATTTCTGCGTTAAAAAAGTCGAACATTTTCATGAAGTATTTCAGCTTTAAAAAAGTTGAAAATTTTCATGACAAGATTTCGGCTTCAAAAAAGTTGAAAATTTTCATGAAAAGATTTCGGCTTCAAAAAAGTTGAAAATTTTCATGAAAAGATTTCGGCTTCAAAAAAGTTGAAAATTTTCACGACAGGATTTCGGCTTTAAAAAAGTCGAACATTTTCATGAAGTATTTCGGCTTCAAAAAATTTGAAAATTTTCATGAAGTATTTCGGAATCAAAAAAGTTGAACATTTTCACGACAGGATTTCTGCGTTAAAAAAGTCGAACATTTTCATGAAGTATTTCAGCTTCAAAAAAGTTGAAAATTTTCATGAAAAGATTTCGGCTTCAAAAAAGTTGAAAATTTTCATGAAAAGATTTCGGCTTCAAAAAAGTTGAAAATTTTCATGAAAAGATTTCGGCTTCAAAAAAGTTGAAAATTTTCACGACAGGATTTCGGCTTTAAAAAAGTCGAACATTTTCATGAAGTATTTCGGCTTCAAAAAATTTGAAGATTTTCATGAAGTATTTCGGATTCAAAAAAGTTGAACATTTTCACGACAGGATTTCTGCGTTAAAAAAGTCGAACATTTTCATGAAGTATTTCAGCTTCAAAAAAGTTGAAAATTTTCATGAAAAGATTTCGGCTTCAAAAAAGTTGAAAATTTTCATGAAAAGATTTCGGCTTCAAAAAAGTTGAAAATTTTCATGAAAAGATTTCGGCTTCAAAAAAGTTGAAAATTTTCATGAAAAGATTTCGGCTACAAAAAAGTTGAAAATTTTCACGACAGGATTTCGGCTTTAAAAAAGTCGAACATTTTCATGAAGTATTTCGGCTTCAAAAAAGTTGAAAATTTTCACGACAGGATTTCGGCGTTAAAAAAGTCGAACATTTTCATGAAGAATTTCGGCTTCAAAAAAGTTGAAAATTTTCATGAAAAGATTTCGGCTTCAAAAAAGTTGAAAATTTTCATGAAAAGATTTCGGCTTCAAAAAAGTTGAAAATTTTCATGAAAAGATTTCGGCTTCAAAAAAGTTTAAAATTTTCACGACAGGATTTCGGTTTTAAAAAAGTCGAACATTTTCATGAAGTATTTCGGCTTCAAAAAAGTTGAAAATTTTCACGACAGGATTTCGGCTTTAAAAAGGTCGAACATTTTCATGAAGTATTTCGGCTTCAAAAAATTTGAAAATTTTCATGAAGTATTTCGGATTCAAAAAAGTTGAACATTTTCACGACAGGATTTCTGCGTTAAAAAAGGCGAACATTTTCATGAAGTATTTCAGCTTCAAAAACGTTGAAAATTTTCACGACTGGATTTCGGTTTTAAAAAAGTCGAACATTTTCATGAAGTATTTCGGCTTCAAAAAAGTTGAAATTTTTCACGACAGGATTTCGGCTTTAAAAAAGTCGAACATTTTCATGAAGTATTTCAGCTTCTAAAAAGTTGAAAATTTTCATGAAAAGATTTCGGCTTCAAAAAAGTCGAACATTTTCATGAAGTATTTCGGCTTCAAAAAGGTTGAAAATTTTCACGACAGGATTTCGGCTTTAAAAAAGTCGAACATTTTCATGAAGTATTTCGGCTTCAAAAAAGTTGAACATTTTCATGAAGTATTTGGACTTCAAAAAAGTTGAAAATTTTCACTACAGGATTTCGGCTTTAAAAAAGTCGAACATTTATATGAAGTATTTCAGCTTCAAAAAAGTTGAAAATTTTCATGACAGGATTTCGGCGTTAAAAAAGTCGAACATTTTCATGAAGTATTTCGGCTTCAAAAAGGTTGAAAATTTTCACGACAGGATTTCGGCTTTAAAAAAGTCGAACATTTTCATGAAAAGATTTCGGCTTCAAAAGAGTTGAAAATTTTCACGACAGGATTTCGACTTTAAAAAAGTCAAACATTTTCATGAAGTATTTCGGCTTCAAAAAAGTTGAAAATTTTCATGACAGGATTTCGGCGTTAAAAAAGTCGAACATTTTCATGAAGTATTTCGGCTTCAAAAAGGTTGAAAATTTTCACGACAGGATTTCGGCTTTAAAAAAGTCGAACATTTTCATGAAAAGATTTCGGCTTCAAAAGAGTTGAAAATTTTCACGACAGGATTTCGACTTTAAAAAAGTCAAACATTTTCATGAAGTATTTCGGCTTCAAAAAAGTTGAAAATTTTCATGACAGGATTTCGGCGTTAAAAAAGTCGAACATTTTCATGAAGTATTTCGGCTTCAAAAAGGTTGAAAATTTTCACGACAGGATTTCGGCTTTAAAAAAGTCGAACATTTTCATGAAAAGATTTCGGCTTCAAAAAAGTTGAACATTTTCATGAAGTATTTCGGCTTCAAAAAAGTTGAACATTTTCACGACAGGATTTCTGCGTTAAAAAAGTCGAACATTTTCATGAAGTATTTCAGCTTTAAAAAAGTTGAAAATTTTCATGACAAGATTTCGGCTTCAAAAAAGTTGAAAATTTTCATGAAAAGATTTCGGCTTCAAAAAAGTTGAAAATTTTCATGAAAAGATTTCGGCTTCAAAAAAGTTGAAAATTTTCACGACAGGATTTCGGCTTTAAAAAAGTCGAACATTTTCATGAAGTATTTCGGCTTCAAAAAATTTGAAAATTTTCATGAAGTATTTCGGAATCAAAAAAGTTGAACATTTTCACGACAGGATTTCTGCGTTAAAAAAGTCGAACATTTTCATGAAGTATTTCAGCTTCAAAAAAGTTGAAAATTTTCATGAAAAGATTTCGGCTTCAAAAAAGTTGAAAATTTTCATGAAAAGATTTCGGCTTCAAAAAAGTTGAAAATTTTCATGAAAAGATTTCGGCTACAAAAAAGTTGAAAATTTTCACGACAGGATTTCGGCTTTAAAAAAGTCGAACATTTTCATGAAGTATTTCGGCTTCAAAAAAGTTGAAAATTTTCACGACAGGATTTCGGCTTTAAAAAAGTCGAACATTTTCATGAAGTATTTCGGCTTCAAAAAATTTGAAAATTTTCATGAAGTATTTCGGATTAAAAAAAGTTGAAAATTTTCACGACAGGATTTCGGCTTTAAAAAAGTTGAACATTTTCATGAAGTATTTTGGCTTCAAAAAAGTTGAATATTTTCACGACAGGATTTCTGCGTTAAAAAAGTCGAACATTTTCATGAAGTATTTCAGCTTTAAAAAAGTTGAAAATTTTCATGACAAGATTTCGGCTTCAAAAAAGTTGAAAATTTTCATGAAAAGATTTCGGCTTCAAAAAAGTTGAAAATTTTCATGAAAAGATTTCGGCTTCAAAAAAGTTGAAAATTTTCACGACAGGATTTCTGCTTTAAAAAAGTCGAACATTTTCATGAAGTATTTCGGCTTCAAAAAATTTGAAAATTTTCATGAAGTATTTCGGATTCAAAAAAGTTGAACATTTTCACGACAGGATTTCTGCGTTAAAAAAGTCGAACATTTTCATGAAGTATTTCAGCTTCAAAAAAGTTGAACATTTTCACGACAGGATTTCTGCGTTAAAAAAGTCGAACATTTTCATGAAGTATTTCAGCTTCAAAAAAGTTGAAAATTTTCATGAAAAGATTTCGGCTTCAAAAGAGTTGAAAATTTTCACGACAGGATTTCGACTTTAAAAAAGTCAAACATTTTCATGAAGTATTTCGGCTTCAAAAAAGTTGAAAATTTTCATGACAGGATTTCGGCGTTAAAAAAGTCGAACATTTTCATGAAGTATTTCGGCTTCAAAAAGGTTGAAAATTTTCACGACAGGATTTCGGCTTTAAAAAAGTCGAACATTTTCATGAAAAGATTTCGGCTTCAAAAAAGTTGAACATTTTCATGAAGTATTTCGGCTTCAAAAAAGTTGAATATTTTCACGACAGGATTTCTGCGTTAAAAAAGTCGAACATTTTCATGAAGTATTTCAGCTTTAAAAAAGTTGAAAATTTTCATGACAAGATTTCGGCTTCAAAAAAGTTGAAAATTTTCATGAAAAGATTTCGGCTTCAAAAAAGTTGAAAATTTTCATGAAAAGATTTCGGCTTCAAAAAAGTTGAAAATTTTCACGACAGGATTTCGGCTTTAAAAAAGTCGAACATTTTCATGAAGTATTTCGGCTTCAAAAAATTTGAAAATTTTCATGAAGTATTTCGGAATCAAAAAAGTTGAACATTTTCACGACAGGATTTCTGCGTTAAAAAAGTCGAACATTTTCATGAAGTATTTCAGCTTCAAAAAAGTTGAAAATTTTCATGAAAAGATTTCGGCTTCAAAAAAGTTGAAAATTTTCATGAAAAGATTTCGGCTTCAAAAAAGTTGAAAATTTTCATGAAAAGATTTCGGCTTCAAAAAAGTTGAAAATTTTCACGACAGGATTTCGGCTTTAAAAAAGTCGAACATTTTCATGAAGTATTTCGGCTTCAAAAAATTTGAAGATTTTCATGAAGTATTTCGGATTCAAAAAAGTTGAACATTTTCACGACAGGATTTCTGCGTTAAAAAAGTCGAACATTTTCATGAAGTATTTCAGCTTCAAAAAAGTTGAAAATTTTCATGAAAAGATTTCGGCTTCAAAAAAGTTGAAAATTTTCATGAAAAGATTTCGGCTTCAAAAAAGTTGAAAATTTTCATGAAAAGATTTCGGCTTCAAAAAAGTTGAAAATTTTCATGAAAAGATTTCGGCTACAAAAAAGTTGAAAATTTTCACGACAGGATTTCGGCTTTAAAAAAGTCGAACATTTTCATGAAGTATTTCGGCTTCAAAAAAGTTGAAAATTTTCACGACAGGATTTCGGCTTTAAAAAAGTCGAACATTTTCATGAAGTATTTCGGCTTCAAAAAATTTGAAAATTTTCATGAAGTATTTCGGATTCAAAAAAGTTGAAAATTTTCACGACAGGATTTCGGCTTTAAAAAAGTTGAACATTTTCATGAAGTATTTCGGCTTCAAAAAATTTGAAAATTTTCATGAAGTATTTCGGATTCAAAAAACTTGAAAATTTTCATGAAAAGATTTCGGCTTCAAAAAAGTTGAAAATTTTCACGACAGGATTTCTGCGTTAAAAAAGTCGAACATTTTCATGAAGTATTTCAGCTTCAAAAAAGTTGAAAATTTTCATGAAAAGATTTCGGCTTCAAAAAAGTTGAAAATTTTCATGAAAAGATTTCGGCTTCAAAAAAGTTGAAAATTTTCATGAAAAGATTTCGGCTACAAAAAAGTTGAAATTTTCACGACAGTATTTCGGCTTTAAAAAAGTCGAACATTTTCATGAAGTATTTGGGCTTCAAAAAAGTTGAAAATTTTCACTACAAGATTTCGGCTTTAAAAAAGTCGAACATTTTCATGAAGTATTTCAGCTTCAAAAAAGTTCAAAATTTTCATGAAAAGATTTCGGATTCAAAAAAGTTGAAAATTTTCATGAGAAGATTTCGGCTTCAAAAGAGTTGAAAATTTTCATGACAGGATTTCGACTTTAAAAAAGTCAAACATTTTCATGAAGTATTTCGGCTTCAAAAAAGTTTAAAATTTTCATGAAGTATTTCGGATTCAAAAAAGTTGAAAATTTTCACGACAGGATTTCGGCGTTAAAAAAGTCGAACATTTTCATGAAGAATTTCGGCTTCAAAAAAGTTGAAAATTTTCATGAAAAGATTTCGGCTTCAAAAAAGTTGAAAATTTTCATGAAAAGATTTCGGCTTCAAAAAAGTTTACAATTTTCATGAAAAGATTTCGGCTTCAAAAAAGTTTAAAATTTTCACGACAGGATTTCGGTTTTAAAAAAGTCGAACATTTTCATGAAGTATTTCGGCTTCAAAAAAGTTGAAAATTTTCACGACAGGATTTCGGCTTTAAAAAGGTCGAACATTTTCATGAAGTATTTCGGCTTCAAAAAATTTGAAAATTTTCATGAAGTATTTCGGATTCAAAAAAGTTGAACATTTTCACGACAGGATTTCTGCGTTAAAAAAGTCGAACATTTTCATGAAGTATTTCAGCTTCAAAAACGTTGAAAATTTTCACGACTGGATTTCGGTTTTAAAAAAGTCGAACATTTTCATGAAGTATTTCGGCTTCAAAAAAGTTGAAATTTTTCACGACAGGATTTCGGCTTTAAAAAAGTCGAACATTTTCATGAAGTATTTCAGCTTCTAAAAAGTTGAAAATTTTCATGAAAAGATTTCGGCTTCAAAAAAGTCGAACATTTTCATGAAGTATTTCGGCTTCAAAAAGGTTGAAAATTTTCACGACAGGATTTCGGCTTTAAAAAAGTCGAACATTTTCATGAAGTATTTCGGCTTCAAAAAAGTTGAACATTTTCATGAAGTATTTGGGCTTCAAAAAAGTTGAAAATTTTCACTACAGGATTTCGGCTTTAAAAAAGTCGAACATTTATATGAAGTATTTCAGCTTCAAAAAAGTTGAAAATTTTCATGAAAAGATTTCGGCTTCAAAAAAGTTGAAAATTTTCATGAGAAGATTTCGGCTTCAAAAGAGTTGAAAATTTTCACGACAGGATTTCGACTTTAAAAAAGTCAAACATTTTCATGAAGTATTTCGGCTTCAAAAAAGTTGAAAATTTTCATGACAGGATTTCGGCGTTAAAAAAGTCGAACATTTTCATGAAGTATTTCGGCTTCAAAAAGGTTGAAAATTTTCACGACAGGATTTCGGCTTTAAAAAAGTCGAACATTTTCATGAAAAGATTTCGGCTTCAAAAAAGTTGAACATTTTCATGAAGTATTTCGGCTTCAAAAAAGTTGAATATTTTCACGACAGGATTTCTGCGTTAAAAAAGTCGAACATTTTCATGAAGTATTTCAGCTTTAAAAAAGTTGAAAATTTTCATGACAAGATTTCGGCTTCAAAAAAGTTGAAAATTTTCATGAAAAGATTTCGGCTTCAAAAAAGTTGAAAATTTTCATGAAAAGATTTCGGCTTCAAAAAAGTTGAAAATTTTCACGACAGGATTTCGGCTTTAAAAAAGTCGAACATTTTCATGAAGTATTTCGGCTTCAAAAAATTTGAAAATTTTCATGAAGTATTTCGGAATCAAAAAAGTTGAACATTTTCACGACAGGATTTCTGCGTTAAAAAAGTCGAACATTTTCATGAAGTATTTCAGCTTCAAAAAAGTTGAAAATTTTCATGAAAAGATTTCGGCTTCAAAAAAGTTGAAAATTTTCATGAAAAGATTTCGGCTTCAAAAAAGTTGAAAATTTTCATGAAAAGATTTCGGCTACAAAAAAGTTGAAAATTTTCACGACAGGATTTCGGCTTTAAAAAAGTCGAACATTTTCATGAAGTATTTCGGCTTCAAAAAAGTTGAAAATTTTCACGACAGGATTTCGGCTTTAAAAAAGTCGAACATTTTCATGAAGTATTTCGGATTCAAAAAAGTTGAAAATTTTCACGACAGGATTTCGGCTTTAAAAAAGTTGAACATTTTCATGAAGTATTTTGGCTTCAAAAAAGTTGAATATTTTCACGACAGGATTTCTGCGTTAAAAAAGTCGAACATTTTCATGAAGTATTTCAGCTTTAAAAAAGTTGAAAATTTTCATGACAAGATTTCGGCTTCAAAAAAGTTGAAAATTTTCATGAAAAGATTTCGGCTTCAAAAAAGTTGAAAATTTTCATGAAAAGATTTCGGCTTCAAAAAAGTTGAAAATTTTCACGACAGGATTTCTGCTTTAAAAAAGTCGAACATTTTCATGAAGTATTTCGGCTTCAAAAAATTTGAAAATTTTCATGAAGTATTTCGGATTCAAAAAAGTTGAACATTTTCACGACAGGATTTCTGCGTTAAAAAAGTCGAACATTTTCATGAAGTATTTCAGCTTCAAAAAAGTTGAACATTTTCACGACAGGATTTCTGCGTTAAAAAAGTCGAACATTTTCATGAAGTATTTCAGCTTCAAAAAAGTTGAAAATTTTCATGAAAAGATTTCGGCTTCAAAAGAGTTGAAAATTTTCACGACAGGATTTCGACTTTAAAAAAGTCAAACATTTTCATGAAGTATTTCGGCTTCAAAAAAGTTGAAAATTTTCATGACAGGATTTCGGCGTTAAAAAAGTCGAACATTTTCATGAAGAATTTCGGCTTCAAAAAAGTTGAAAATTTTCATGAAAAGATTTCGGCTTCAAAAAAGTTGAAAATTTTCATGAAAAGATTTCGGCTTCAAAAAAGTTTACAATTTTCATGAAAAGATTTCGGCTTCAAAAAAGTTTAAAATTTTCACGACAGGATTTCGGTTTTAAAAAAGTCGAACATTTTCATGAAGTATTTCGGCTTCAAAAAAGTTGAAAATTTTCACGACAGGATTTCGGCTTTAAAAAGGTCGAACATTTTCATGAAGTATTTCGGCTTCAAAAAATTTGAAAATTTTCATGAAGTATTTCGGATTCAAAAAAGTTGAACATTTTCACGACAGGATTTCTGCGTTAAAAAAGTCGAACATTTTCATGAAGTATTTCAGCTTCAAAAACTTTGAAAATTTTCACGACTGGATTTCGGTTTTAAAAAAGTCGAACATTTTCATGAAGTATTTCGGCTTCAAAAAAGTTGAAATTTTTCACGACAGGATTTCGGCTTTAAAAAAGTCGAACATTTTCATGAAGTATTTCAGCTTCTAAAAAGTTGAAAATTTTCATGAAAAGATTTCGGCTTCAAAAAAGTCGAACATTTTCATGAAGTATTTCGGCTTCAAAAAGGTTGAAAATTTTCACGACAGGATTTCGGCTTTAAAAAAGTCGAACATTTTCATGAAGTATTTCGGCTTCAAAAAAGTTGAACATTTTCATGAAGTATTTGGGCTTCAAAAAAGTTGAAAATTTTCACTACAGGATTTCGGCTTTAAAAAAGTCGAACATTTATATGAAGTATTTCAGCTTCAAAAAAGTTGAAAATTTTCATGAAAAGATTTCGGCTTCAAAAAAGTTGAAAATTTTCATGAGAAGATTTCGGCTTCAAAAGAGTTGAAAATTTTCACGACAGGATTTCGACTTTAAAAAAGTCAAAAATTTCATGAAGTATTTCGGCTTCAAAAAAGTTGAAAATTTTCATGACAGGATTTCGGCTACAAAAAAGTTGAAAATTTTCACGACAGGATTTCGGCTTTAAAAAAGTCGAACATTTTCATGAAGTATTTCGGCTTCAAAAAAGTTGAAAATTTTCACGACAGGATTTCGGCTTTAAAAAAGTCGAACATTTTCATGAAGTATTTCGGCTTCAAAAAATTTGAAAATTTTCATGAAGTATTTCGGATTCAAAAAAGTTGAAAATTTTCACGACAGGATTTCGGCTTTAAAAAAGTTGAACATTTTCATGAAGTATTTCGGCTTCAAAAAATTTGAAAATTTTCATGAAGTATTTCGGATTCAAAAAAGTTGAAAATTTTCATGAAAAGATTTCGGCTTCAAAAAAGTTGAAAATTTTCACGACAGGATTTCTGCGTTAAAAAAGTCGAACATTTTCATGAAGTATTTCAGCTTCAAAAAAGTTGAAAATTTTCATGAAAAGATTTCGGCTTCAAAAAAGTTGAAAATTTTCATGAAAAGATTTCGGCTTCAAAAAAGTTGAAAATTTTCACGAAAAGATTTCGGCTACAAAAAAGTTGAAATTTTCACGACAGGATTTCGGCTTTAAAAAAGTCGAACATTTTCATGAAGTATTTGGGCTTCAAAAAAGTTGAAAATTTTCACTACAAGATTTCGGCTTTAAAAAAGTCGAACATTTTCATGAAGTATTTCGGCTTCAAAAAATTTGAAAATTTTCATGAAGTATTTCGGATTCAAAAAAGTTGAAAATTTTCACGACAGGATTTCGGCTTTAAAAAAGTTGAACATTTTCATGAAGTATTTCGGCTTCAAAAAATTTGAAAATTTTCATGAAGTATTTCGGAATCAAAAAAGTTGAAAATTTTCATGAAAAGATTTCGGCTTCAAAAAAGTTGAATATTTTCACGACAGGATTTCTGCGTTAAAAAAGTCGAACATTTTCATGAAGTATTTCAGCTTTAAAAAAGTTGAAAATTTTCATGACAAGATTTCGGCTTCAAAAAAGTTGAAAATTTTCATGAAAAGATTTCGGCTTCAAAAAAGTTGAAAATTTTCATGAAAAGATTTCGGCTTCAAAAAAGTTGAAAATTTTCACGACAGGATTTCGGCTTTAAAAAAGTCGAACATTTTCATGAAGTATTTCGGCTTCAAAAAATTTGAAAATTTTCATGAAGTATTTCGGATTCAAAAAAGTTGAACATTTTCACGACAGGATTTCTGCGTTAAAAAAGTCGAACATTTTCATGAAGTATTTCAGCTTCAAAAAAGTTGAAATTTTTCATGAAAAGATTTCGGCTTCAAAAAAGTTGAAAATTTTCATGAAAAGATTTCGGCTTCAAAAAAGTTGAAAATTTTCATGAAAAGATTTCGGCTTCAAAAAAGTTGAAAATTTTCATGAAAAGATTTCGGCTACAAAAAAGTTGAAAATTTTCACGACAGGATTTCGGCTTTAAAAAAGTCGAACATTTTCATGAAGTATTTCGGCTTCAAAAAAGTTGAAAATTTTCACGACAGGATTTCGGCTTTAAAAAAGTCGAACATTTTCATGAAGTATTTCGGCTTCAAAAAATTTGAAAATTTTCATGAAGTATTTCGGATTCAAAAAAGTTGAAAATTTTCACGACAGGATTTCGGCTTTAAAAAAGTTGAACATTTTCATGAAGTATTTCGGCTTCAAAAAATTTGAAAATTTTCATGAAGTATTTCGGATTCAAAAAAGTTGAAAATTTTCATGAAAAGATTTCGGCTTCAAAAAAATTGAAAATTTTCACGACAGGATTTCTGCGTTAAAAAAGTCGAACATTTTCATGAAGTATTTCAGCTTCAAAAAAGTTGAAAATTTTCATGAAAAGATTTCGGCTTCAAAAAAGTTGAAAATTTTCATGAAAAGATTTCGGCTTCAAAAAAGTTGAAAATTTTCACGAAAAGATTTCGGCTACAAAAAAGTTGAAATTTTCACGACAGGATTTCGGCTTTAAAAAAGTCGAACATTTTCATGAAGTATTTGGGCTTCAAAAAAGTTGAAAATTTTCACTACAAGATTTCGGCTTTAAAAAAGTCGAACATTTTCATGAAGTATTTCGGCTTCAAAAAATTTGAAAATTTTCATGAAGTATTTCGGATTCAAAAAAGTTGAAAATTTTCACGACAGGATTTCGGCTTTAAAAAAGTTGAACATTTTCATGAAGTATTTCGGCTTCAAAAAATTTGAAAATTTTCATGAAGTATTTCGGATTCAAAAAAGTTGAAAATTTTCATGAAAAGATTTCGGCTTCAAAAAAGTTGAAAATTTTCACGACAGGATTTCTGCGTTAAAAAAGTCGAACATTTTCATGAAGTATTTCAGCTTCAAAAAAGTTCAAAATTTTCATGAAAAGATTTCGGATTCAAAAAAGTTGAAAATTTTCATGAGAAGATTTCGGCTTCAAAAGAGTTGAAAATTTTCATGACAGGATTTCGACTTTAAAAAAGTCAAACATTTTCATGAAGTATTTCGGATTCAAAAAAGTTGAAAATTTTCATGAGAAGATTTCGGCTTCAAAAGAGTTGAAAATTTTCATGACAGGATTTCGACTTTAAAAAAGTCAAACATTTTCATGAAGTATTTCGGCTTCAAAAAAGTTGAAAATTTTCACGACAGGATTTCGGCGTTAAAAAAGTCGAACATTTTCATGAAGTATTTCGGCTTCAAAAAAGTTGAAAATTTTCACGACAGGATTTCGGCTTCAAAAAAGTTGAACATTTTCATGAAGTTTTTGGGCTTCAAAAAAGTTGAACATTTTCATGAAGTATTTGGGCTTCAAAAAAGTTGAAAATTTTCACTACAGAATTTCGGCTTTAAAAAGGTCGAACATTTTCATGAAGTATTTCGGCTTCAAAAAGGTTGAAAATTTTCACGACAGGATTTCGGCTTTAAAAAAGTCGAACATTTTCATGAAGTATTTCAGCTTCAAAAAAGTTGAAAATTTTCATGAAAAGATTTCCGCTTCAAAAAAGTTGAACATTTTCATGAAGTATTTGGGCTTCCAAAAAGTTGAAAATATTCACGACAGGATTTCGGCTTTAAAAAAGTCGAACATTTTCATGAAGTATTTGGGCTTCAAAAAAGTTGAAAATTTTCACTACAGGATTTCGGCTTTAAAAAAGTCGAACATTTTCATGAAGTATTTCGGCTTCAAAAAGGTTGAAAATTTTCACGACAGGATTTCGGCTTTAAAAAAGTCGAACATTTTCATGAAGTATTTCGGCTTCAAAAAAGTTGAACATTTTCATGAAGTATTTGGGCTTCAAAAAAGTTGAACATTTTCATGAAGTATTTGGGCTTCAAAAAAGTTGAAAATTTTAACTACAGGATTTCGGCTTTAAAAAAGTCGAACATTTTCATGAAGTATTTCAGCTTAAAAAAAGTTGAAAATTTTCATGAAAAGATTTCGGCTTCAAAAAAGTTGAAAATTTTCATGAAAAGATTTCGGCTTCAAAAAAGTTGAAAATTTTCATGAAAAGATTTCGGCTTCAAAAAACTTGAAAATTTTCATGAAGTATTTCGGATTCAAAAAAGTTGAACATTTTCACGACAGGATTTCTGCGTTAAAAAAGTCGAACATTTTCATGAAGTATTTCAGCTTCAAAAAAGTTGAAAATTTTCATGAAAAGATTTCGGCTACAAAAAAGTTGAAAATTTTCACGACAGGATTTCGGCTTTAAAAAAGTCGAACATTTTCATGAAGTATTTGGGCTTCAAAAAAGTTGAAAATTTTCACTACAGGATTTCGGATTTAAAAAAGTTGAACATTTTCATGAAGTATTTCAGCTTCAAAAAAGTTGAAAATTTTCATGAAAAGATTTCGGATTCAAAAAAGTTGAAAATTTTCATGAGAAGATTTCGGCTTCAAAAGAGTTGAAAATTTTCACGACAGGATTTCGACTTTAAAAAAGTCAAACATTTTCATGAAGTATTTCGGCTTCAAAAAAGTTGAAAATTTTCATGAAGTATTTCGGATTCAAAAAAGTTGAAAATTTTCACGACAGGATTTCGGCGTTAAAAAAGTCGAACATTTTCATGAAGTATTTCAGATAAAAAAAAGTTGAAAATTTTCATGAAAAGATTTCGGCTTCAAAAAAGTTGAAAATTTTCATGAAAAGATTTCGGCTTCAAAAAACTTGAAAATTTTCATGAAGTATTTCGGATTCAAAAAAGTTGAACATTTTCACGACAGGATTTCTGCGTTAAAAAAGTCGAACATTTTCATGAAGTATTTCAGCTTCAAAAAAGTTGAAAATTTTCATGAAAAGATTTCGGCTACAAAAAAGTTGAAAATTTTCACGACAGGATTTCGGCTTTAAAAAAGTCGAACATTTTCATGAAGTATTTGGGCTTCAAAAAAGTTGAAAATTTTCACTACAGGATTTCGGATTTAAAAAAGTTGAACATTTTCATGAAGTATTTCAGCTTCAAAAAAGTTGAAAATTTTCATGAAAAGATTTCGGATTCAAAAAAGTTGAAAATTTTCATGAGAAGATTTCGGCTTCAAAAGAGTTGAAAATTTTCACGACAGGATTTCGACTTTAAAAAAGTCAAACATTTTCATGAAGTATTTCGGCTTCAAAAAAGTTGAAAATTTTCATGAAGTATTTCGGATTCAAAAAAGTTGAAAATTTTCACGACAGGATTTCGGCGTTAAAAAAGTCGAACATTTTCATGAAGTATTTCAGATAAAAAAAAGTTGAAAATTTTCATGAAAAGATTTCGGCTTCAAAAAAGTTGAAAATTTTCATGAAAAGATTTCAGCTTCAAAAAAGTTGAAAATTTTCATGAAGTATTTCGGATTCAAAAAAGTTGAACATTTTCACGACAGGATTTCGGCGTTAAAAAAGTCGAACATTTTCATGAAGTATTTGGGCGTCAAAAAAGTTGAACATTTTCACTACAGGATTTCGGCTTTAAAAAAGTCGAACATTTTCATGAAGTATTTCGGCTTCAAAAAGGTTGAAAATTTTCACGACAGGATTTCGGCTTTAAAAAAGTCGAACATTTTCATGAAGTATTTCGGCTTCAAAAAAGTTGAAAATTTTCACGACAGGATTTCGGCTTTAAAAAAGTCTAACATTTTCATGAAGTATTTCGGCTTCAAAAAATTTGAAAATTTTCATGAAGTATTTCGGATTCAAAAAAGTTGAAAATTTTCACGACAGGATTTCGGCTTTAAAAAAGTTGAACATTTTCATGAAGTATTTTGGCTTCAAAAAATTTGAAAATTTTCATGAAGTATTTCGGATTCAAAAAAGTTGAAAATTTTCATGAAAAGATTTCGGCTTCAAAAAAGTTGAAAATTTTCACGACAGGATTTCTGCGTTAAAAAAGTCGAACATTTTCATGAAGTATTTCAGCTTCAAAAAAGTTCAAAATTTTCATGAAAAGATTTCGGATTCAAAAAAGTTGAAAATTTTCATGAGAAGATTTCGGCTTCAAAAGAGTTGAAAATTTTCATGACAGGATTTCGACTTTAAAAAAGTCAAACATTTTCATGAAGTATTTCGGATTCAAAAAAGTTGAAAATTTTCATGAGAAGATTTCGGCTTCAAAAGAGTTGAAAATTTTCATGACAGGATTTCGACTTTAAAAAAGTCAAACATTTTCATGAAGTATTTCGGCTTCAAAAAAGTTGAAAATTTTCACGACAGGATTTCGGCGTTAAAAAAGTCGAACATTTTCATGAAGTATTTCGGCTTCAAAAAAGTTGAAAATTTTCACGACAGGATTTCGGCTTCAAAAAAGTTGAACATTTTCATGAAGTTTTTGGGCTTCAAAAAAGTTGAACATTTTCATGAAGTATTTGGGCTTCAAAAAAGTTGAAAATTTTCACTACAGAATTTCGGCTTTAAAAAGGTCGAACATTTTCATGAAGTATTTCAGCTTCAAAAAAGTTGAAAATTTTCATGAAAAGATTTCCGCTTCAAAAAAGTTGAACATTTTCATGAAGTATTTGGGCTTCCAAAAAGTTGAAAATATTCACGACAGGATTTCGGCTTTAAAAAAGTCGAACATTTTCATGAAGTATTTGGGCTTCAAAAAAGTTGAAAATTTTCACTACAGGATTTCGGCTTTAAAAAAGTCGAACATTTTCATGAAGTATTTCGGCTTCAAAAAGGTTGAAAATTTTCACGACAGGATTTCGGCTTTAAAAAAGTCGAACATTTTCATGAAGTATTTCGGCTTCAAAAAAGTTGAACATTTTCATGAAGTATTTGGGCTTCAAAAAAGTCGAACATTTTCATGAAGTATTTCAGCTTAAAAAAAGTTGAAAATTTTCATGAAAAGATTTCGGCTTCAAAAAAGTTGAAAATTTTCATGAAAAGATTTCGGCTTCAAAAAAGTTGAAAATTTTCATGAAAAGATTTCGGCTTCAAAAAACTTGAAAATTTTCATGAAGTATTTCGGATTCAAAAAAGTTGAACATTTTCACGACAGGATTTCTGCGTTAAAAAAGTCGAACATTTTCATGAAGTATTTCAGCTTCAAAAAAGTTGAAAATTTTCATGAAAAGATTTCGGCTACAAAAAAGTTGAAAATTTTCACGACAGGATTTCGGCTTTAAAAAAGTCGAACATTTTCATGAAGTATTTGGGCTTCAAAAAAGTTGAAAATTTTCACTACAGGATTTCGGATTTAAAAAAGTTGAACATTTTCATGAAGTATTTCAGCTTCAAAAAAGTTGAAAATTTTCATGAAAAGATTTCGGATTCAAAAAAGTTGAAAATTTTCATGAGAAGATTTCGGCTTCAAAAGAGTTGAAAATTTTCACGACAGGATTTCGACTTTAAAAAAGTCAAACATTTTCATGAAGTATTTCGGCTTCAAAAAAGTTGAAAATTTTCATGAAGTATTTCGGATTCAAAAAAGTTGAAAATTTTCACGACAGGATTTCGGCGTTAAAAAAGTCGAACATTTTCATGAAGTATTTCAGATAAAAAAAAGTTGAAAATTTTCATGAAAAGATTTCGGCTTCAAAAAAGTTGAAAATTTTCATGAAAAGATTTCAGCTTCAAAAAAGTTGAAAATTTTCATGAAGTATTTCGGATTCAAAAAAGTTGAACATTTTCACGACAGGATTTCGGCGTTAAAAAAGTCGAACATTTTCATGAAGTATTTGGGCTTCAAAAAAGTTGAACATTTTCACTACAGGATTTCGGCTTTAAAAAAGTCGAACATTTTCATGAAGTATTTCGGCTTCAAAAAGGTTGAAAATTTTCACGACAGGATTTCGGCTTTAAAAAAGTCGAACATTTTCATGAAGTATTTCGGCTTCAAAAAAGTTGAAAATTTTCACGACAGGATTTCGGCTTTAAAAAAGTCTAACATTTTCATGAAGTATTTCGGCTTCAAAAAATTTGAAAATTTTCATGAAGTATTTCGGATTCAAAAAAGTTGAAAATTTTCACGACAGGATTTCGGCTTTAAAAAAGTTGAACATTTTCATGAAGTATTTCGGCTTCAAAAAATTTGAAAATTTTCATGAAGTATTTCGGATTCAAAAAAGTTGAAAATTTTCATGAAAAGATTTCGGCTTCAAAAAAGTTGAAAATTTTCACGACAGGATTTCTGCGTTAAAAAAGTCGAACATTTTCATGAAGTATTTCAGCTTCAAAAAAGTTCAAAATTTTCATGAAAAGATTTCGGATTCAAAAAAGTTGAAAATTTTCATGAGAAGATTTCGGCTTCAAAAGAGTTGAACATTTTCATGACAGGATTTCGACTTTAAAAAAGTCAAACATTTTCATGAAGTATTTCGGATTCAAAAAAGTTGAAAATTTTCATGAGAAGATTTCGGCTTCAAAAGAGTTGAAAATTTTCATGACAGGATTTCGACTTTAAAAAAGTCAAACATTTTCATGAAGTATTTCGGCTTCAAAAAAGTTGAAAATTTTCACGACAGGATTTCGGCGTTAAAAAAGTCGAACATTTTCATGAAGTATTTCGGCTTCAAAAAAGTTGAAAATTTTCACGACAGGATTTCGGCTTCAAAAAAGTTGAACATTTTCATGAAGTTTTTGGGCTTCAAAAAAGTTGAACATTTTCATGAAGTATTTGGGCTTCAAAAAAGTTGAAAATTTTCACTACAGAATTTCGGCTTTAAAAAGGTCGAACATTTTCATGAAGTATTTCGGCTTCAAAAAGGTTGAAAATTTTCACGACAGGATTTCGGCTTTAAAAAAGTCGAACATTTTCATGAAGTATTTCAGCTTCAAAAAAGTTGAAAATTTTCATGAAAAGATTTCCGCTTCAAAAAAGTTGAACATTTTCATGAAGTATTTGGGCTTCCAAAAAGTTGAAAATATTCACGACAGGATTTCGGCTTTAAAAAAGTCGAACATTTTCATGAAGTATTTGGGCTTCAAAAAAGTTGAAAATTTTCACTACAGGATTTCGGCTTTAAAAAAGTCGAACATTTTCATGAAGTATTTCGGCTTCAAAAAGGTTGAAAATTTTCACGACAGGATTTCGGCTTTAAAAAAGTCGAACATTTTCATGAAGTATTTCGGCTTCAAAAAAGTTGAACATTTTCATGAAGTATTTGGGCTTCAAAAAAGTCGAACATTTTCATGAAGTATTTCAGCTTAAAAAAAGTTGAAAATTTTCATGAAAAGATTTCGGCTTCAAAAAAGTTGAAAATTTTCATGAAAAGATTTCGGCTTCAAAAAAGTTGAAAATTTTCATGAAAAGATTTCGGCTTCAAAAAACTTGAAAATTTTCATGAAGTATTTCGGATTCAAAAAAGTTGAACATTTTCACGACAGGATTTCTGCGTTAAAAAAGTCGAACATTTTCATGAAGTATTTCAGCTTCAAAAAAGTTGAAAATTTTCATGAAAAGATTTCGGCTACAAAAAAGTTGAAAATTTTCACGACAGGATTTCGGCTTTAAAAAAGTCGAACATTTTCATGAAGTATTTGGGCTTCAAAAAAGTTGAAAATTTTCACTACAGGATTTCGGATTTAAAAAAGTTGAACATTTTCATGAAGTATTTCAGCTTCAAAAAAGTTGAAAATTTTCATGAAAAGATTTCGGATTCAAAAAAGTTGAAAATTTTCATGAGAAGATTTCGGCTTCAAAAGAGTTGAAAATTTTCACGACAGGATTTCGACTTTAAAAAAGTCAAACATTTTCATGAAGTATTTCGGCTTCAAAAAAGTTGAAAATTTTCATGAAGTATTTCGGATTCAAAAAAGTTGAAAATTTTCACGACAGGATTTCGGCGTTAAAAAAGTCGAACATTTTCATGAAGTATTTCAGATAAAAAAAAGTTGAAAATTTTCATGAAAAGATTTCGGCTTCAAAAAAGTTGAAAATTTTCATGAAAAGATTTCAGCTTCAAAAAAGTTGAAAATTTTCATGAAGTATTTCGGATTCAAAAAAGTTGAACATTTTCACGACAGGATTTCGGCGTTAAAAAAGTCGAACATTTTCATGAAGTATTTGGGCTTCAAAAAAGTTGAACATTTTCACTACAGGATTTCGGCTTTAAAAAAGTCGAACATTTTCATGAAGTATTTCGGCTTCAAAAAGGTTGAAAATTTTCACGACAGGATTTCGGCTTTAAAAAAGTCGAACATTTTCATGAAGTATTTCGGCTTCAAAAAAGTTGAAAATTTTCACGACAGGATTTCGGCTTTAAAAAAGTCTAACATTTTCATGAAGTATTTCGGCTTCAAAAAATTTGAAAATTTTCATGAAGTATTTCGGATTCAAAAAAGTTGAAAATTTTCACGACAGGATTTCGGCTTTAAAAAAGTTGAACATTTTCATGAAGTATTTCGGCTTCAAAAAATTTGAAAATTTTCATGAAGTATTTCGGATTCAAAAAAGTTGAAAATTTTCATGAAAAGATTTCGGCTTCAAAAAAGTTGAAAATTTTCACGACAGGATTTCTGCGTTAAAAAAGTCGAACATTTTCATGAAGTATTTCAGCTTCAAAAAAGTTCAAAATTTTCATGAAAAGATTTCGGATTCAAAAAAGTTGAAAATTTTCATGAGAAGATTTCGGCTTCAAAAGAGTTGAAAATTTTCATGACAGGATTTCGACTTTAAAAAAGTCAAACATTTTCATGAAGTATTTCGGATTCAAAAAAGTTGAAAATTTTCATGAGAAGATTTCGGCTTCAAAAGAGTTGAAAATTTTCATGACAGGATTTCGACTTTAAAAAAGTCAAACATTTTCATGAAGTATTTCGGCTTCAAAAAAGTTGAAAATTTTCACGACAGGATTTCGGCGTTAAAAAAGTCGAACATTTTCATGAAGTATTTCGGCTTCAAAAAAGTTGAAAATTTTCACGACAGGATTTCGGCTTCAAAAAAGTTGAACATTTTCATGAAGTTTTTGGGCTTCAAAAAAGTTGAACATTTTCATGAAGTATTTGGGCTTCAAAAAAGTTGAAAATTTTCACTACAGAATTTCGGCTTTAAAAAGGTCGAACATTTTCATGAAGTATTTCGGCTTCAAAAAGGTTGAAAATTTTCACGACAGGATTTCGGCTTTAAAAAAGTCGAACATTTTCATGAAGTATTTCAGCTTCAAAAAAGTTCAAAATTTTCAATAAGAGATTTCGGATTCAAAAGAGTTGAAAATTTTCATGACAGGATTTCGACTTTAAAAAAGTCAAACATTTTCATGAAGTATTTCGGCTTCAAAAAAGTTGAAAATTTTCACGACAGGATTTCGGCTTTAAAAAAGTCGAACATTTTCATGAAGTATTTCAGCTTCAAAAAAGTCGAACATTTTCATGAAGTATTTCAGCTTCAAAAAAGTTGAAAATTTTCATGAAAAGATTTCCGCTTCAAAAAAGTTGAACATTTTCATGAAGTATTTGGGCTTCCAAAAAGTTGAAAATATTCACGACAGGATTTCGGCTTTAAAAAAGTCGAACATTTTCATGAAGTATTTGGGCTTCAAAAAAGTTGAAAATTTTCACTACAGGATTTCGGCTTTAAAAAAGTCGAACATTTTCATGAAGTATTTCGGCTTCAAAAAGGTTGAAAATTTTCACGACAGGATTTCGGCTTTAAAAAAGTCGAACATTTTCATGAAGTATTTCGGCTTCAAAAAAGTTGAACATTTTCATGAAGTATTTGGGCTTCAAAAAAGTCGAACATTTTCATGAAGTATTTCAGCTTAAAAAAAGTTGAAAATTTTCATGAAAAGATTTCGGCTTCAAAAAAGTTGAAAATTTTCATGAAAAGATTTCGGCTTCAAAAAAGTTGAAAATTTTCATGAAAAGATTTCGGCTTCAAAAAACTTGAAAATTTTCATGAAGTATTTCGGATTCAAAAAAGTTGAACATTTTCACGACAGGATTTCTGCGTTAAAAAAGTCGAACATTTTCATGAAGTATTTCAGCTTCAAAAAAGTTGAAAATTTTCATGAAAAGATTTCGGCTACAAAAAAGTTGAAAATTTTCACGACAGGATTTCGGCTTTAAAAAAGTCGAACATTTTCATGAAGTATTTGGGCTTCAAAAAAGTTGAAAATTTTCACTACAGGATTTCGGATTTAAAAAAGTTGAACATTTTCATGAAGTATTTCAGCTTCAAAAAAGTTGAAAATTTTCATGAAAAGATTTCGGATTCAAAAAAGTTGAAAATTTTCATGAGAAGATTTCGGCTTCAAAAGAGTTGAAAATTTTCACGACAGGATTTCGACTTTAAAAAAGTCAAACATTTTCATGAAGTATTTCGGCTTCAAAAAAGTTGAAAATTTTCATGAAGTATTTCGGATTCAAAAAAGTTGAAAATTTTCACGACAGGATTTCGGCGTTAAAAAAGTCGAACATTTTCATGAAGTATTTCAGATAAAAAAAAGTTGAAAATTTTCATGAAAAGATTTCGGCTTCAAAAAAGTTGAAAATTTTCATGAAAAGATTTCAGCTTCAAAAAAGTTGAAAATTTTCATGAAGTATTTCGGATTCAAAAAAGTTGAACATTTTCACGACAGGATTTCGGCGTTAAAAAAGTCGAACATTTTCATGAAGTATTTGGGCTTCAAAAAAGTTGAACATTTTCACTACAGGATTTCGGCTTTAAAAAAGTCGAACATTTTCATGAAGTATTTCGGCTTCAAAAAGGTTGAAAATTTTCACGACAGGATTTCGGCTTTAAAAAAGTCGAACATTTTCATGAAGTATTTCGGCTTCAAAAAAGTTGAAAATTTTCACGACAGGATTTCGGCTTTAAAAAAGTCTAACATTTTCATGAAGTATTTCGGCTTCAAAAAATTTGAAAATTTTCATGAAGTATTTCGGATTCAAAAAAGTTGAAAATTTTCACGACAGGATTTCGGCTTTAAAAAAGTTGAACATTTTCATGAAGTATTTCGGCTTCAAAAAATTTGAAAATTTTCATGAAGTATTTCGGATTCAAAAAAGTTGAAAATTTTCATGAAAAGATTTCGGCTTCAAAAAAGTTGAAAATTTTCACGACAGGATTTCTGCGTTAAAAAAGTCGAACATTTTCATGAAGTATTTCAGCTTCAAAAAAGTTCAAAATTTTCATGAAAAGATTTCGGATTCAAAAAAGTTGAAAATTTTCATGAGAAGATTTCGGCTTCAAAAGAGTTGAAAATTTTCATGACAGGATTTCGACTTTAAAAAAGTCAAACATTTTCATGAAGTATTTCGGATTCAAAAAAGTTGAAAATTTTCATGAGAAGATTTCGGCTTCAAAAGAGTTGAAAATTTTCATGACAGGATTTCGACTTTAAAAAAGTCAAACATTTTCATGAAGTATTTCGGCTTCAAAAAAGTTGAAAATTTTCACGACAGGATTTCGGCGTTAAAAAAGTCGAACATTTTCATGAAGTATTTCGGCTTCAAAAAAGTTGAAAATTTTCACGACAGGATTTCGGCTTCAAAAAAGTTGAACATTTTCATGAAGTTTTTGGGCTTCAAAAAAGTTGAACATTTTCATGAAGTATTTGGGCTTCAAAAAAGTTGAAAATTTTCACTACAGAATTTCGGCTTTAAAAAGGTCGAACATTTTCATGAAGTATTTCGGCTTCAAAAAGGTTGAAAATTTTCACGACAGGATTTCGGCTTTAAAAAAGTCGAACATTTTCATGAAGTATTTCAGCTTCAAAAAAGTTGAAAATTTTCATGAAAAGATTTCCGCTTCAAAAAAGTTGAACATTTTCATGAAGTATTTGGGCTTCCAAAAAGTTGAAAATATTCACGACAGGATTTCGGCTTTAAAAAAGTCGAACATTTTCATGAAGTATTTGGGCTTCAAAAAAGTTGAAAATTTTCACTACAGGATTTCGGCTTTAAAAAAGTCGAACATTTTCATGAAGTATTTCGGCTTCAAAAAGGTTGAAAATTTTCACGACAGGATTTCGGCTTTAAAAAAGTCGAACATTTTCATGAAGTATTTCGGCTTCAAAAAAGTTGAACATTTTCATGAAGTATTTGGGCTTCAAAAAAGTCGAACATTTTCATGAAGTATTTCAGCTTAAAAAAAGTTGAAAATTTTCATGAAAAGATTTCGGCTTCAAAAAAGTTGAAAATTTTCATGAAAAGATTTCGGCTTCAAAAAAGTTGAAAATTTTCATGAAAAGATTTCGGCTTCAAAAAACATGAAAATTTTCATGAAGTATTTCGGATTCAAAAAAGTTGAACATTTTCACGACAGGATTTCTGCGTTAAAAAAGTCGAACATTTTCATGAAGTATTTCAGCTTCAAAAAAGTTGAAAATTTTCATGAAAAGATTTCGGCTACAAAAAAGTTGAAAATTTTCACGACAGGATTTCGGCTTTAAAAAAGTCGAACATTTTCATGAAGTATTTGGGCTTCAAAAAAGTTGAAAATTTTCACTACAGGATTTCGGATTTAAAAAAGTTGAACATTTTCATGAAGTATTTCAGCTTCAAAAAAGTTGAAAATTTTCATGAAAAGATTTCGGATTCAAAAAAGTTGAAAATTTTCATGAGAAGATTTCGGCTTCAAAAGAGTTGAAAATTTTCACGACAGGATTTCGACTTTAAAAAAGTCAAACATTTTCATGAAGTATTTCGGCTTCAAAAAAGTTGAAAATTTTCATGAAGTATTTCGGATTCAAAAAAGTTGAAAATTTTCACGACAGGATTTCGGCGTTAAAAAAGTCGAACATTTTCATGAAGTATTTCAGATAAAAAAAAGTTGAAAATTTTCATGAAAAGATTTCGGCTTCAAAAAAGTTGAAAATTTTCATGAAAAGATTTCAGCTTCAAAAAAGTTGAAAATTTTCATGAAGTATTTCGGATTCAAAAAAGTTGAACATTTTCACGACAGGATTTCGGCGTTAAAAAAGTCGAACATTTTCATGAAGTATTTGGGCTTCAAAAAAGTTGAACATTTTCACTACAGGATTTCGGCTTTAAAAAAGTCGAACATTTTCATGAAGTATTTCGGCTTCAAAAAGGTTGAAAATTTTCACGACAGGATTTCGGCTTTAAAAAGTCGAACATTTTCATGAAGTATTTCGGCTTCAAAAAAGTTGAAAATTTTCACGACAGGATTTCGGCTTTAAAAAAGTCTAACATTTTCATGAAGTATTTCGGCTTCAAAAAATTTGAAAATTTTCATGAAGTATTTCGGATTCAAAAAAGTTGAAAATTTTCACGACAGGATTTCGGCTTTAAAAAAGTTGAACATTTTCATGAAGTATTTCGGCTTCAAAAAATTTGAAAATTTTCATGAAGTATTTCGGATTCAAAAAAGTTGAAAATTTTCATGAAAAGATTTCGGCTTCAAAAAAGTTGAAAATTTTCACGACAGGATTTCTGCGTTAAAAAAGTCGAACATTTTCATGAAGTATTTCAGCTTCAAAAAAGTTGAAAATTTTCATGAAAAGATTTCGGCTTCAAAAAAGTCGAACATTTTCATGAAGTATTTCAGCTTCAAAAAAGTTCAAAATTTTCATGAAGTATTTCAGCTTCAAAAAAGTTCAAAATTTTCAAGAAGAGATTTCGGATTCAAAAGAGTTGAAAATTTTCATGACAGAATTTCGACTTTAAAAAAGTTGAACATTTTCATGAAGTATTTCGGCTTCAAAAAATTTGAAAATTTTCATGAAGTATTTCGGATTCAAAAAAGTTGAAAATTTTCATGAAAAGATTTCGGCTTCAAAAAAGTTGAAAATTTTCACGACAGGATTTCTGCGTTAAAAAAGTCGAACATTTTCATGAAGTATTTCAGCTTCAAAAAAGTTCAAAATTTTCATGAAAAGATTTCGGATTCAAAAAAGTTGAAAATTTTCATGAGAAGATTTCGGCTTCAAAAGAGTTGAAAATTTTCATGACAGGATTTCGACTTTAAAAAAGTCAAACATTTTCATGAAGTATTTCGGATTCAAAAAAGTTGAAAATTTTCATGAGAAGATTTCGGCTTCAAAAGAGTTGAAAATTTTCATGACAGGATTTCGACTTTAAAAAAGTCAAACATTTTCATGAAGTATTTCGGCTTCAAAAAAGTTGAAAATTTTCACGACAGGATTTCGGCGTTAAAAAAGTCGAACATTTTCATGAAGTATTTCGGCTTCAAAAAAGTTGAAAATTTTCACGACAGGATTTCGGCTTCAAAAAAGTTGAACATTTTCATGAAGTTTTTGGGCTTCAAAAAAGTTGAACATTTTCATGAAGTATTTGGGCTTCAAAAAAGTTGAAAATTTTCACTACAGAATTTCGGCTTTAAAAAGGTCGAACATTTTCATGAAGTATTTCGGCTTCAAAAAGGTTGAAAATTTTCACGACAGGATTTCGGCTTTAAAAAAGTCGAACATTTTCATGAAGTATTTCAGCTTCAAAAAAGTTGAAAATTTTCATGAAAAGATTTCGGCTACAAAAAAGTTGAAAATTTTCACGACAGGATTTCGGCTTTAAAAAAGTCGAACATTTTCATGAAGTATTTGGGCTTCAAAAAAGTTGAAAATTTTCACTACAGGATTTCGGATTTAAAAAAGTTGAACATTTTCATGAAGTATTTCAGCTTCAAAAAAGTTGAAAATTTTCATGAAAAGATTTCGGATTCAAAAAAGTTGAAAATTTTCATGAGAAGATTTCGGCTTCAAAAGAGTTGAAAATTTTCACGACAGGATTTCGACTTTAAAAAAGTCAAACATTTTCATGAAGTATTTCGGCTTCAAAAAAGTTGAAAATTTTCATGAAGTATTTCGGATTCAAAAAAGTTGAAAATTTTCACGACAGGATTTCGGCGTTAAAAAAGTCGAACATTTTCATGAAGTATTTCAGATAAAAAAAAGTTGAAAATTTTCATGAAAAGATTTCGGCTTCAAAAAAGTTGAAAATTTTCATGAAAAGATTTCAGCTTCAAAAAAGTTGAAAATTTTCATGAAGTATTTCGGATTCAAAAAAGTTGAACATTTTCACGACAGGATTTCGGCGTTAAAAAAGTCGAACATTTTCATGAAGTATTTGGGCTTCAAAAAAGTTGAACATTTTCACTACAGGATTTCGGCTTTAAAAAAGTCGAACATTTTCATGAAGTATTTCGGCTTCAAAAAGGTTGAAAATTTTCACGACAGGATTTCGGCTTTAAAAAGTCGAACATTTTCATGAAGTATTTCGGCTTCAAAAAAGTTGAAAATTTTCACGACAGGATTTCGGCTTTAAAAAAGTCTAACATTTTCATGAAGTATTTCGGCTTCAAAAAATTTGAAAATTTTCATGAAGTATTTCGGATTCAAAAAAGTTGAAAATTTTCACGACAGGATTTCGGCTTTAAAAAAGTTGAACATTTTCATGAAGTATTTCGGCTTCAAAAAATTTGAAAATTTTCATGAAGTATTTCGGATTCAAAAAAGTTGAAAATTTTCATGAAAAGATTTCGGCTTCAAAAAAGTTGAAAATTTTCACGACAGGATTTCTGCGTTAAAAAAGTCGAACATTTTCATGAAGTATTTCAGCTTCAAAAAAGTTGAAAATTTTCATGAAAAGATTTCGGCTTCAAAAAAGTCGAACATTTTCATGAAGTATTTCAGCTTCAAAAAAGTTCAAAATTTTCATGAAGTATTTCAGCTTCAAAAAAGTTCAAAATTTTCAAGAAGAGATTTCGGATTCAAAAGAGTTGAAAATTTTCATGACAGAATTTCGACTTTAAAAAAGTTGAACATTTTCATGAAGTATTTCGGCTTCAAAAAATTTGAAAATTTTCATGAAGTATTTCGGATTCAAAAAAGTTGAAAATTTTCATGAAAAGATTTCGGCTTCAAAAAAGTTGAAAATTTTCACGACAGGATTTCTGCGTTAAAAAAGTCGAACATTTTCATGAAGTATTTCAGCTTCAAAAAAGTTCAAAATTTTCATGAAAAGATTTCGGATTCAAAAAAGTTGAAAATTTTCATGAGAAGATTTCGGCTTCAAAAGAGTTGAAAATTTTCATGACAGGATTTCGACTTTAAAAAAGTCAAACATTTTCATGAAGTATTTCGGATTCAAAAAAGTTGAAAATTTTCATGAGAAGATTTCGGCTTCAAAAGAGTTGAAAATTTTCATGACAGGATTTCGACTTTAAAAAAGTCAAACATTTTCATGAAGTATTTCGGCTTCAAAAAAGTTGAAAATTTTCACGACAGGATTTCGGCGTTAAAAAAGTCGAACATTTTCATGAAGTATTTCGGCTTCAAAAAAGTTGAAAATTTTCACGACAGGATTTCGGCTTCAAAAAAGTTGAACATTTTCATGAAGTTTTTGGGCTTCAAAAAAGTTGAACATTTTCATGAAGTATTTGGGCTTCAAAAAAGTTGAAAATTTTCACTACAGAATTTCGGCTTTAAAAAGGTCGAACATTTTCATGAAGTATTTCGGCTTCAAAAAGGTTGAAAATTTTCACGACAGGATTTCGGCTTTAAAAAAGTCGAACATTTTCATGAAGTATTTCAGCTTCAAAAAAGTTGAAAATTTTCATGAAAAGATTTCCGCTTCAAAAAAGTTGAACATTTTCATGAAGTATTTGGGCTTCCAAAAAGTTGAAAATATTCACGACAGGATTTCGGCTTTAAAAAAGTCGAACATTTTCATGAAGTATTTGGGCTTCAAAAAAGTTGAAAATTTTCACTACAGGATTTCGGCTTTAAAAAAGTCGAACATTTTCATGAAGTATTTCGGCTTCAAAAAGGTTGAAAATTTTCACGACAGGATTTCGGCTTTAAAAAAGTCGAACATTTTCATGAAGTATTTCGGCTTCAAAAAAGTTGAACATTTTCATGAAGTATTTGGGCTTCAAAAAAGTCGAACATTTTCATGAAGTATTTCAGCTTAAAAAAAGTTGAAAATTTTCATGAAAAGATTTCGGCTTCAAAAAAGTTGAAAATTTTCATGAAAAGATTTCGGCTTCAAAAAAGTTGAAAATTTTCATGAAAAGATTTCGGCTTCAAAAAACTTGAAAATTTTCATGAAGTATTTCGGATTCAAAAAAGTTGAACATTTTCACGACAGGATTTCTGCGTTAAAAAAGTCGAACATTTTCATGAAGTATTTCAGCTTCAAAAAAGTTGAAAATTTTCATGAAAAGATTTCGGCTACAAAAAAGTTGAAAATTTTCACGACAGGATTTCGGCTTTAAAAAAGTCGAACATTTTCATGAAGTATTTGGGCTTCAAAAAAGTTGAAAATTTTCACTACAGGATTTCGGATTTAAAAAAGTTGAACATTTTCATGAAGTATTTCAGCTTCAAAAAAGTTGAAAATTTTCATGAAAAGATTTCGGATTCAAAAAAGTTGAAAATTTTCATGAGAAGATTTCGGCTTCAAAAGAGTTGAAAATTTTCACGACAGGATTTCGACTTTAAAAAAGTCAAACATTTTCATGAAGTATTTCGGCTTCAAAAAAGTTGAAAATTTTCATGAAGTATTTCGGATTCAAAAAAGTTGAAAATTTTCACGACAGGATTTCGGCGTTAAAAAAGTCGAACATTTTCATGAAGTATTTCAGATAAAAAAAAGTTGAAAATTTTCATGAAAAG
Organism: Labrus mixtus; assembly: GCF_963584025.1. Lineage (NCBI taxonomy): Eukaryota > Metazoa > Chordata > Actinopteri > Labriformes > Labridae > Labrus > Labrus mixtus. The sequence goes on from NC_083619.1 coordinate 129,850, forward strand.
ATTTCGGCTTCAAAAAAGTTGAAAATTTTCATGAAAAGATTTCAGCTTCAAAAAAGTTGAAAATTTTCATGAAGTATTTCGGATTCAAAAAAGTTGAACATTTTCACGACAGGATTTCGGCGTTAAAAAAGTCGAACATTTTCATGAAGTATTTGGGCTTCAAAAAAGTTGAACATTTTCACTACAGGATTTCGGCTTTAAAAAAGTCGAACATTTTCATGAAGTATTTCGGCTTCAAAAAGGTTGAAAATTTTCACGACAGGATTTCGGCTTTAAAAAGTCGAACATTTTCATGAAGTATTTCGGCTTCAAAAAAGTTGAAAATTTTCACGACAGGATTTCGGCTTTAAAAAAGTCTAACATTTTCATGAAGTATTTCGGCTTCAAAAAATTTGAAAATTTTCATGAAGTATTTCGGCTTCAAAAAAGTTGAAAATTTTCACGACAGGATTTCGGCTTTAAAAAAGTCGAACATTTTCATGAAGTATTTCGGCTTCAAAAAATTTGAAAATTTTCATGAAGTATTTCGGATTCAAAAAAGTTGAAAATTTTCATGAAAAGATTTCGGCTTCAAAAAAGTTGAAAATTTTCACGACAGGATTTCTGCGTTAAAAAAGTCGAACATTTTCATGAAGTATTTCAGCTTCAAAAAAGTTGAAAATTTTCATGAAAAGATTTCGGCTTCAAAAAAGTTGAAAATTTTCATGAAAAGATTTCGGCTTCAAAAAAGTTGAAAATTTTCATGAAAAGATTTCGGCTACAAAAAAGTTGAAATTTTCACGACAGGATTTCGGCTTTAAAAAAGTCGAACATTTTCATGAAGTATTTGGGATTCAAAAAAGTTGAAAATTTTCACTACAAGATTTCGGCTTTAAAAAAGTCGAACATTTTCATGAAGTATTTCAGCTTCAAAAAAGTTCAAAATTTTCATGAAGTATTTCAGCTTCAAAAAAGTTCAAAATTTTCAAGAAGAGATTTCGGATTCAAAAGAGTTGAAAATTTTCATGACAGGATTTCGACTTTAAAAAAGTCAAACATTTTCATGAAGTATTTCGGCTTCAAAAAAGTTGAAAATTTTCACGACAGGATTTCGGCTTTAAAAAAGTCGAACATTTTCATGAAGTATTTCAGCTTCAAAAAAGTCGAACATTTTCATGAAGTATTTCAGCTTCAAAAAAGTTCAAAATTTTCATGAAAAGATTTCGGATTCAAAAAAGTTGAAAATTTTCATGAGAAGATTTCGGCTTCAAAAGAGTTGAAAATTTTCATGACAGGATTTCGACTTTAAAAAAGTCAAACATTTTCATGAAGTATTTCGGCTTCAAAAAAGTTGAAAATTTTCATGAAGTATTTCGGATTCAAAAAAGTTGAAAATTTTCACGACAGGATTTCGGCGTTAAAAAAGTCGAACATTTTCATGAAGAATTTCGGCTTCAAAAAAGTTGAAAATTTTCATGAAAAGATTTCGGCTTCAAAAAAGTTGAAAATTTTCATGAAAAGATTTCGGCTTCAAAAAAGTTGAAAATTTTCATGAAGTATTTCAGCTTCAAAAAAGTCGAACATTTTCATGAAGTATTTCAGCTTCAAAAAAGTTCAAAATTTTCATGAAAAGATTTCGGATTCAAAAAAGTTGAAAATTTTCATGAGAAGATTTCGGCTTCAAAAGAGTTGAAAATTTTCATGACAGGATTTCGACTTTAGAAAAGTCAAACATTTTCATGAAGTATTTCGGCTTCAAAAAAGTTGAAAATTTTCATGAAGTATTTCGGATTCAAAAAAGTTGAAAATTTTCACGACAGGATTTCGGCGTTAAAAAAGTCGAACATTTTCATGAAGAATTTCGGCTTCAAAAAAGTTGAAAATTTTCATGAAAAGATTTCGGCATCAAAAAAGTTGAAAATTTTCATGAAAAGATTTCGGCTTCAAAAAAGTTGAAAATTTTCACGACAGGATTTCGGTTTTAAAAAAGTCGAACATTTTCATGAAGTATTTCGGCTTCAAAAAATTTGAAAATTTTCATGAAGTATTTCAGCTTCAAAAAAGTCGAAAATTTTCATGAAGAATTTCGGATTCAAAAAAGTTGAACATTTTCACGACAGGATTTCGGCGTTAAAAAAGTCGAACATTTTCATGAAGTATTTGGGCTTCAAAAAAGTTGAAAATTTTCACTACAGGATTTAGGCTTTAAAAAAGTCGAACATTTTCATGAAGTATTTCGGCTTCAAAAAGGTTGAAAATTTTCACGACAGGATTTCGGCTTTAAAAAAGTCGAACATTTTCATGAAAAGATTTTGGCTTCAAAAAAGTTGAAAATTTTCATGAAAAGATTTCAGCTTCAAAAAAGTCGAAAATTTTCATGAAGTATTTCGGATTCAAAAAAGTTGAACATTTTCACGACAGGATTTCAGCGTTAAAAAAGTCGAACATTTTCATGAAGAATTTCGGCTTCAAAAAAGTTGAAAATTTTCATGAAAAGATTTCGGCTTCAAAAAAGTTGAAAATTTTCATGAAAAGATTTCGGCTTCAAAAAAGTTGAAAATTTTCATGAAAAGATTTCGGCTTCAAAAAAGTTGAAAATTTTCACTACAGGATTTCGGTTTTAAAAAAGTCGAACATTTTCATGAAGTATTTGAGCTTCAAAAAATTTGAAAATTTTCATGAAGTATTTCAGCTTCAAAAAAGTTGAAAATTTTCATGAAAAGATTTCGGCTTCAAAAAAGTTGAAAATTTTCATGAAAAGATTTCGGCTTCAAAAAAGTTGAAAATTTTCATGAAAAGATTTCGGCTTCAAAAAAGTCGAAAATTTTCATGAAGTATTTCGGATTCAAAAAAGTTGAACATTTTCACGACAGGATTTCGGCGTTAAAAAAGTCGAACATTTTCATGAAGTATTTCGGCTTCAAAAAAGTTGAAAATTTTCACGACAGGATTTCGGCGTTAAAAAAGTCGAACATTTTCATGAAGAATTTCGGCTTCAAAAAAGTTGAAAATTTTCATGAAAAGATTTCGGCTTCAAAAAAGTTGAAAATTTTCATGAAAAGATTTCGGCTTCAAAAAAGTTGAAAATTTTCATGAAAAGATTTCGGCTTCAAAAAAGTTGAAAATTTTCACTACAGGATTTCGGTTTTAAAAAAGTCGAACATTTTCATGAAGTATTTCAGCTTCAAAAAAGTTGAAAATTTTCATGAAAAGATTTCGGCTTCAAAAAAGTTGAAAATTTTCATGAAAAGATTTCGGCTTCAAAAAAGTCGAAAATTTTCATGAAGTATTTCGGATTCAAAAAAGTTGAACATTTTCACGACAGGATTTCGGCGTTAAAAAAGTCGAACATTTTCATGAAGTATTTGGGCTTCAAAAAAGTTGAAAATTTTCACTACAGGATTTAGGCTTTAAAAAAGTCGAACATTTTCATGAAGTATTTCGGCTTCAAAAAGGTTGAAAATTTTCACGACAGGATTTCGGCTTTAAAAAAGTCGAACATTTTCATGAAGTATTTGGGCTTCAAAAAAGTTGAAAATTTTCACTACAGGATTTCGGCTTTAAAAAAGTCGAACATTTTCATGAAGTATTTCGGCTTCAAAAAAGTTGAACATTTTCATGAAGTATTTGGGCTTCAAAAAAGTTGAAAATTTTCACTACAGGATTTCGGCTTTAAAAAAGTCGAACATTTTCATGAAGTATTTCAGCTTAAAAAAAGTTGAAAATTTTCATGAAAAGATTTCGGCTTCAAAAAAGTTGAAAATTTTCATGAAAAGATTTCGGCTTCAAAAAAGTTGAAAATTTTCATGAAAAGATTTCGGCTTCAAAAAAGTTGAAAATTTTCATGAAGTATTTCGGATTCAAAAAAGTTGAACATTTTCACGACAGGATTTCTGCGTTAAAAAAGTCGAACATTTTCATGAAGTATTTCAGCTTCAAAAAAGTTGAAAATTTTCATGAAAAGATTTCGGCTACAAAAAAGTTGAAAATTTTCACGACAGGATTTCGGCTTTAAAAAAGTCGAACATTTTCATGAAGTATTTGGGCTTCAAAAAAGTTGAAAATTTTCACTACAGGATTTAGGCGTTAAAAAAGTTGAAAATTTTCATGAAAAGATTTCTGCTTCAAAAAAGTTGAAAATTTTCATGAAAAGATTTCGGCTTCAAAAAAGTCGAAAATTTTCATGAAGTATTTCGGATTCAAAAAAATTGAGCATTTTCACGACAGGATTTCGGCGTTAAAAAAGTCGAACATTTTCATGAAGAATTTCGGCTTCAAAAAAGTTGAAAATTTTCATGAAAAGATTTCGGCTTCAAAAAAGTTGAAAATTTTCATGAAAAGATTTCGGCTTCAAAAAAGTTGAAAATTTTCATGAAAAGATTTGGGCTTCAAAAAATTTGAAAATTTTCACTACAGGATTTAGGCTTTAAAAAAGTCGAACATTTTCATGAAGTATTTCGGCTTCAAAAAGGTTGAAAATTTTCACGACAGGATTTCGGCTTTAAAAAAGTCGAACATTTTCATGAAGAATTTCGGCTTCAAAAAAGTTGAAAATTTTCATGAAAAGATTTCGGCTTCAAAAAAGTTGAAAATTTTCATGAAAAGATTTCGGCTTCAAAAAAGTTGAAAATTTTCATGAAAAGATTTCGGCTTCAAAAAAGTTGAAAATTTTCACGACAGGATTTCGGTTTTAAAAAAGTCGAACATTTTCATGAAGTATTTCGGCTTCAAAAAATTTGAAAATTTTCATGAAGTATTTCAGCTTCAAAAAAGTCGAAAATTTTCATGAAGAATTTCGGATTCAAAAAAGTTGAACATTTTCACGACAGGATTTCGGCGTTAAAAAAGTCGAACATTTTCATGAAGTATTTGGGCTTCAAAAAAGTTGAAAATTTTCACTACAGGATTTAGGCTTTAAAAAAGTCGAACATTTTCATGAAGTATTTCGGCTTCAAAAAGGTTGAAAATTTTCACGACAGGATTTCGGCTTTAAAAAAGTCGAACATTTTCATGAAAAGATTTTGGCTTCAAAAAAGTTGAAAATTTTCATGAAAAGATTTCAGCTTCAAAAAAGTCGAAAATTTTCATGAAGTATTTCGGATTCAAAAAAGTTGAACATTTTCACGACAGGATTTCAGCGTTAAAAAAGTCGAACATTTTCATGAAGAATTTCGGCTTCAAAAAAGTTGAAAATTTTCATGAAAAGATTTCGGCTTCAAAAAAGTTGAAAATTTTCATGAAAAGATTTCGGCTTCAAAAAAGTTGAAAATTTTCATGAAAAGATTTCGGCTTCAAAAAAGTTGAAAATTTTCACTACAGGATTTCGGTTTTAAAAAAGTCGAACATTTTCATGAAGTATTTGAGCTTCAAAAAATTTGAAAATTTTCATGAAGTATTTCAGCTTCAAAAAAGTTGAAAATTTTCATGAAAAGATTTCGGCTTCAAAAAAGTTGAAAATTTTCATGAAAAGATTTCGGCTTCAAAAAAGTTGAAAATTTTCATGAAAAGATTTCGGCTTCAAAAAAGTCGAAAATTTTCATGAAGTATTTCGGATTCAAAAAAGTTGAACATTTTCACGACAGGATTTCGGCGTTAAAAAAGTCGAACATTTTCATGAAGTATTTCGGCTTCAAAAAAGTTGAAAATTTTCACGACAGGATTTCGGCGTTAAAAAAGTCGAACATTTTCATGAAGAATTTCGGCTTCAAAAAAGTTGAAAATTTTCATGAAAAGATTTCGGCTTCAAAAAAGTTGAAAATTTTCATGAAAAGATTTCGGCTTCAAAAAAGTTGAAAATTTTCATGAAAAGATTTCGGCTTCAAAAAAGTTGAAAATTTTCACTACAGGATTTCGGTTTTAAAAAAGTCGAACATTTTCATGAAGTATTTCAGCTTCAAAAAAGTTGAAAATTTTCATGAAAAGATTTCGGCTTCAAAAAAGTTGAAAATTTTCATGAAAAGATTTCGGCTTCAAAAAAGTCGAAAATTTTCATGAAGTATTTCGGATTCAAAAAAGTTGAACATTTTCACGACAGGATTTCGGCGTTAAAAAAGTCGAACATTTTCATGAAGTATTTGGGCTTCAAAAAAGTTGAAAATTTTCACTACAGGATTTAGGCTTTAAAAAAGTCGAACATTTTCATGAAGTATTTCGGCTTCAAAAAGGTTGAAAATTTTCACGACAGGATTTCGGCTTTAAAAAAGTCGAACATTTTCATGAAGTATTTGGGCTTCAAAAAAGTTGAAAATTTTCACTACAGGATTTCGGCTTTAAAAAAGTCGAACATTTTCATGAAGTATTTCGGCTTCAAAAAAGTTGAACATTTTCATGAAGTATTTGGGCTTCAAAAAAGTTGAAAATTTTCACTACAGGATTTCGGCTTTAAAAAAGTCGAACATTTTCATGAAGTATTTCAGCTTAAAAAAAGTTGAAAATTTTCATGAAAAGATTTCGGCTTCAAAAAAGTTGAAAATTTTCATGAAAAGATTTCGGCTTCAAAAAAGTTGAAAATTTTCATGAAAAGATTTCGGCTTCAAAAAAGTTGAAAATTTTCATGAAGTATTTCGGATTCAAAAAAGTTGAACATTTTCACGACAGGATTTCTGCGTTAAAAAAGTCGAACATTTTCATGAAGTATTTCAGCTTCAAAAAAGTTGAAAATTTTCATGAAAAGATTTCGGCTACAAAAAAGTTGAAAATTTTCACGACAGGATTTCGGCTTTAAAAAAGTCGAACATTTTCATGAAGTATTTGGGCTTCAAAAAAGTTGAAAATTTTCACTACAGGATTTAGGCGTTAAAAAAGTTGAAAATTTTCATGAAAAGATTTCTGCTTCAAAAAAGTTGAAAATTTTCATGAAAAGATTTCGGCTTCAAAAAAGTCGAAAATTTTCATGAAGTATTTCGGATTCAAAAAAATTGAGCATTTTCACGACAGGATTTCGGCGTTAAAAAAGTCGAACATTTTCATGAAGAATTTCGGCTTCAAAAAAGTTGAAAATTTTCATGAAAAGATTTCGGCTTCAAAAAAGTTGAAAATTTTCATGAAAAGATTTCGGCTTCAAAAAAGTTGAAAATTTTCATGAAAAGATTTGGGCTTCAAAAAATTTGAAAATTTTCACTACAGGATTTAGGCTTTAAAAAAGTCGAACATTTTCATGAAGTATTTCGGCTTCAAAAAGGTTGAAAATTTTCACGACAGGATTTCGGCTTTAAAAAAGTCGAACATTTTCATGAAGAATTTCGGCTTCAAAAAAGTTGAAAATTTTCATGAAAAGATTTCGGCTTCAAAAAAGTTGAAAATTTTCATGAAAAGATTTCGGCTTCAAAAAAGTTGAAAATTTTCATGAAAAGATTTCGGCTTCAAAAAAGTTGAAAATTTTCACGACAGGATTTCGGTTTTAAAAAAGTCGAACATTTTCATGAAGTATTTCGGCTTCAAAAAATTTGAAAATTTTCATGAAGTATTTCATCTTCAAAAAAGTTGAAAATTTTCATGAAAAGATTTCGGCTTCAAAAAAGTTGAAAATTTTCATGAAAAGATTTCGGCTTCAAAAAAGTCGAAAATTTTCATGAAGTATTTCGGATTCAAAAAAGTCGAACATTTTCATGAAGTATTTCAGCTTCAAAAAATTTGAAAATTTTCATGAAGTATTTCAGCTTCAAAAAAGTTGAAAATTTTCATGAAAAGATTTCGGCTTCAAAAAAGTTGAAAATTTTCATGAAAAGATTTCGGCTTCAAAAAAGTTGAAAATTTTCATGAAAAGATTTCGGCTTCAAAAAAGTCGAAAATTTTCATGAAGTATTTCGGATTCAAAAAAGTTGAACATTTTCACGACAGGATTTCGGCGTTAAAAAAGTCGAACATTTTCATGAAGTATTTCGGCTTCAAAAAAGTTGAAAATTTTCACGACAGGATTTCGGCGTTAAAAAAGTCGAACATTTTCATGAAGAATTTCGGCTTCAAAAAAGTTGAAAATTTTCATGAAAAGATTTCGGCTTCAAAAAAGTTGAAAATTTTCATGAAAAGATTTCTGCTTCAAAAAAGTTGAAAATTTTCATGAAAAGATTTCGGCTTCAAAAAAGTTGAAAATTTTCACTACAGGATTTCGGTTTTAAAAAAGTCGAACATTTACATGAAGTATTTCAGCTTCAAAAAAGTTGAAAATTTTCATGAAAAGATTTCGGCTTCAAAAAATTTGAAAATTTTCATGAAAAGATTTCGGCTTCAAAAAAGTCGAAAATTTTCATGAAGTATTTCGGATTCAAAAAAGTTGAACATTTTCACGACAGGATTTCGGCGTTAAAAAAGTCGAACATTTTCATGAAGTATTTGGGCTTCAAAAAAGTTGAAAATTTTCACTACAGGATTTAGGCTTTAAAAAAGTCGAACATTTTCATGAAGTATTTCGGCTTCAAAAAGGTTGAAAATTTTCACGACAGGATTTCGGCTTTAAAAAAGGCGAACATTTTCATGAAGTATTTGGGCTTCAAAAAAGTTGAAAATTTTCACTACAGGATTTAGGCTTTAAAAAAGTCGAACATTTTCATGAAGTATTTGGGCTTCAAAAAAGTTGAAAATTTTCACTACAGAATTTCGGCTTTAAAAAGGTCGAACATTTTCATGAAGTATTTCGGCTTCAAAAAGGTTGAAAATTTTCACGACAGGATTTCGGCTTTAAAAAAGTCGAACATTTTCATGAAGTATTTCGGCTTCAAAAAAGTTGAACATTTTCATGAAGTATTTGGGCTTCAAAAAAGTTGAAAATTTTCACTACAGGTTTTCGGCTTTAAAAAAGTCGAACATTTTCATGAAGTATTTCAGCTTAAAAAAAGTTGAAAATTTTCATGAAAAGATTTCGGCTTCAAAAAAGTTGAAAATTTTCATGAAAAGATTTCGGCTTCAAAAAAGTTGAAAATTTTCATGAAAAGATTTCGGCTTCAAAAAAGTTGAAAATTTTCATGAAGTATTTCGGATTCAAAAAAGTTGAACATTTTCACGACAGGATTTCTGCGTTAAAAAAGTCGAACATTTTCATGAAGTATTTCAGCTTCAAAAAAGTTGAAAATTTTCATGAAAAGATTTCGGCTACAAAAAAGTTGAAAATTTTCACGACAGGATTTCGGCTTTAAAAAAGTCGAACATTTTCATGAAGTATTTGGGCTTCAAAAAAGTTGAAAATTTTCACTACAGGATTTAGGCGTTAAAAAAGTTGAAAATTTTCATGAAAAGATTTCGGCTTCAAAAAAGTTGAAAATTTTCATGAAAAGATTTCGGCTTCAAAAAAGTCGAAAATTTTCATGAAGTATTTCGGATTCAAAAAAATTGAGCATTTTCACGACAGGATTTCGGCGTTAAAAAAGTCGAACATTTTCATGAAGAATTTCGGCTTCAAAAAAGTTGAAAATTTTCATGAAAAGATTTCGGCTTCAAAAAAGTTGAAAATTTTCATGAAAAGATTTCGGCTTCAAAAAAGTTGAAAATTTTCATGAAAAGATTTGGGCTTCAAAAAAGTTGAAAATTTTCACTACAGGATTTAGGCTTAAAAAAGTCGAACATTTTCATGAAGTATTTCAGCTTCAAAAAGTTTGAAAATTTTCACGACAGGATTTCGGCTTTAAAAAAGTCGAACATTTTCATGAAGAATTTTGGCTTCAAAAAAGTTGAAAATTTTCATGAAAAGATTTCGGCTTCAAAAAATTTGCAAATTTTCATGAAGTATTTCATCTTCAAAAAAGTTGAAAATTTTCATGAAAAGATTTCGGCTTCAAAAAAGTTGAAAATTTTCATGAAAAGATTTCGGCTTCAAAAAAGTCGAAAATTTTCATGAAGTATTTCGGATTCAAAAAAGTTGAACATTTTCACGACAGGATTTCGGCGTTAAAAAAGTCGAACATTTTCATGAAGAATTTCGGCTTCAAAAAAGTTGAAAATTTTCATGAAAAGATTTCGGCTTCAAAAAAGTTGAAAATTTTCATGAAAAGATTTCGGCTTCAAAAAAGTTGAAAATTTTCATGAAAAGATTTCGGCTTCAAAAAATTGAAAATTTTCACGACAGGATTTCGGTTTTAAAAAAGTCGAACATTTTCATGAAGTATTTCAGCTTCAAAAAATTTGAAAATTTTCATGAAGTATTTCAGCTTCAAAAAAGTTGAAAATTTTCATGAAAAGATTTCGGCTTCAAAAAAGTTGAAAATTTTCATGAAAAGATTTCGGCTTCAAAAAAGTCGAAAATTTTCATGAAAAGATTTCGGATTCAAAAAAGTTGAACATTTTCACGACAGGATTTCAGCGTTAAAAAAGTCGAACATTTTCATGAAGTATTTGGGCTTCAAAAAAGTTGAAAATTTTCACTACAGGATTTAGGCTTTAAAAAAGTCGAACATTTTCATGAAGTATTTCGGCTTCAAAAAGGTTGAAAATTTTCACGACAGGATTTCGGCTTTAAAAAAGTCGAACATTTTCATGAAGTATTTCAGCTTCAAAAAAGTTGAAAATTTTCATGAAAAGATTTCCGCTTCAAAAAAGTTGAACATTTTCATGAAGTATTTCGGATTCAAAAAAGTTGAACATTTTCACGACAGGATTTCTGCGTTAAAAAAGTCGAACATTTTCATGAAGTATTTCAGCTTCAAAAAAGTTGAAAATTTTCATGAAAAGATTTCGGCTACAAAAAAGTTGAAAATTTTCACGACAGGATTTCGGCTTTAAAAAAGTCGAACATTTTCATGAAGTATTTCGGCTTCAAAAAAGTTGAAAATTTTCATGAAAAGATTTCGGCTTCAAAAAAGTTGAAAATTTTCATGAAAAGATTTCGGCTTCAAAAAAGTCGAAAATTTTCATGAAGTATTTCGGATTCAAAAAAATTGAGCATTTTCACGACAGGATTTCGGCGTTAAAAAAGTCGAACATTTTCATGAAGAATTTCGGCTTCAAAAAAGTTGAAAATTTTCATGAAAAGATTTCGGCTTCAAAAAAGTTGAACATTTTCATGAAAAGATTTCGGCTTCAAAAAAGTTGAAAATTTTCACGACAGGATTTCGGCTTTAAAAAAGTCGAACATTTTCATGAAGTATTTGGGCTTCAAAAAAGTTGAAAATTTTCACTACAGGATTTAGGCGTTAAAAAAGTCGAACATTTTCATGAAGTATTTCGGCTTCAAAAAAGTTGAAAATTTTCATGAAAAGATTTCGGCTTCAAAAAAGTTGAAAATTTTCATGAAAAGATTTCGGCTTCAAAAAAGTCGAAAATTTTCATGAAGTATTTCGGATTCAAAAAAATTGAGCATTTTCACGACAGGATTTCGGCGTTAAAAAAGTCGAACATTTTCATGAAGAATTTCGGCTTCAAAAAAGTTGAAAATTTTCATGAAAAGATTTCGGCTTCAAAAAAGTTGAAAATTTTCATGAAAAGATTTGAGCTTCAAAAAAGTTGAAAATTTTCACTACAGGATTTAGGCTTTAAAAAAGTCGAACATTTTCATGAAGTATTTCGGCTTCAAAAAGGTTGAAAATTTTCACGACAGGATTTCGGCTTTAAAAAAGTCGAACATTTTCATGAAGAATTTCGGCTTCAAAAAAGTTGAAAATTTTCATGAAAAGATTTCGGCTTCAAAAAAGTTGAAAATTTTCATGAAAAGATTTCGGCTTCAAAAAAGTTGAAAATTTTCATGAAAAGATTTCGGCTTCAAAAAAGTTGAAAATTTTCACGACAGGATTTCGGTTTTAAAAAAGTCGAACATTTTCATGAAGTATTTCGGCTTCAAAAAATTTGAAAATTTTCATGAAGTATTTCATCTTCAAAAAAGTTGAAAATTTTCATGAAAAGATTTCGGCTTCAAAAAAGTTGAAAATTTTCATGAAAAGATTTCGGCTTCAAAAAAGTCGAAAATTTTCATGAAGTATTTCGGATTCAAAAAAGTTGAACATTTTCACGACAGGATTTCGGCGTTAAAAAAGTCGAACATTTTCATGAAGAATTTCGGCTTCAAAAAAGTTGAAAATTTTCATGAAAAGATTTCGGCTTCAAAAAAGTTGAAAATTTTCATGAAAAGATTTCGGCTTCAAAAAAGTTGAAAATTTTCATGAAAAGATTTCGGCTTCAAAAAATTGAAAATTTTCACGACAGGATTTCGGTTTTAAAAAAGTCGAACATTTTCATGAAGTATTTCAGCTTCAAAAAATTTGAAAATTTTCATGAAGTATTTCAGCTTCAAAAAAGTTGAAAATTTTCATGAAAAGATTTCGGCTTCAAAAAAGTTGAAAATTTTCATGAAAAGATTTCGGCTTCAAAAAAGTCGAAAATTTTCATGAAAAGATTTCGGATTCAAAAAAGTTGAACATTTTCACGACAGGATTTCAGCGTTAAAAAAGTCGAACATTTTCATGAAGTATTTGGGCTTCAAAAAAGTTGAAAATTTTCACTACAGGATTTAGGCTTTAAAAAAGTCGAACATTTTCATGAAGTATTTCGGCTTCAAAAAGGTTGAAAATTTTCACGACAGGATTTCGGCTTTAAAAAAGTCGAACATTTTCATGAAGTATTTCAGCTTCAAAAAAGTTGAAAATTTTCATGAAAAGATTTCCGCTTCAAAAAAGTTGAACATTTTCATGAAGTATTTCGGATTCAAAAAAGTTGAACATTTTCACGACAGGATTTCTGCGTTAAAAAAGTCGAACATTTTCATGAAGTATTTCAGCTTCAAAAAAGTTGAAAATTTTCATGAAAAGATTTCGGCTACAAAAAAGTTGAAAATTTTCACGACAGGATTTCGGCTTTAAAAAAGTCGAACATTTTCATGAAGTATTTCGGCTTCAAAAAAGTTGAAAATTTTCATGAAAAGATTTCGGCTTCAAAAAAGTTGAAAATTTTCATGAAAAGATTTCGGCTTCAAAAAAGTCGAAAATTTTCATGAAGTATTTCGGATTCAAAAAAATTGAGCATTTTCACGACAGGATTTCGGCGTTAAAAAAGTCGAACATTTTCATGAAGAATTTCGGCTTCAAAAAAGTTGAAAATTTTCATGAAAAGATTTCGGCTTCAAAAAAGTTGAACATTTTCATGAAAAGATTTCGGCTTCAAAAAAGTTGAAAATTTTCACGACAGGATTTCGGCTTTAAAAAAGTCGAACATTTTCATGAAGTATTTGGGCTTCAAAAAAGTTGAAAATTTTCACTACAGGATTTAGGCGTTAAAAAAGTCGAACATTTTCATGAAGTATTTCGGCTTCAAAAAAGTTGAAAATTTTCATGAAAAGATTTCGGCTTCAAAAAAGTTGAAAATTTTCATGAAAAGATTTCGGCTTCAAAAAAGTCGAAAATTTTCATGAAGTATTTCGGATTCAAAAAAATTGAGCATTTTCACGACAGGATTTCGGCGTTAAAAAAGTCGAACATTTTCATGAAGTATTTCGGCTTCAAAAAATTTGAAAATTTTCATGAAGTATTTCATCTTCAAAAAAGTTGAAAATTTTCATGAAAAGATTTCGGCTTCAAAAAAGTTGAAAATTTTCATGAAAAGATTTCGGCTTCAAAAAAGTCGAAAATTTTCATGAAGTATTTCGGATTCAAAAAAGTTGAACATTTTCACGACAGGATTTCGGCGTTAAAAAAGTCGAACATTTTCATGAAGAATTTCGGCTTCAAAAAAGTTGAAAATTTTCATGAAAAGATTTCGGCTTCAAAAAAGTTGAAAATTTTCATGAAAAGATTTCGGCTTCAAAAAAGTTGAAAATTTTCATGAAAAGATTTCGGCTTCAAAAAATTGAAAATTTTCACGACAGGATTTCGGTTTTAAAAAAGTCGAACATTTTCATGAAGTATTTCAGCTTCAAAAAATTTGAAAATTTTCATGAAGTATTTCAGCTTCAAAAAAGTTGAAAATTTTCATGAAAAGATTTCGGCTTCAAAAAAGTTGAAAATTTTCATGAAAAGATTTCGGCTTCAAAAAAGTTGAAAATTTTCATGAAAAGATTTCGGCTTCAAAAAAGTTGAAAATTTTCACGACAGAATTTCGGCTTTAAAAAAGTCGAACATTTTCATGAAGTATTTCGGCTTCAAAAAATTTCAAAAATTTTCATGAAGTATTTCGGATTCAAAAAAGTCGAAAATTTTCATGAAGTATTTCAGATTCAAAAAAGTTGAAAATTTTCATGAAAAGATTTCGGCTTCAAAAAAGTTGAAAATTTTCATGAAAAGATTTCGGCTTCAAAAAAGTTGAAAATTTTCATGAAAAGATTTCGGCTTCAAAAAAGTTGAAAATTTTCAGGACAGGATTTCGGCTTTAAAAAAGTCGAACATTTTCATGAAGTACTTCGGCTTCAAAAAATTTCAAAAATTTTCATGAAGTATTTCGGATTCAAAAAAGTCGAACATTTTCACGACAGGATTTCGGCGTTAAAAAAGTCGAACATTTTCATGAAGTATTTCAGCTTCAAAAAAGTTGAAAATTTTCATGAAAAGATTTCGGCTTCAAAAAAGTTGAAAATTTTCATGAAAAGATTTCGGCTTCAAAAAAGTTGAAAATTTTCATGAAAAGATTTCGGCTTCAAAAAAGTTGAAAATTTTCATGAAAAGATTTCGGTTTCAAAAAAGTTGATAATTTTCACGACAGGATTTCGGCTTTAAAAAAGTCGAACATTTTCATGAAGTATTTCAGCTTCAAAAAAGTTGAAAATTTTCATGAAAAGATTTCGGCTTCAAAAAAGTTGAAAATTTTCATGAAAAGATTTCGGCTTCAAAACAGTTGAAAATTTTCACGACAGGATTTCGACATTAAAAAAGTCGAACATTTTCATGAAGTATTTCGGCTTTAAAAAAGTTGAAAATTTTCATGAAATATTTCGGATTCAAAAAAGTAGAAAATTTTCACGACAGGATTTCGGAATTAAAAAAGTTGAAAATTTTCATGAAGTATTTCAGATTCAAAAAAGTTGAAAATTTTCATGAAAAGATTTCGGCTTCAAAAAAGTTGAAAATTTTCATGAAAAGATTTCGGCTTCAAAAAAGTTGAAAATTTTCATGAAAAGATTTCGGCTTCAAAAAAGTTGAAAATTTTCATGAAAAGATTTCGGCTTCAAAAAAGTTGAAAATTTTCACGACAGAATTTCGGCTTTAAAAAAGTCGAACATTTTCATGAAGTATTTCGGCTTCAAAAAATTTCAAAAATTTTCATGAAGTATTTCGGATTCAAAAAAGTCGAAAATTTTCATGAAGTATTTCAGATTCAAAAAAGTTGAAAATTTTCATGAAAAGATTTCGGCTTCAAAAAAGTTGAAAATTTTCATGAAAAGATTTCGGCTTCAAAAAAGTTGAAAATTTTCATGAAAAGATTTCGGCTTCAAAAAAGTTGAAAATTTTCAGGACAGGATTTCGGCTTTAAAAAAGTCGAACATTTTCATGAAGTACTTCGGCTTCAAAAAATTTCAAAAATTTTCATGAAGTATTTCGGATTCAAAAAAGTCGAACATTTTCACGACAGGATTTCGGCGTTAAAAAAGTCGAACATTTTCATGAAGTATTTCAGCTTCAAAAAAGTTGAAAATTTTCATGAAAAGATTTCGGCTTCAAAAAAGTTGAAAATTTTCATGAAAAGATTTCGGCTTCAAAAAAGTTGAAAATTTTCATGAAGTATTTCATCTTCAAAAAAGTTGAAAATTTTCATGAAAAGATTTCGGCTTCAAAAAAGTTGAAAATTTTCATGAAAAGATTTCGGCTTCAAAAAAGTCGAAAATTTTCATGAAGTATTTCGGATTCAAAAAAGTTGAACATTTTCACGACAGGATTTCGGCGTTAAAAAAGTCGAACATTTTCATGAAGAATTTCGGCTTCAAAAAAGTTGAAAATTTTCATGAAAAGATTTCGGCTTCAAAAAAGTTGAAAATTTTCATGAAAAGATTTCGGCTTCAAAAAAGTTGAAAATTTTCATGAAAAGATTTCGGCTTCAAAAAATTGAAAATTTTCACGACAGGATTTCGGTTTTAAAAAAGTCGAACATTTTCATGAAGTATTTCAGCTTCAAAAAATTTGAAAATTTTCATGAAGTATTTCAGCTTCAAAAAAGTTGAAAATTTTCATGAAAAGATTTCGGCTTCAAAAAAGTTGAAAATTTTCATGAAAAGATTTCGGCTTCAAAAAAGTCGAAAATTTTCATGAAAAGATTTCGGATTCAAAAAAGTTGAACATTTTCACGACAGGATTTCAGCGTTAAAAAAGTCGAACATTTTCATGAAGTATTTGGGCTTCAAAAAAGTTGAAAATTTTCACTACAGGATTTAGGCTTTAAAAAAGTCGAACATTTTCATGAAGTATTTCGGCTTCAAAAAGGTTGAAAATTTTCACGACAGGATTTCGGCTTTAAAAAAGTCGAACATTTTCATGAAGTATTTCAGCTTCAAAAAAGTTGAAAATTTTCATGAAAAGATTTCCGCTTCAAAAAAGTTGAACATTTTCATGAAGTATTTCGGATTCAAAAAAGTTGAACATTTTCACGACAGGATTTCTGCGTTAAAAAAGTCGAACATTTTCATGAAGTATTTCAGCTTCAAAAAAGTTGAAAATTTTCATGAAAAGATTTCGGCTACAAAAAAGTTGAAAATTTTCACGACAGGATTTCGGCTTTAAAAAAGTCGAACATTTTCATGAAGTATTTCGGCTTCAAAAAAGTTGAAAATTTTCATGAAAAGATTTCGGCTTCAAAAAAGTTGAAAATTTTCATGAAAAGATTTCGGCTTCAAAAAAGTCGAAAATTTTCATGAAGTATTTCGGATTCAAAAAAATTGAGCATTTTCACGACAGGATTTCGGCGTTAAAAAAGTCGAACATTTTCATGAAGAATTTCGGCTTCAAAAAAGTTGAAAATTTTCATGAAAAGATTTCGGCTTCAAAAAAGTTGAACATTTTCATGAAAAGATTTCGGCTTCAAAAAAGTTGAAAATTTTCACGACAGGATTTCGGCTTTAAAAAAGTCGAACATTTTCATGAAGTATTTGGGCTTCAAAAAAGTTGAAAATTTTCACTACAGGATTTAGGCGTTAAAAAAGTCGAACATTTTCATGAAGTATTTCGGCTTCAAAAAAGTTGAAAATTTTCATGAAAAGATTTCGGCTTCAAAAAAGTTGAAAATTTTCATGAAAAGATTTCGGCTTCAAAAAAGTCGAAAATTTTCATGAAGTATTTCGGATTCAAAAAAATTGAGCATTTTCACGACAGGATTTCGGCGTTAAAAAAGTCGAACATTTTCATGAAGAATTTCGGCTTCAAAAAAGTTGAAAATTTTCATGAAAAGATTTCGGCTTCAAAAAAGTTGAAAATTTTCATGAAACGATTTGAGCTTCAAAAAAGTTGAAAATTTTCACTACAGGATTTAGGCTTTAAAAAAGTCGAACATTTTCATGAAGTATTTCGGCTTCAAAAAGGTTGAAAATTTTCACGACAGGATTTCGGCTTTAAAAAAGTCGAACATTTTCATGAAGAATTTCGGCTTCAAAAAAGTTGAAAATTTTCATGAAAAGATTTCGGCTTCAAAAAAGTTGAAAATTTTCATGAAAAGATTTCGGCTTCAAAAAAGTTGAAAATTTTCATGAAAAGATTTCGGCTTCAAAAAAGTTGAAAATTTTCACGACAGGATTTCGGTTTTAAAAAAGTCGAACATTTTCATGAAGTATTTCGGCTTCAAAAAATTTGAAAATTTTCATGAAGTATTTCATCTTCAAAAAAGTTGAAAATTTTCATGAAAAGATTTCGGCTTCAAAAAAGTTGAAAATTTTCATGAAAAGATTTCGGCTTCAAAAAAGTCGAAAATTTTCATGAAGTATTTCGGATTCAAAAAAGTTGAACATTTTCACGACAGGATTTCGGCGTTAAAAAAGTCGAACATTTTCATGAAGAATTTCGGCTTCAAAAAAGTTGAAAATTTTCATGAAAAGATTTCGGCTTCAAAAAAGTTGAAAATTTTCATGAAAAGATTTCGGCTTCAAAAAAGTTGAAAATTTTCATGAAAAGATTTCGGCTTCAAAAAATTGAAAATTTTCACGACAGGATTTCGGTTTTAAAAAAGTCGAACATTTTCATGAAGTATTTCAGCTTCAAAAAATTTGAAAATTTTCATGAAGTATTTCAGCTTCAAAAAAGTTGAAAATTTTCATGAAAAGATTTCGGCTTCAAAAAAGTTGAAAATTTTCATGAAAAGATTTCGGCTTCAAAAAAGTTGAAAATTTTCATGAAAAGATTTCGGCTTCAAAAAAGTTGAAAATTTTCACGACAGAATTTCGGCTTTAAAAAAGTCGAACATTTTCATGAAGTATTTCGGCTTCAAAAAATTTCAAAAATTTTCATGAAGTATTTCGGATTCAAAAAAGTCGAAAATTTTCATGAAGTATTTCAGATTCAAAAAAGTTGAAAATTTTCATGAAAAGATTTCGGCTTCAAAAAAGTTGAAAATTTTCATGAAAAGATTTCGGCTTCAAAAAAGTTGAAAATTTTCATGAAAAGATTTCGGCTTCAAAAAAGTTGAAAATTTTCAGGACAGGATTTCGGCTTTAAAAAAGTCGAACATTTTCATGAAGTACTTCGGCTTCAAAAAATTTCAAAAATTTTCATGAAGTATTTCGGATTCAAAAAAGTCGAACATTTTCACGACAGGATTTCGGCGTTAAAAAAGTCGAACATTTTCATGAAGTATTTCAGCTTCAAAAAAGTTGAAAATTTTCATGAAAAGATTTCGGCTTCAAAAAAGTTGAAAATTTTCATGAAAAGATTTCGGCTTCAAAAAAGTTGAAAATTTTCATGAAAAGATTTCGGCTTCAAAAAAGTTGAAAATTTTCATGAAAAGATTTCGGTTTCAAAAAAGTTGATAATTTTCACGACAGGATTTCGGCTTTAAAAAAGTCGAACATTTTCATGAAGTATTTCAGCTTCAAAAAAGTTGAAAATTTTCATGAAAAGATTTCGGCTTCAAAAAAGTTGAAAATTTTCATGAAAAGATTTCGGCTTCAAAACAGTTGAAAATTTTCACGACAGGATTTCGACATTAAAAAAGTCGAACATTTTCATGAAGTATTTCGGCTTTAAAAAAGTTGAAAATTTTCATGAAGTATTTCGGATTCAAAAAAGTAGAAAATTTTCACGACAGGATTTCGGAATTAAAAAAGTTGAAAATTTTCATGAAGTATTTCAGATTCAAAAAAGTTGAAAATTTTCATGAAATGATTTCGGCTTCAAAAAAGTTGAAAATTTTCATGAAAAGATTTCGGCTTCAAAAAAGTTGAAAATTTTCATGAAAAGATTTCGGCTTCAAAAAAGTTGAAAATTTTCAGGACAGGATTTCGGCTTTAAAAAAGTCGAACATTTTCATGAAGTATTTCAGCTTCAAAAGAGTTGAAAATTTTGATGAAAAGATTTCGGCTTCAAAAAAGTTGAAAATTTTCATGAAAAGATTTCGGCTTCAAAAAAGTTGAAAATTTTCATGAAAAGATTTCGGCTTCAAAAAAGTTGAAAATTTTCAGGACAGAATTTCAGCTTTAAAAAAGTCGAACATTTTCATGAAGTATTTCGGCTTCAAAAAATTTGAAAATTTTCATGAAGTATTTCGGATTTAAAAAAGTTGAAGATTTTCACGACAGGATTTCGGCGTTAAAAAAGTCGAACATTTTCATGAAGTATTTCAGCTTCAAAAAAGTTGAAAATTTTCATGAAAAGATTTCGGCTTCAAAAAAGTTGAAAATTTTCATGAAAAGATTTCGGCTTCAAAAAAGTTGAAAATTTTCACGACAGGATTTCGGCTTTAAAAAAGTCGAACATTTTCATGAAGTATTTCAGATTCAAAAAAGTTGAAAATTTTCATGAAAAGATTTCGGCTTCAAAAAAGTTGAAAATTTTCATGAAAAGATTTCGGCTTCAAAAAAGTTGAAAATTTTCATGAAAAGATTTCGGCTTCAAAAAAGTTGAAAATTTTCAGGACAGGATTTCGGCTTTAAAAAAGTCGAACATTTTCATGAAGTATTTCAGCTTCAAAAGAGTTGAAAATTTTGATGAAAAGATTTCGGCTTCAAAAAAGTTGAAAATTTTCATGAAAAGATTTCGGCTTCAAAAAAGTTGAAAATTTTCATGAAAAGATTTCGGCTTCAAAAAATTTGAAAATTTTCATGAAGTATTTCGGATTCAAAAAAGTTGAAGATTTTCACGACAGGATTTCGGCGTTAAAAAAGTCGAACATTTTCATGAAGTATTTCAGCTTCAAAAAAGTTGAAAATTTTCATGAAAAGATTTCGGCTTCAAAAATGTTGAAAATTTTCATGAAAAGATTTCGGCTTCAAAAAAGTTGAAAATTTTCACGACAGGATTTCGGCTTTAAAAAAGTTGAACATTTTCATGAAGTATTTCGGATTCAAAAAAGTTGAAAATTTTCACGACAGGATTTCGACTTTAAAAAAGTCAAACATTTTCATGAAGTATTTCGGCTTCAAAAAGGTTGAAAATTTTCACGACAGTATTTCGGCTTCAAAAAAGTTGAATATTTTCATGAAGTATTTGGGCTTCAAAAAAGTTGAAAATTTTCACGACAGGATTTCAGCTTTAAAAAAGTCAAACATTTTCATGAAGTATTTCAGCTTCAAAAAAGTTGAAAATTTTCATGAAAAGATTTCGGCTTCAAAAAAGTTGAAAATTTTCATGAAAAGATTTCGGCTTCAAAAAAGTTGAAAATTGTCACGACAGGATTTCGGCTTTAAAAAAGTCGAACATTTTCATGAAGTATTTCAGCTTCTAAAAAGTTGAAAATTTTCATGAAAAGATTTCGGCTTCAAAAAAGTTGAAAATTTTCAGGACAGGATTTCGGCTTTAAAAAAGTCGAACATTTTCATGAAGTATTTCAGCTTCAAAAGAGTTGAAAATTTTGATGAAAAGATTTCGGCTTCAAAAAAGTTGAAAATTTTCATGAAAAGATTTCGGCTTCAAAAAAGTTGAAAATTTTCATGAAAAGATTTCGGCTTCAAAAAAGTTGAAAATTTTCACGACAGAATTTCAGCTTTAAAAAAGTCGAACATTTTCATGAAGTATTTCGGCTTCAAAAAATTTGAAAATTTTCATGAAGTATTTCGGATTCAAAAAAGTTGAAGATTTTCACGACAGGATTTCGGCGTTAAAAAAGTCGAACATTTTCATGAAGTATTTCAGCTTCAAAAAAGTTGAAAATTTTCATGAAAAGATTTCGGCTTCAAAAAAGTTGAAAATTTTCATGAAAAGATTTCGGCTTCAAAAAAGTTGAAAATTTTCACGACAGGATTTCGGCTTTAAAAAAGTTGAACATTTTCATGAAGTATTTCGGATTCAAAAAAGTTGAAAATTTTCACGACAGGATTTCGACTTTAAAAAAGTCAAACATTTTCATGAAGTATTTCGGCTTCAAAAAGGTTGAAAATTTTCACGACAGTATTTCGGCTTCAAAAAAGTTGAATATTTTCATGAAAAGATTTCGGCTTCAAAAAAGTTGAAAATTGTCACGACAGGATTTCGGCTTTAAAAAAGTCGAACATTTTCATGAAGTATTTCAGCTTCTAAAAAGTTGAAAATTTTCATGAAAAGATTTCGGCTTCAAAAAAGTTGAAAATTTTCATGAAAAGATTTCGGCTTCAAAAGAGTTGAAAATTTTCACGACAGGATTTCGACTTTAAAAAAGTCGAACATTTTCATGAAGTATTTCGGCTTTAAAAAAGTTGAAAATTTTCATGAAGTTTTTCGGCTTCAAAAAAGTTGAAAATTTTCACAACAGGATTTCGGCGTTAAAAAAGTCGAACATTTTCATGAAGTATTTCAGATTCAAAAAAGTTGAAAATTTCATGAAAAGATTTCGGCTTCAAAAAAGTTGCAAATTTTCATGAAAAGATTTCGGCTTCAAAAAAGTTGAAAATTTTCATGAAAAGATTTCGGCTTCAAAAAAGTTGAAAATTTTCACGACAGGATTTCGGCTTTAAAAATGTCGAACATTTTCATGAAGTATTTCAGCTTCAAAAAAGTTGAAAATTTTCATGAAAAGATTTCGGCTTCAAAAAAGTTGAAAATTTTCATGAAAAGATTCCGGCTTCAAAAAAGTTGAAAATTTTCACGAAAGAATTTCGGCTTTAAAAAAGTCGAACATTTTCATGAAGTATTTTGGCTTCAAAAAATTTCAAAAATTTTCATGAAGTATTTCGGATTCAAAAAAGTCGAACATTTTCACGACAGGATTTCGGCGTTAAAAAAGTCGAACATTTTCATGAAGTATTTCAGCTTCAAAAAAGTTGAAAATTTTCATGAAAAGATTTCGGCTTCAACAAAGTTGAAAATTTTCATGAAAAGATTTCGGCTTCAAAAAAGTTGAAAATTTTCATGAAAAGATTTCGGCTTCAAAAAAGTTGAAAATTTTCATGAAAAGATTTCGGCTTCAAAAAAGTTGAAAATTTTCACGACAGGATTTCGGCTTTAAAAAAGTCGAACATTTTCATGAAGTATTTCAGCTTCAAAAAAGTTGAAAATTTTCATGAAAAGATTTCGGCTTCAAAAAAGTTGAAAATTTTCATGAAAAGATTTCGGCTTCAAAAAAGTTGAAAATTTTCACGACAGGATTTCAGCTTCAAAAAAGTTGAAAATTTTCATGAAAAGATTTCGGCTTCAAAAAAGTTGAAAATTTTCATGAAAAGATTTCGGCTTTAAAAAAGTTGAAAATTTTCACGACAGGATTTCGGCGTTAAAAAAGTCGAACATTTTCATGAAGTATTTCAGATTCAAAAAAGTTGAAAATTTTCATGAAAAGATTTCGGATTCAAAAAAGTTGAAAATTTTCACGACAGGATTTCGACTTTAAAAAAGTCAAACATTTTCATGAAGTATTTCGGCTTCAAAAAGGTTGAAAATTTTCACGACAGTATTTCGGCTTCAAAAAAGTTGAATATTTTCATGAAGTATTTGGGCTTCAAAAAAGTTGAAAATTTTCACGACAGGATTTCAGCTTTAAAAAAGTCAAACATTTTCATGAAGTATTTCAGCTTCAAAAAAGTTGAAAATTTTCATGAAAAGATTTCGGCTTCAAAAAAGTTGAAAATTTTCATGAAAAGATTTCGGCTTCAAAAAAGTTGAAAATTTTC
This sequence comes from Labrus mixtus, assembly GCF_963584025.1. Taxonomy (NCBI): domain Eukaryota; kingdom Metazoa; phylum Chordata; class Actinopteri; order Labriformes; family Labridae; genus Labrus; species Labrus mixtus. The sequence goes on from NC_083619.1 coordinate 152,945, forward strand.
ATGAAAAGATTTCGGCTTCAAAAAAGTTGAAAATTTTCACGACAGGATTTCGGCTTTAAAAAAGTCGAACATTTTCATGAAGTATTTCAGATTCAAAAAAGTTGAAAATTTTCATGAAAAGATTTCGGCTTCAAAAAAGTTGAAAATTTTCATGAAAAGATTTCGGCTTCAAAAAAGTTGAAAATTTTCATGAAAAGATTTCGGCTTCAAAAAAGTTGAAAATTTTCAGGACAGGATTTCGGCTTTAAAAAAGTCGAACATTTTCATGAAGTATTTCAGCTTCAAAAGAGTTGAAAATTTTGATGAAAAGATTTCGGCTTCAAAAAAGTTGAAAATTTTCATGAAAAGATTTCGGCTTCAAAAAAGTTGAAAATTTTCATGAAAAGATTTCGGCTTCAAAAAAGTTGAAAATTTTCACGACAGAATTTCAGCTTTAAAAAAGTCGAACATTTTCATGAAGTATTTCGGCTTCAAAAAATTTGAAAATTTTCATGAAGTATTTCGGATTCAAAAAAGTTGAAGATTTTCACGACAGGATTTCGGCGTTAAAAAAGTCGAACATTTTCATGAAGTATTTCAGCTTCAAAAAAGTTGAAAATTTTCATGAAAAGATTTCGGCTTCAAAAAAGTTGAAAATTTTCATGAAAAGATTTCGGCTTCAAAAAAGTTGAAAATTTTCACGACAGGATTTCAGCTTTAAAAAAGTCAAACATTTTCATGAAGTATTTCAGCTTCAAAAAAGTTGAAAATTTTCATGAAAAGATTTCGGCTTCAAAAAAGTTGAACATTTTCATGAAAAGATTTCGGCTTCAAAAAAGTTGAAAATTTTCATGAAAAGATTTCGGCTTCAAAAAAGTTGAAAATTTTCACGACAGGATTTCGGCTTTAAAAAAGTCGAACATTTTCATGAAGTATTTCAGATTCAAAAAAGTTGAAAATTTTCATGAAAAGATTTCGGCTTCAAAAAAGTTGAAAATTTTCATGAAAAGATTTCGGCTTCAAAAAAGTTGAAAATTTTCATGAAAAGATTTCGGCTTCAAAAAAGTTGAAAATTTTCAGGACAGGATTTCGGCTTTAAAAAAGTCGAACATTTTCATGAAGTATTTCAGCTTCAAAAGAGTTGAAAATTTTGATGAAAAGATTTCGGCTTCAAAAAAGTTGAAAATTTTCATGAAAAGATTTCGGCTTCAAAAAAGTTGAAAATTTTCACGACAGAATTTCAGCTTTAAAAAAGTCGAACATTTTCATGAAGTATTTCGGCTTCAAAAAATTTGAAAATTTTCATGAAGTATTTCGGATTCAAAAAAGTTGAAGATTTTCACGACAGGATTTCGGCGTTAAAAAAGTCGAACATTTTCATGAAGTATTTCAGCTTCAAAAAAGTTGAAAATTTTCATGAAAAGATTTCGGCTTCAAAAAAGTTGAAAATTTTCATGAAAAGATTTCGGCTTCAAAAAAGTTGAAAATTTTCACGACAGGATTTCGGCTTTAAAAAAGTTGAACATTTTCATGAAGTATTTCGGATTCAAAAAAGTTGAAAATTTTCACGACAGGATTTCGACTTTAAAAAAGTCAAACATTTTCATGAAGTATTTCGGCTTCAAAAAGGTTGAAAATTTTCACGACAGTATTTCGGCTTCAAAAAAGTTGAATATTTTCATGAAGTATTTGGGCTTCAAAAAAGTTGAAAATTTTCACGACAGGATTTCAGCTTTAAAAAAGTCAAACATTTTCATGAAGTATTTCAGCTTCAAAAAAGTTGAAAATTTTCATGAAAAGATTTCGGCTTCAAAAAAGTTGAAAATTTTCATGAAAAGATTTCGGCTTCAAAAAAGTTGAAAATTGTCACGACAGGATTTCGGCTTTAAAAAAGTCGAACATTTTCATGAAGTATTTCAGCTTCTAAAAAGTTGAAAATTTTCATGAAAAGATTTCGGCTTCAAAAAAGTTGAAAATTTTCATGAAAAGATTTCGGCTTCAAAAGAGTTGAAAATTTTCACGACAGGATTTCGACTTTAAAAAAGTCGAACATTTTCATGAAGTATTTCGGCTTTAAAAAAGTTGAAAATTTTCACGACAGTATTTCGGCTTCAAAAAAGTTGAATATTTTCATGAAGTATTTGGGCTTCAAAAAAGTTGAAAATTTTCACAACAGGATTTCAGCTTTAAAAAAGTCAAACATTTTCATGAAGTATTTCAGCTTCAAAAAAGTTGAAAATTTTCATGAAAAGATTTCGGCTTCAAAAAAGTTGAAAATTTTCATGAAAAGATTTCGGCTTCAAAAAAGTTGAAAATTGTCACGACAGGATTTCGGCTTTAAAAAAGTCGAACATTTTCATGAAGTATTTCAGCTTCTAAAAAGTTGAAAATTTTCATGAAAAGATTTCGGCTTCAAAAAAGTTGAAAATTTTCATGAAAAGATTTCGGCTTCAAAAGAGTTGAAAATTTTCACGACAGGATTTCGACTTTAAAAAAGTCGAACATTTTCATGAAGTATTTCGGCTTTAAAAAAGTTGAAAATTTTCATGAAGTTTTTCGGCTTCAAAAAAGTTGAAAATTTTCACAACAGGATTTCGGCGTTAAAAAAGTCGAACATTTTCATGAAGTATTTCAGTTTCAAAAAAGTTGAAAATTTCATGAAAAGATTTCGGCTTCAAAAAAGTTGCAAATTTTCATGAAAAGATTTCGGCTTCAAAAAAGTTGAAAATTTTCATGAAAAGATTTCGGCTTCAAAAAAGTTGAAAATTTTCACGACAGGATTTCGGCTTTAAAAATGTCGAACATTTTCATGAAGTATTTCAGCTTCAAAAAAGTTGAAAATTTTCATGAAAAGATTTCGGCTTCAAAAAAGTTGAAAATTTTCATGAAAAGATTCCGGCTTCAAAAAAGTTGAAAATTTTCACGACAGAATTTCGGCTTTAAAAAAGTCGAACATTTTCATGAAGTATTTTGGCTTCAAAAAATTTCAAAAATTTTCATGAAGTATTTCGGATTCAAAAAAGTCGAACATTTTCACGACAGGATTTCGGCGTTAAAAAAGTCGAACATTTTCATGAAGTATTTCAGCTTCAAAAAAGTTGAAAATTTTCATGAAAAGATTTCGGCTTCAACAAAGTTGAAAATTTTCATGAAAAGATTTCGGCTTCAAAAAAGTTGAAAATTTTCATGAAAAGATTTCGGCTTCAAAAAAGTTGAAAATTTTCATGAAAAGATTTCGGCTTCAAAAAAGTTGAAAATTTTCACGACAGGATTTCGGCTTTAAAAAAGTCGAACATTTTCATGAAGTATTTCAGCTTCAAAAAAGTTGAAAATTTTCATGAAAAGATTTCGGCTTCATAAAAGTTGAAAATTTTCATGAAAAGATTTCGGCTTCAAAAAAGTTGAAAATTTTCACGACAGGATTTCGGCTTTAAAAAAGTCGAACATTTTCATGAAGTATTTCAGCTTCAAAAAAGTTGAAAATTTTCATGAAAAGATTTCGGCTTCAAAAAAGTTGAAAATTTTCATGAAAAGATTTCGGCTTTAAAAGAGTTGAAAATTTTCACGACAGGATTTCTACTTTAAAAAAGTCGAACATTTTCATGAAGTATTTCAGCTTTAAAAAAGTTGAAAATTTTCTTGAGGTATTTCGGCTTCAAAAAAGTTGAAAATTTTCACGACAGGATTTCGGCGTTAAAAAAGTCGAACATTTTCATGAAGTATTTCAGATTCAAAAAAGTTGAAAATTTTCATGAAAAGATTTCGGATTCAAAAAAGTTGAAAATTTTCACGACAGGATTTCGACTTTAAAAAAGTCAAACATTTTCATGAAGTATTTCGGCTTCAAAAAGGTTGAAAATTTTCACGACAGTATTTCGGCTTCAAAAAAGTTGAATATTTTCATGAAGTATTTGGGCTTCAAAAAAGTTGAAAATTTTCACGACAGGATTTCAGCTTTAAAAAAGTCAAACATTTTCATGAAGTATTTCAGCTTCTAAAAAGTTGAAAATTTTCATGAAAAGATTTCGGCTTCAAAAAAGTTGAAAATTTTCATGAAAAGATTTCGGCTTCAAAAAAGTTGAAAATTTTCACGACAGGATTTCGGCTTTAAAAAAGTCGAACATTTTCATGAAGTATTTGGGCTTCAAAAAAGTTGAAAATTTTCACGAAAAGATTTCGGCTTTAAAAAAGTCGAACATTTTCATGAAGTATTTCGGCTTCAAAAAGGTTGAAAATTTTCACGACAGGATGTCGGCTTTAAAAAAGTCGAACATTTTCATGAAGTATTTCGGCTCCAAAAAAGTTGAAAATTTTCATGAAAAGATTTCGGCTTCAAAAAAGTTGAAAATTTTCACGACAGGATTTCGGCGTCAAAAAAGTCGAACATTTTCATGAAGTATTTCAGCTTCAAAAAAGTTGAAAATTTTCATGAAAAGATTTCGGCTTCAAAAAAGTTGAAAATTTTCATGAAAAGATTTCGGCTTCAAAAGAGTTGAAAATTTTCACGACAGGATTTCGACTTTAAAAAAGTCGAACATTTATCATGAAGTATTTCGGCTTCAAAAAAGTTGAAAATTTTCATGAAACGATTTCGGCTTCAAAAAAGTTGAAAATTTTCATGAAAAAATTTCGGCTTTAAAAGAGTTGAAAATTTTCACGACAGGATTTCGACTTTAAAAAAGTCGAACATTTTCATGAAGTATTTCGGCTTTAAAAAAGTTGAAAATTTTCACGACAGTATTTCGGCTTCAAAAAAGTTGAATATTTTCATGAAGTATTTGGGCTTCAAAAAAGTTGAAAATTTTCACAACAGGATTTCAGCTTTAAAAAAGTCAAACATTTTCATGAAGTATTTCAGCTTCAAAAAAGTTGAAAATTTTCATGAAAAGATTTCGGCTTCAAAAAAGTTGAAAATTTTCATGAAAAGATTTCGGCTTCAAAAAAGTTGAAAATTGTCACGACAGGATTTCGGCTTTAAAAAAGTCGAACATTTTCATGAAGTATTTCAGCTTCTAAAAAGTTGAAAATTTTCATGAAAAGATTTCGGCTTCAAAAAAGTTGAAAATTTTCATGAAAAGATTTCGGCTTCAAAAGAGTTGAAAATTTTCACGACAGGATTTCGACTTTAAAAAAGTCGAACATTTTCATGAAGTATTTCGGCTTTAAAAAAGTTGAAAATTTTCATGAAGTTTTTCGGCTTCAAAAAAGTTGAAAATTTTCACAACAGGATTTCGGCGTTAAAAAAGTCGAACATTTTCATGAAGTATTTCAGTTTCAAAAAAGTTGAAAATTTCATGAAAAGATTTCGGCTTCAAAAAAGTTGCAAATTTTCATGAAAAGATTTCGGCTTCAAAAAAGTTGAAAATTTTCATGAAAAGATTTCGGCTTCAAAAAAGTTGAAAATTTTCACGACAGGATTTCGGCTTTAAAAATGTCGAACATTTTCATGAAGTATTTCAGCTTCAAAAAAGTTGAAAATTTTCATGAAAAGATTTCGGCTTCAAAAAAGTTGAAAATTTTCATGAAAAGATTCCGGCTTCAAAAAAGTTGAAAATTTTCACGACAGAATTTCGGCTTTAAAAAAGTCGAACATTTTCATGAAGTATTTTGGCTTCAAAAAATTTCAAAAATTTTCATGAAGTATTTCGGATTCAAAAAAGTCGAACATTTTCACGACAGGATTTCGGCGTTAAAAAAGTCGAACATTTTCATGAAGTATTTCAGCTTCAAAAAAGTTGAAAATTTTCATGAAAAGATTTCGGCTTCAACAAAGTTGAAAATTTTCATGAAAAGATTTCGGCTTCAAAAAAGTTGAAAATTTTCATGAAAAGATTTCGGCTTCAAAAAAGTTGAAAATTTTCATGAAAAGATTTCGGCTTCAAAAAAGTTGAAAATTTTCACGACAGGATTTCGGCTTTAAAAAAGTCGAACATTTTCATGAAGTATTTCAGCTTCAAAAAAGTTGAAAATTTTCATGAAAAGATTTCGGCTTCATAAAAGTTGAAAATTTTCATGAAAAGATTTCGGCTTCAAAAAAGTTGAAAATTTTCACGACAGGATTTCGGCTTTAAAAAAGTCGAACATTTTCATGAAGTATTTCGGCTTTAAAAAAGTTGAAAATTTTCACGACAGTATTTCGGCTTCAAAAAAGTTGAATATTTTCATGAAGTATTTGGGCTTCAAAAAAGTTGAAAATTTTCACAACAGGATTTCAGCTTTAAAAAAGTCAAACATTTTCATGAAGTATTTCAGCTTCAAAAAAGTTGAAAATTTTCATGAAAAGATTTCGGCTTCAAAAAAGTTGAAAATTTTCATGAAAAGATTTCGGCTTCAAAAAAGTTGAAAATTGTCACGACAGGATTTCGGCGTTAAAAAAGTCGAACATTTTCATGAAGTATTTCAGTTTCAAAAAAGTTGAAAATTTCATGAAAAGATTTCGGCTTCAAAAAAGTTGCAAATTTTCATGAAAAGATTTCGGCTTCAAAAAAGTTGAAAATTTTCATGAAAAGATTTCGGCTTCAAAAAAGTTGAAAATTTTCACGACAGGATTTCGGCTTTAAAAATGTCGAACATTTTCATGAAGTATTTCAGCTTCAAAAAAGTTGAAAATTTTCATGAAAAGATTTCGGCTTCAAAAAAGTTGAAAATTTTCATGAAAAGATTCCGGCTTCAAAAAAGTTGAAAATTTTCACGACAGAATTTCGGCTTTAAAAAAGTCGAACATTTTCATGAAGTATTTTGGCTTCAAAAAATTTCAAAAATTTTCATGAAGTATTTCGGATTCAAAAAAGTCGAACATTTTCACGACAGGATTTCGGCGTTAAAAAAGTCGAACATTTTCATGAAGTATTTCAGCTTCAAAAAAGTTGAAAATTTTCATGAAAAGATTTCGGCTTCAACAAAGTTGAAAATTTTCATGAAAAGATTTCGGCTTCAAAAAAGTTGAAAATTTTCATGAAAAGATTTCGGCTTCAAAAAAGTTGAAAATTTTCATGAAAAGATTTCGGCTTCAAAAAAGTTGAAAATTTTCACGACAGGATTTCGGCTTTAAAAAAGTCGAACATTTTCATGAAGTATTTCAGCTTCAAAAAAGTTGAAAATTTTCATGAAAAGATTTCGGCTTCATAAAAGTTGAAAATTTTCATGAAAAGATTTCGGCTTCAAAAAAGTTGAAAATTTTCACGACAGGATTTCGGCTTTAAAAAAGTCGAACATTTTCATGAAGTATTTCGGCTTTAAAAAAGTTGAAAATTTTCACGACAGTATTTCGGCTTCAAAAAAGTTGAATATTTTCATGAAGTATTTGGGCTTCAAAAAAGTTGAAAATTTTCACAACAGGATTTCAGCTTTAAAAAAGTCAAACATTTTCATGAAGTATTTCAGCTTCAAAAAAGTTGAAAATTTTCATGAAAAGATTTCGGCTTCAAAAAAGTTGAAAATTTTCATGAAAAGATTTCGGCTTCAAAAAAGTTGAAAATTGTCACGACAGGATTTCGGCTTTAAAAAAGTCGAACATTTTCATGAAGTATTTCAGCTTCTAAAAAGTTGAAAATTTTCATGAAAAGATTTCGGCTTCAAAAAAGTTGAAAATTTTCATGAAAAGATTTCGGCTTCAAAAGAGTTGAAAATTTTCACGACAGGATTTCGACTTTAAAAAAGTCGAACATTTTCATGAAGTATTTCGGCTTTAAAAAAGTTGAAGATTTTCATGAAGTTTTTCGGCTTCAAAAAAGTTGAAAATTTTCACAACAGGATTTCGGCGTTAAAAAAGTCGAACATTTTCATGAAGTATTTCAGTTTCAAAAAAGTTGAAAATTTCATGAAAAGATTTCGGCTTCAAAAAAGTTGCAAATTTTCATGAAAAGATTTCGGCTTCAAAAAAGTTGAAAATTTTCATGAAAAGATTTCGGCTTCAAAAAAGTTGAAAATTTTCACGACAGGATTTCGGCTTTAAAAATGTCGAACATTTTCATGAAGTATTTCAGCTTCAAAAAAGTTGAAAATTTTCATGAAAAGATTTCGGCTTCAAAAAAGTTGAAAATTTTCATGAAAAGATTCCGGCTTCAAAAAAGTTGAAAATTTTCACGACAGAATTTCGGCTTTAAAAAAGTCGAACATTTTCATGAAGTATTTTGGCTTCAAAAAATTTCAAAAATTTTCATGAAGTATTTCGGATTCAAAAAAGTCGAACATTTTCACGACAGGATTTCGGCGTTAAAAAAGTCGAACATTTTCATGAAGTATTTCAGCTTCAAAAAAGTTGAAAATTTTCATGAAAAGATTTCGGCTTCAACAAAGTTGAAAATTTTCATGAAAAGATTTCGGCTTCAAAAAAGTTGAAAATTTTCATGAAAAGATTTCGGCTTCAAAAAAGTTGAAAATTTTCATGAAAAGATTTCGGCTTCAAAAAAGTTGAAAATTTTCACGACAGGATTTCGGCTTTAAAAAAGTCGAACATTTTCATGAAGTATTTCAGCTTCAAAAAAGTTGAAAATTTTCATGAAAAGATTTCGGCTTCATAAAAGTTGAAAATTTTCATGAAAAGATTTCGGCTTCAAAAAAGTTGAAAATTTTCACGACAGGATTTCGGCTTTAAAAAAGTCGAACATTTTCATGAAGTATTTCAGCTTCAAAAAAGTTGAAAATTTTCATGAAAAGATTTCGGCTTCAAAAAAGTTGAAAATTTTCATGAAAAGATTTCGGCTTTAAAAGAGTTGAAAATTTTCACGACAGGATTTCTACTTTAAAAAAGTCGAACATTTTCATGAAGTATTTCAGCTTTAAAAAAGTTGAAAATTTTCATGAGGTATTTCGGCTTCAAAAAAGTTGAAAATTTTCACGACAGGATTTCGGCGTTAAAAAAGTCGAACATTTTCATGAAGTATTTCAGATTCAAAAAAGTTGAAAATTTTCATGAAAAGATTTCGGATTCAAAAAAGTTGAAAATTTTCACGACAGGATTTCGACTTTAAAAAAGTCAAACATTTTCATGAAGTATTTCGGCTTCAAAAAGGTTGAAAATTTTCACGACAGTATTTCGGCTTCAAAAAAGTTGAATATTTTCATGAAGTATTTGGGCTTCAAAAAAGTTGAAAATTTTCACGACAGGATTTCAGCTTTAAAAAAGTCGAACATTTTCATGAAGTATTTCAGCTTCTAAAAAGTTGAAAATTTTCATGAAAAGATTTCGGCTTCAAAAAAGTTGAAAATTTTCATGAAAAGATTTCGGCTTCAAAAAAGTTGAAAATTTTCACGACAGGATTTCGGCTTTAAAAAAGTCGAACATTTTCATGAAGTATTTGGGCTTCAAAAAAGTTGAAAATTTTCACGAAAAGATTTCGGCTTTAAAAAAGTCGAACATTTTCATGAAGTATTTCGGCTTCAAAAAGGTTGAAAATTTTCACGACAGGATGTCGGCTTTAAAAAAGTCGAACATTTTCATGAAGTATTTCGGCTCCAAAAAAGTTGAAAATTTTCATGAAAAGATTTCGGCTTCAAAAAAGTTGAAAATTTTCACGACAGGATTTCGGCGTCAAAAAAGTCGAACATTTTCATGAAGTATTTCAGCTTCAAAAAAGTTGAAAATTTTCATGAAAAGATTTCGGCTTCAAAAAAGTTGAAAATTTTCATGAAAAGATTTCGGCTTCAAAAGAGTTGAAAATTTTCACGACAGGATTTCGACTTTAAAAAAGTCGAACATTTATCATGAAGTATTTCGGCTTCAAAAAAGTTGAAAATTTTCATGAAACGATTTCGGCTTCAAAAAAGTTGAAAATTTTCATGAAAAGATTTCGGCTTTAAAAGAGTTGAAAATTTTCACGACAGGATTTCTACTTTAAAAAAGTCGAACATTTTCATGAAGTATTTCGGCTTTAAAAAAGTTGAATATTTTCATGAAGTATTTGGGCTTCAAAAAAGTTGAAAATTTTCAGGAAAGGATTTCGGCTTTAAAAAAGTTGAACATTTTCATGAAGTATTTCGGCTTCAAAAAGGTTGAAAATTTTCACGACAGGATTTCGGCTTTAAAAAAGTCGAACATTTTCATGAAGTATTTCGGCTTCAAAAAAGTTGAACATTTTCATGAAGTATTTGGACTTCAAAAAAGTTGAAAATTTTCACGACAGGATTTCGGCTTTAAAAAATTCGAACATTTTCATGAAGTATTTCAGATTCAAAAAAGTTGAAAATTTTCATGAAAAGATTTCGGCTTCAAAAAAGTTGAAAATTTTCATGAAAAGATTTCGGCTTCAAAAAAGTTGAAAATTTTCACGACAGGATTTCGGCTTTAAAAAAGTCGAACATTTTCATGAAGTATTTCAGCTTCAAAAAAGTTGAAAATTTTCATGAAAAGATTTCGGCTTCAAAAAAGTTGAAAATTTTCATGAAAAGATTTCGGCTTTAAAAGAGTTGAAAATTTTCACGACAGGATTTCTACTTTAAAAAAGTCGAACATTTTCATGAAGTATTTCGGCTTTAAAAAAGTTGAAAATTTTCATGAGGTATTTCGGCTTCAAAAAAGTTGAAAATTTTCACGACAGGATTTCGGCGTTAAAAAAGTCGAACATTTTCATGAAGTATTTCAGATTCAAAAAAGTTGAAAATTTTCATGAAAAGATTTCGGCTTCAAAAAAGTTGAAAATTTTCATGAAAAGATTTCGGATTCAAAAAAGTTGAAAATGTTCATGAAAAGATTTCGGCTTCAAAAAAGTTGAAAATTTTCACGACAGGATTTCGGCTTTAAAAATGTCGAACATTTTCATGAAGTATTTCAGCTTCAAAAAAGTTGAAAATTTTCATGAAAAGATTTCGGCTTCAAAAAAGTTGAAAATTTTCATGAACAGATTTCGGCTTCAAAAAAGGTGAAAATTTTCACGACAGGATTTCGGCTTTAAAAAAGTCGAACATTTTCATGAAGTATTTCGGCTTCAAAAAATTTCAAAAATTTTCATGAAGTATTTCGGATTCAAAAAAGTCGAACATTTTCACGACAGGATTTCGGCGTTAAAAAAGTCGAACATTTTCATGAAGTATTTTAGCTTCAAAAAAGTTGAAAATTTTCATGAAAAGATTTCGGCTTCAAAAGAGTTGAAAATTTTCATGAAAAGATTTCGGCTTCAAAAAAGTTGAAAATTTTCATGAAAAGATTTCGGCTTCAAAAAAGTTGAAAATTTTCACGACAGGATTTCGGCTTTAAAAAAGTCGAACATTTTCATGAAGTATTTGGGCTTCAAAAAAGTTGAAAATTTTCACGAAAAGATTTCGGCTTTAAAAAAGTCGAACATTTTCATGAAGTATTTCGGCTTCAAAAAGGTTGAAAATTTTCACGACAGGATTTCGGCTTTAAAAAGTCGAACATTTTCATGAAGTATTTCGGCTTCAAAAAAGTTGAACATTTTCATGAAGTATTTGGGCTTCAAAAAAGTTGAATATTTTCACGACAGGATTTCGGCTTTAAAAAAGTCGAACATATTCATGAAGTATTTCAGCTTCAAAAAAGTTGAAAATTTTCATGAAAAGATTTCGGCTTCAAAAAAGTTGAAAATTTTCATGAACAGATTTCGGCTTCAAAAAAGGTGAAAATTTTCACGACAGGATTTCGGCTTTAAAAAAGTCGAACATTTTCATGAAGTATTTCGGCTTCAAAAAATTTCAAAAATTTTCATGAAGTATTTCGGATTCAAAAAAGTCGAACATTTTCACGACAGGATTTCGGCGTTAAAAAAGTCGAACATTTTCATGAAGTATTTTAGCTTCAAAAAAGTTGAAAATTTTCATGAAAAGATTTCGGCTTCAAAAGAGTTGAAAATTTTCATGAAAAGATTTCGGCTTCAAAAAAGTTGAAAATTTTCATGAAAAGATTTCGGCTTCAAAAAAGTTGAAAATTTTCACGACAGGATTTCGGCTTTAAAAAAGTCGAACATTTTCATGAAGTATTTGGGCTTCAAAAAAGTTGAAAATTTTCACGAAAAGATTTCGGCTTTAAAAAAGTCGAACATTTTCATGAAGTATTTCGGCTTCAAAAAGGTTGAAAATTTTCACGACAGGATTTCGGCTTTAAAAAAGTCGAACATTTTCATGAAGTATTTCGGCTTCAAAAAAGTTGAACATTTTCATGAAGTATTTGGGCTTCAAAAAAGTTGAATATTTTCACGACAGGATTTCGGCTTTAAAAAAGTCGAACATTTTCATGAAGTATTTCAGCTTCAAAAAAGTTGAAAATTTTCATGAAAAGATTTCGGCTTCAAAAAAGTTGAAAATTTTCATGAAAAGATTTCGGCTTCAAAAAAGTTGAAAATTTTCACGACAGGATTTCGGCTTTAAAAAAGTTGAACATTTTCGTGAAGTATTTGGGCTTCAAAAAAGTTGAAAATTTTCACGACAGGATTTCGGCTTTAAAAAAGTCTAACATTTTCATGAAGTATTTCGGCTTCAAAAAGGTTACAAATTTTCATGACAGGATTTCGGCTTTAAAAAAGTCGAACATTTTCATGAAGTATTTCAACTTCAAAAAAGTTGAAAATTTTCATGAAAAGATTTCGGCTTCAAAAAAGTTGAAAATTTTCATGAAGTATTTGGGCTTCAAAAAAGTTGAATATTTTCACGACAGGATTTCGGCTTCAAAAAAGTCTAACATTTTCATGAAGTATTTCGGCTTCAAAAAGGTTACAAATTTTCATGACAGGATTTCGGCTTTAAAAAAGTCGAACATTTTCATGAAGTATTTCAGCTTCAAAAAAGTTGAAAATTTTCACGAAAGGATTTCGGCTTTAAAAAAGTCGAACATTTTCATGAAGTATTTCGGCTTCAAAAAGGTTGAAAATTTTCACGACAGGATTTCGGCTTTAAAAAAGTCAAACATTTTCATGAAGTATTTCGGCTTCAAAAAAGTTGAACATTTTCATGAAGTATTTGGGCTTCAAAAAAGTTGAAAATTTTCACGACAGGATTTCGGCTTTAAAAAAGTCGAACATTTTCATGAAGTATTTCAGCTTCAAAAAAGTTGAAAATTTTCATGAAAAGATTTCGGCTTCAAAAAAGTTGAAAATTTTCATGAAAAGATTTCGGCTTTAAAAGAGTTGAAAATTTTCACGACAGGATTTCTACTTTAAAAAAGTCGAACATTTTCATGAAGTATTTCGGCTTCAAAAAAGTTGAACATTTTCATGAAGTATTTGGGCTTCAAAAAAGTTGAATATTTTCACGACAGGATTTCGGCTTTAAAAAAGTCGAACATTTTCATGAAGTATTTCAGATTCAAAAAAGTTGAAAATTTTCATGAAAAGATTTCGGCTTCAAAAAAGTTGAAAATTTTCATGAAAAGATTTCGGCTTCAAAAAAGTTGAAAATTTTCATGAACAGATTTCGGCTTCAAAAAAGGTGAAAATTTTCACGACAGGATTTCGGCTTTAAAAAAGTCGAACATTTTCATGAAGTATTTCGGCTTCAAAAAATTTCAAAAATTTTCATGAAGTATTTCGGATTCAAAAAAGTCGAACATTTTCACGACAGGATTTCGGCGTTAAAAAAGTCGAACATTTTCATGAAGTATTTTAGCTTCAAAAAAGTTGAAAATTTTCATGAAAAGATTTCGGCTTCAAAAGAGTTGAAAATTTTCATGAAAAGATTTCGGCTTCAAAAAAGTTGAAAATTTTCATGAAAAGATTTCGGCTTCAAAAAAGTTGAAAATTTTCACGACAGGATTTCGGCTTTAAAAAAGTCGAACATTTTCATGAAGTATTTGGGCTTCAAAAAAGTTGAAAATTTTCACGAAAAGATTTCGGCTTTAAAAAAGTCGAACATTTTCATGAAGTATTTCGGCTTCAAAAAGGTTGAAAATTTTCACGACAGGATTTCGGCTTTAAAAAAGTCGAACATTTTCATGAAGTATTTCGGCTTCAAAAAAGTTGAACATTTTCATGAAGTATTTGGGCTTCAAAAAAGTTGAATATTTTCACGACAGGATTTCGGCTTTAAAAAAGTCGAACATTTTCATGAAGTATTTCAGCTTCAAAAAAGTTGAAAATTTTCATGAAAAGATTTCGGCTTCAAAAAAGTTGAAAATTTTCATGAAAAGATTTCGGCTTCAAAAAAGTTGAAAATTTTCACGACAGGATTTCGGCTTTAAAAAAGTTGAACATTTTCGTGAAGTATTTGGGCTTCAAAAAAGTTGAAAATTTTCACGACAGGATTTCGGCTTTAAAAAAGTCTAACATTTTCATGAAGTATTTCGGCTTCAAAAAGGTTACAAATTTTCATGACAGGATTTCGGCTTTAAAAAAGTCGAACATTTTCATGAAGTATTTCAACTTCAAAAAAGTTGAAAATTTTCATGAAAAGATTTCGGCTTCAAAAAAGTTGAAAATTTTCATGAAGTATTTGGGCTTCAAAAAAGTTGAATATTTTCACGACAGGATTTCGGCTTCAAAAAAGTCTAACATTTTCATGAAGTATTTCGGCTTCAAAAAGGTTACAAATTTTCATGACAGGATTTCGGCTTTAAAAAAGTCGAACATTTTCATGAAGTATTTCAGCTTCAAAAAAGTTGAAATTTTCACGAAAGGATTTCGGCTTTAAAAAAGTCGAACATTTTCATGAAGTATTTCGGCTTCAAAAAGGTTGAAAATTTTCACGACAGGATTTCGGCTTTAAAAAAGTCAAACATTTTCATGAAGTATTTCGGCTTCAAAAAAGTTGAACATTTTCATGAAGTATTTGGGCTTCAAAAAAGTTGAAAATTTTCACGACAGGATTTCGGCTTTAAAAAAGTCGAACATTTTCATGAAGTATTTCAGCTTCAAAAAAGTTGAAAATTTTCATGAAAAGATTTCGGCTTCAAAAAAGTTGAAAATTTTCATGAAAAGATTTCGGCTTTAAAAGAGTTGCAAATTTTCACGACAGGATTTCTACTTTAAAAAAGTCGAACATTTTCATGAAGCATTTCGGCTTCAAAAAAGTTGAACATTTTCATGAAGTATTTGGGCTTCAAAAAAGTTGAATATTTTCACGACAGGATTTCGGCTTTAAAAAAGTCGAACATTTTCATGAAGTATTTCAGATTCAAAAAAGTTGAAAATTTTCATGAAAAGATTTCGGCTTCAAAAAAGTTGAAAATTTTCATGAAAAGATTTCGGCTTCAAAAAAGTTGAAAATTTTCATGAAAAGATTTCGGCTTCAAAAAAGTTGAAAATTTTCACGACAGGATTTCGGCTTTAAAAAAGTCGAACATTTTCATGAAGTATTTCAGCTTCAAAAAAGTTGAAAATTTTCATGAAAAGATTTCGGCTTCAAAAAAGTTGAAAATTTTCATGAAAAGATTTCGGCTTCAAAAAAGTTGAAAATTTTCACGACAGGATTTCGGCTTTAAAAAAGTCGAACATTTTCATGAAGTATTTCAGCTTCAAAAAAGTTGAAAATTTTCATGAAAAGATTTCGGCTTCAAAAAAGTTGAAAATTTTCATGAAAAGATTTCGGCTTTAAAAGAGTTGAAAATTTTCACGACAGGATTTCTACTTTAAAAAAGTCGAACATTTTCATGAAGTATTTCGGCTTTAAAAAAGTTGAAAATTTTCATGAGGTATTTCGGCTTCAAAAAAGTTGAAAATTTTCACGACAGGATTTCGGCGTTAAAAAAGTCGAACATTTTCATGAAGTATTTCAGATTCAAAAAAGTTGAAAATTTTCATGAAAAGATTTCGGATTCAAAAAAGTTGAAAATTTTAACGACAGGATTTCGACTTTAAAAAAGTCAAACATTTTCATGAAGTATTTCGGCTTCAAAAAGGTTGAAAATTTTCACGACAGTATTTCGGCTTCAAAAAAGTTGAATATTTTCATGAAGTATTTGGGCTTCAAAAAAGTTGAAAATTTTCACGACAGGATTTCAGCTTTAAAAAAGTCAAACATTTTCATGAAGTATTTCAGCTTCAAAAAAGTTGAAAATTTTCATGAAAAGATTTCGGCTTCAAAAAAGTTGAAAATTTTCATGAAAAGATTTCGGCTTCAAAAAAGTTGAAAATTTTCATGAAAAGATTTCGGCTTCAAAAAAGTTGAAAATTTTCACGACAGGATTTCGGCTTTAAAAAAGTCGAACATTTTCATGAAGTATTTCAGCTTCAAAAAAGTTGAAAATTTTCATGAAAAGATTTCGGCTTCAAAAAAGTTGAAAATTTTCATGAAGTATTTGGGCTTCAAAAAAGTTGAATATTTTCACGACAGGATTTCGGCTTCAAAAAAGTCTAACATTTTCATGAAGTATTTCGGCTTCAAAAAGGTTACAAATTTTCATGACAGGATTTCGGCTTTAAAAAAGTCGAACATTTTCATGAAGTATTTCAGCTTCAAAAAAGTTGAAAATTTTCACGAAAGGATTTCGGCTTTAAAAAAGTCGAACATTTTCATGAAGTATTTCGGCTTCAAAAAGGTTGAAAATTTTCACGACAGGATTTCGGCTTTAAAAAAGTCAAACATTTTCATGAAGTATTTCGGCTTCAAAAAAGTTGAACATTTTCATGAAGTATTTCGGCTCCAAAAAAGTTGAAAATTTTGATGAAAAGATTTCGGCTTCAAAAAAGTTGAAAATTATCATGAAAAGATTTCGGCTTCAAAAAAGTTGAAAATTTTCACGACAGGATTTCGGCGTCAAAAAAGTCGAACATTTTCATGAAGTATTTCAGCTTCAAAAAAGTTGAAAATTTTCATGAAAAGATTTCGGCTTCAAAAAAGTTGAAAATTTTCATGAAAAGATTTCGGCTTCAAAAGAGTTGAAAATTTTCACGACAGGATTTCGACTTTAAAAATGTCGAACATTTTCATGAAGTATTTCGGCTTCAAAAAAGTTGAAAATTTTCATGAAAAGATTTCGGCTTCAAAAAAGTTGAAAATTTTCATGAAAAGATTTCGGCTTTAAAAGAGTTGAAAATTTTCACGACAGGATTTCTACTTTAAAAAAGTCGAACATTTTCATGAAGTATTTCGGCTTTAAAAAAGTTGAATATTTTCATGAAGTATTTGGGCTTCAAAAAAGTTGAAAATTTTCAGGAAAGGATTTCGGCTTTAAAAAAGTCGAACATTTTCATGAAGTATTTCGGCTTCAAAAAGGTTGAAAATTTTCACGACAGGATTTCGGCTTTAAAAAAGTCGAACATTTTCATGAAGTATTTCGGCTTCAAAAAAGTTGAACATTTTCATGAAGTATTTGGACTTCAAAAAAGTTGAAAATTTTCACGACAGGATTTCGGCTTTAAAAAATTCGAACATTTTCATGAAGTATTTCAGATTCAAAAAAGTTGAAAATTTTCATGAAAAGATTTCGGCTTCAAAAAAGTTGAAAATTTTCATGAAAAGATTTCGGCTACAAAAAAGTTGAAAATTTTCACGACAGGATTTCGGCTTTAAAAAAGTCGAACATTTTCATGAAGTATTTCAGCTTCAAAAAAGTTGAAAATTTTCATGAAAAGATTTCGGCTTCAAAAAAGTTGAAAATTTTCATGAAAAGATTTCGGCTTTAAAAGAGTTGAAAATTTTCACGACAGGATTTCTACTTTAAAAAAGTCGAACATTTTCATGAAGTATTTCGGCTTTAAAAAAGTTGAAAATTTTCATGAGGTATTTCGGCTTCAAAAAAGTTGAAAATTTTCACGACAGGATTTCGGCGTTAAAAAAGTCGAACATTTTCATGAAGTATTTCAGATTCAAAAAAGTTGAAAATTTTCATGAAAAGATTTCGGCTTCAAAAAAGTTGAAAATTTTCATGAAAAGATTTCGGATTCAAAAAAGTTGAAAATTTTCATGACAGGATTTCGGCTTTAAAAAAGTCGAACATTTTCATGAAGTATTTCAACTTCAAAAAAGTTGAACATTTTCATGAAGTATTTGGGCTTCAAAAAAGTTGAATATTTTCAGGACAGGATTTCGGCTTTAAAAAAGTTGAAAATTTTCATGAAGTATTTCAGCTTCAAAAAAGTTGAAAATTTTCATGAAAAGATTTCGGCTTCAAAAAAGTTGAAAATTTTCATGAAAAGATTTCGGCTTCAAAAAAGTTGAAAATTTTCACGACAGGATTTCGGCTTTAAAAAAGTCGAACATTTTCATGAAGTATTTCAGCTTCAAAAAAGTTGAAAATTTTCATGAAAAGATTTCGGCTTAAAAAAAGTTGAAAATTTTCATGAAAAGATTTCGGCTTTAAAAGAGTTGAAAATTTTCACGACAGGATTTCTACTTTAAAAAAGTCGAACATTTTCATGAAGTATTTCGGCTTCAAAAAAGTTGAACATTTTCATGAAGTATTTGGGCTTCAAAAAAGTTGAATATTTTCACGACAGATTTTCGGCTTCAAAAAAGTTGAATATTTTCACGACAGATTTTCGGCTTTAAAAAAGTCGAACATTTTCATGAAGTATTTCAGCTTCAAAAAAGTTGAAAATTTTCATGAAAAGATTTCGGCTTCAAAAAAGTTGAAAATTTTCACGACAGGATTTCGGCTTTAAAAAAGTTGAACATTTTCATGAAGTATTTGGGCTTCAAAAAAGTTGAAAATTTTCACGACAGGATTTCGGCTTTAAAAAATTCGAACATTTTCATGAAGTATTTCAGATTCAAAAAAGTTGAAAATTTTCATGAAAAGATTTCGGCTTCAAAAAAGTTGAAAATTTTCATGAAAAGATTTCGGCTTCAAAAAAGTTGAAAATTTTCACGACAGGATTTCGGCTTTATAAAAGTCGAACATTTTCATGAAGTATTTCAGCTTCAAAAAAGTTGAAAATTTTCATGAAAAGATTTTGGCTTCAAAAAAGTTGAAAATTTTCACGACAGGATTTCGGCTTTAAAAAAGTCTAACATTTTCATGAAGTATTTCGGCTTCAAAAAGGTTACAAATTTTCATGACAGGATTTCGGCTTTAAAAAAGTCGAACATTTTCATGAAGTATTTCAACTTCAAAAAAGTTGAAAATTTTCATGAAAAGATTTCGGCTTCAAAAAAGTTGAAAATTTTCACGACAGGATTTCGGCTTCAAAAAAGTCTAACATTTTCATGAAGTATTTCGGCTTCAAAAAGGTTACAAATTTTCATGACAGGATTTCGGCTTTAAAAAAGTCGAACATTTTCATGAAGTATTTCAGCTTCAAAAAAGTTGAAAATTTTCACGAAAGGATTTCGGCTTTAAAAAAGTCGAACATTTTCATGAAGTATTTCGGCTTCAAAAAGGTTGAAAATTTTCACGACAGGATTTCAGCTTTAAAAAAGTCGAACATTTTCATGAAGTATTTCAACTTCAAAAAAGTTGAAAATTTTCACGAAAGGATTTCGGCTTTAAAAAAGTCGAACATTTTCATGAAGTATTTCGGCTTCAAAAAGGTTACAAATTTTCATGACAGGATTTCGGCTTTAAAAAAGTCGAACATTTTCATGAAGTATTTCAGCTTCAAAAAAGTTGAAAATTTTCACGAAAGGATTTCGGCTTTAAAAAAGTCGAACATTTTCATGAAGTATTTCGGCTTCAAAAAGGTTGAAAATTTTCATGACAGGATTTCGGCTTTAAAAAAGTCGAACATTTTCATGAAGTATTTCGGCTTCAAAAAAGTTGAACATTTTCATGAAGTATTTGGGCTTCAAAAAAGTTGAAAATTTTCACGACAGGATTTCGGCTTTAAAAAATTCGAACATTTTCATGAAGTATTTCAGATTCAAAAAAGTTGAAAATTTTCATGAAAAGATTTCGGCTTCAAAAAAGTTGAAAATTTTCATGAAAAGATTTCAGCTTCAAAAAAGTTGAAAATTTTCACGACAGGATTTCGGCTATAAAAAAGTCGAACATTTTCATGAAGTATTTCAGCTTCAAAAAAGTTGAAAATTTTCATGAAAAGATTTCGGCTTCAAAAAAGTTGAAAATTTTCATGACAGGATTTCGGCTTTAAAAAAGTCGAACATTTTCATGAAGTATTTCAACTTCAAAAAAGTTGAAAATTTTCATGAAAAGATTTCGGCTTCAAAAAAGTTGAAAATTTTCATGAAGTATTTGGGCTTCAAAAAAGTTGAATATTTTCACGACAGGATTTCGGCTTCAAAAAAGTCGAACATTTTCATGAAGTATTTCGGCTTCAAAAAAGTTGAAAATTTTCACGACAGGATTTCGGCTTTAAAAAAGTCGAACATTTTCATTAAGTATTTTGGCTTCAAAAAAGTTGAACATTTTCATGAAGTATTTGGGCTTCAAAAAAGTTGAAAATTTTCACGACAGGATTTCTACTTTAAAAAAGTCGAACATTTTCATGAAGTATTTCGGCTTCAAAAAAGTTGAACATTTTCATGAAGTATTTGGGCTTCAAAAAAGTTGAATATTTTCACGACAGGATTTCGGCTTTAAAAAAGTCGAACATTTTCATGAAGTATTTCAGCTTCAAAAAAGTTGAAAATTTTCATGAAACGATTTTGGCTTCAAAAAAGTTGAAAATTTTCATGAAAAGATTTCGGCTTCAAAAAAGTTGAAAATTTTCACGACAGGATTTCGGCTTTATAAAAGTCGAACATTTTCATGAAGTATTTCAGCTTCAAAAAAGTTGAAAATTTTCATGAAAAGATTTCGGCTTCAAAAAAGTTGAAAATTTTCATGAAAAGATTTCGGCTTCAAAAAAGTTGAAAATTTTCACGACAGGATTTCGGCTTTAAAAAAGTCGAACATTTTCATGAAGTATTTCAGCTTCAAAAAAGTTGAAAATTTTCATGAAAAGATTTCGGCTTAAAAAAAGTTGAAAATTTTCATGAAAAGATTTCGGCTTTAAAAGAGTTGAAAATTTTCACGACAGGATTTCTACTTTAAAAAAGTCGAACATTTTCATGAAGTATTTCGGCTTCAAAAAAGTTGAACATTTTCATGAAGTATTTGGGCTTCAAAAAAGTTGAATATTTTCACGACAGATTTTCGGCTTTAAAAAAGTCGAACATTTTCATGAAGTATTTCAGCTTCAAAAAAGTTGAAAATTTTCATGAAAAGATTTCGGCTTCAAAAAAGTTGAAAATTTTCATGAAAAGATTTCGGCTTCAAAAAAGTTGAAAATTTTCACGACAGGATTTCGGCTTTAAAAAAGTTGAACATTTTCATGAAGTATTTGGGCTTCAAAAAAGTTGAAAATTTTCACGACAGGATTTCGGCTTTAAAAAATTCGAACATTTTCATGAAGTATTTCAGATTCAAAAAAGTTGAAAATTTTCATGAAAAGATTTCGGCTTCAAAAAAGTTGAAAATTTTCATGAAAAGATTTCGGCTTCAAAAAAGTTGAAAATTTTCACGACAGGATTTCGGCTTTATAAAAGTCGAACATTTTCATGAAGTATTTCAGCTTCAAAAAAGTTGAAAATTTTCATGAAAAGATTTTGGCTTCAAAAAAGTTGAAAATTTTCACGACAGGATTTCGGCTTTAAAAAAGTCTAACATTTTCATGAAGTATTTCGGCTTCAAAAAGGTTACAAATTTTCATGACAGGATTTCGGCTTTAAAAAAGTCGAACATTTTCATGAAGTATTTCAACTTCAAAAAAGTTGAAAATTTTCATGTAAAGATTTCGGCTTCAAAAAAGTTGAAAATTTTCACGACAGGATTTCGGCTTCAAAAAAGTCTAACATTTTCATGAAGTATTTCGGCTTCAAAAAGGTTACAAATTTTCATGACAGGATTTCGGCTTTAAAAAAGTCGAACATTTTCATGAAGTATTTCAGCTTCAAAAAAGTTGAAAATTTTCACGAAAGGATTTCGGCTTTAAAAAAGTCGAACATTTTCATGAAGTATTTCGGCTTCAAAAAGGTTGAAAATTTTCACGACAGGATTTCAGCTTTAAAAAAGTCGAACATTTTCATGAAGTATTTCAACTTCAAAAAAGTTGAAAATTTTCACGAAAGGATTTCGGCTTTAAAAAAGTCGAACATTTTCATGAAGTATTTCGGCTTCAAAAAGGTTACAAATTTTCATGACAGGATTTCGGCTTTAAAAAAGTCGAACATTTTCATGAAGTATTTCAGCTTCAAAAAAGTTGAAAATTTTCACGAAAGGATTTCGGCTTTAAAAAAGTCGAACATTTTCATGAAGTATTTCGGCTTCAAAAAGGTTGAAAATTTTCACGACAGGATTTCGGCGTTAAAAAAGTCGAACATTTTCATGAAGTATTTCGGCTTCAAAAAAGTTGAACATTTTCATGAAGTATTTGGGCTTCAAAAAAGTTGAATATTTTCACGACAGGATTTCGGCTTTAAAAAAGTCGAACATTTTCATGAAGTATTTCAGCTTCAAGAAAGTTGAAAATTTTCATGAAAAGATTTCGGCTTCAAAAAAGTTGAAAATTTTCATGAAAAGATTTCGGCTTTAAAAGAGTTGAAAATTTTCACGACAGGATTTCTACTTTAAAAAAGTCGAACATTTTCATGAAGTATTTCGGCTTTAAAAAAGTTGAAAATTTTCATGAGGTATTTCGGCTTCAAAAAAGTTGAAAATTTTCACGACAGGATTTCGGCGTTAAAAAAGTCGAACATTTTCATGAAGTATTTCAACTTCAAAAAAGTTGAAAATTTTCATGAAAAGATTTCGGCTTCAAAAAAGTTGAAAATTTTCATGAAGTATTTGGGCTTCAAAAAAGTTGAATATTTTCACGACAGGATTTCGGCTTCAAAAAAGTCGAACATTTTCATGAAGTATTTCGGCTTCAAAAAAGTTGAAAATTTTCACGACAGGATTTCGGCTTTAAAAAAGTCGAACATTTTCATTAAGTATTTGGGCTTCAAAAAAGTTGAAAATTTTAACGACAGGATTTCGGCTTTAAAAAATTCGAACATTTTCATGAAGAATTTCAGATTCAAAAAAGTTGAAAGTTTTCATGAAAAGATTTCGGCTTCAAAAAAGTTGAAAATTTTCATGAAAAGATTTCGGCTTCAAAAAAGTTGAAAATTTTCATGAAAAGATTTCGGCTTCAAAAAAGTTGAAAATTTTCACGACAGGATTTCGGCTTTAAAAAAGTCTAACATTTTCATGAAGTATTTCAGCTTCTAAAAAGTTGAAAATTTTCATGAAAAGATTTCGGCTCCAAAAAAGTTGAAAATTTTCATGAAAAGATTTCGGCTTCAAAAAAGTTGAAAATTTTCACGACAGGATTTCGGCTTTAAAAAAGTCGAACATTTTCATGAAGTATTTCGGATTCAAAAAAGTTGAAAATTTTCATGAAAAGATTTTGGCTTCAAAAAAGTTGAAAATTATCATGAAAAGATTTCGGCTTCAAAAAAGTTGAAAATTTTCACGACAGGATTTCGGCTTCAAAAAAGTCGAACATTTTCATGAAGTATTTCAGCTTCAAAAAAGTTGAAAATTTTCATGAAAAGATTTCGGCTTCAAAAAAGTTGAAAATTTTCATGAAAAGATTTCGGCTCCAAAAGAGTTGAAAATTTTCACGACAGGATTTCGGATTTAAAAAAGTCGAACATTTTCATGAAGTATTTCGGCTTCAAAAAAGTTGAACATTTTCATGAAGTATTTGGGCTTCAAAAAAGTTGAATATTTTCAAGACAGGATTTCGGCTTCAAAAAAGTCTAACATTTTCATGAAGTATTTCGGCTTCAAAAAGGTTACAAATTTTCATGACAGGATTTCGGCATTAAAAAAGTCGAACATTTTCATGAAGTATTTCAGCTTCAAAAAAGTTGAAAATTTTCATGAAAAGATTTCGGCTTCAAAAAAGTTGAAAATTTTCACGACAGGATTTCGGCTTTAAAAAAGTATAACATTTTCATGAAGTATTTCAGCTTCTAAAAAGTTGAAAATTTTCATGAAAAGATTTCGGCTTCAAAAAAGTTGAAAATTTTCACGACAGGATTTCGGCTTTAAAAAAGTCTAACATTTTCATGAAGTATTTCAGCTTCTAAAAAGTTGAAAATTTTCATGAAAAGATTTCGGCTCCAAAAAAAGTTGAAAATTATCATGAAAAGATTTCGGCTTCAAAAAAGTTGAAAATTTTCACGACAGGATTTCGGCTTCAAAAAAGTCGAACATTTTCATGAAGTATTTCAGCTTCAAAAAAGTTGAAAATTTTCATGAAAAGATTTCGGCTTCAAAAAAGTTGAAAATTTTCATGAAAAGATTTCGGCTCCAAAAGAGTTGAAAATTTTCACGACACGATTTCGACTTTAAAAAAGTCGAACATTTTCATGAAGTATTTCGGCTTTAAAAAAGTTGAAAATTTTCATGAAGTATTTCAGATTCAAAAAAGTTGAAAATTTTCATGAAAAGATTTCGGCTTCAAAAAAGTTGAAAATTATCATGAAAAGATTTCGGCTTCAAAAAAGTTGAAAATTTTCACGACAGGATTTCGGCTTCAAAAAAGTCGAACATTTTCATGAAGTATTTCAGCTTCAAAAAAGTTGAAAATTTTCATGAAAAGATTTCGGCTTCAAAAAAGTTGAAAATTTTCACGACAGGATTTCGGCTTTAAAAAAGTCGAACATTTTCATGAAGTATTTCGGATTCAAAAAAGTTGAAAATTTTCATGAAAAGATTTTGGCTTCAAAAAAGTTGAAAATTATCATGAAAAGATTTCGGCTTCAAAAAAGTTGAAAATTTTCACGACAGGATTTCGGCTTCAAAAAAGTCGAACATTTTCATGAAGTATTTCAGCTTCAAAAAAGTTGAAAATTATCATGAAAAGATTTCGGCTTCAAAAAAGTTGAAAATTTTCATGAAAAGATTTCGGCTCCAAAAGAGTTGAAAATTTTCACGACAGGATTTCGGCTTTAAAAAAGTCGAACATTTTCATGAAGTATTTCGGCTTCAAAAAAGTTGAACATTTTCATGAAGTATTTGGGCTTCAAAAAAGTTGAATATTTTCAAGACAGGATTTCGGCTTCAAAAAAGTCTAACATTTTCATGAAGTATTTCGGCTTCAAAAAGGTTACAAATTTTCATGACAAGATTTCGGCTTTAAAAAAGTCGAACATTTTCATGAAGTATTTCAGCTTCAAAAAAGTTGAAAATTTTCATGAAAAGATTTCGGCTTCAAAAAAGTTGAAAATTTTCACGACAGGATTTCGGCTTTAAAAAAGTCTAACATTTTCATGAAGTATTTCAGCTTCTAAAAAGTTGAAAATTTTCATGAAAAGATTTCGGCTTCAAAAAAGTTGAAAATTTTCACGACAGGATTTCGGCTTTAAAAAAGTCTAACATTTTCATGAAGTATTTCAGCTTCTAAAAAGTTGAAAATTTTCATGAAAAGATTTCGGCTCCAAAAAAGTTGAAAATTATCATGAAAAGATTTCGGCTTCAAAAAAGTTGAAAATTTTCACGACAGGATTTCGGCTTCAAAAAAGTCGAACATTTTCATGAAGTATTTCAGCTTCAAAAAAGTTGAAAATTTTCATGAAAAGATTTCGGCTTCAAAAAAGTTGAAAATTTTCATGAAAAGATTTCGGCTCCAAAAAAGTTGAAAATTTTCACGACACGATTTCGACTTTAAAAAAGTCGAACATTTTCATGAAGTATTTCGGCTTTAAAAAAGTTGAAAATTTTCATGAAGTATTTCAGATTCAAAAAAGTTGAAAATTTTCATGAAAAGATTTCGGCTTCAAAAAAGTTGCAAATTTTCTTGAAAAGATTTCGGCTTCAAAAAAGTTGAAAATTTTCATGAAAAGATTTCGGTTTCAAAAAAGTTGAAAATTTTCACGACAGGATTTTGGCTTTAAAAATGTCGAACATTTTCATGAAGTATTTCAGATTCAAAAAAGTTGAAAATTTTCACGACAGGATTTCGGCTTTAAAAAATTCGAACATTTTCATGAAGTATTTCAGATTCAAAAAAGTTGAAAATTTTCATGAAAAGATTTCGGCTTCAAAAAAGTTGAAAATTTTCACGACAGGATTTCGGCTTTAAAAAAGTCGAACATTTTCATGAAGTATTTCAGCTTCAAAAAAGTTGAAAATTTTCATGAAAAGATTTTGGCTTCAAAAAAGTTGAAAATTTTCACGACAGGATTTCGGCTTTAAAAAAGTCGAACATTTTCATGAAGTATTTCAGCTTCAAAAAAGTTGAAAATTTTCAAGAAAAGATTTCGGCTTCAAAAAAGTTGAAAATTTTCATGAAAAGATTTCGGCTTCAAAAAAGTTGCAAATTTTCTTGAAAAGATTTCGGCTTCAAAAAAGTTGAAAATTTTCATGAAAAGATTTCGGTTTCAAAAAAGTTGAAAATTTTCACGACAGGATTTTGGCTTTAAAAATGTCGAACATTTTCATGAAGTATTTCAGATTCAAAAAAGTTGAAAATTTTCACGACAGGATTTCGGCTTTAAAAAAGTCGAACATTTTCATGAAGTATTTCAGCTTCAAAAAAGTTGAAAATTTTCATGAAAAGATTTTGGCTTCAAAAAAGTTGAAAATTTTCACGACAGGATTTCGGCTTTAAAAAAGTCGAACATTTTCATGAAGTATTTCAGCTTCAAAAAAGTTGAAAATTTTCAAGAAAAGATTTCGGCTTCAAAAAAGTTAAAAATTTTCATGAAAAGATTTCGGCTTCAAAAAAGTTGAAAATTTTCATGAAAAGATTTCGGCTTCAAAAAAGTTGAAAATTTTCACGACAGATTTTCGGCTTTAAAAAAGTTGAACATTTTCATGAAGTATTTGGGCTTCAAAAAAGTTGAAAATTTACACGAAAAGATTTCGGCTTCAAAAAAGTCGAACATTTTCATGAAGTATTTCAGCTTCAAAAAAGTTGAAAATTTTCATGAAAAGATTTCGGCTTCAAAAAAGTTGAAAATTTTCATGAAAAGATTTCGGCTTCAAAAGAGTTGAAAATTTTCACGACACGATTTCGGCTTTAAAAAAGTTGAAAATTTTCATGAAGTATTTCGAATTCAAAAAAGTTGAAAATTTTCATGAAAAGATTTCGGCTTCAAAAAAGTTGCAAATTTTCATGAAAGGATTTCGGCTTCAAAAAAGTTGAAAATTTTCATGAAAAGATTTCGTCTTCAAAAAAGTTGAAAATTTTCACGACAGGATTTTGGCTTTAAAAATGTCGAACATTTTCATGAAGTATTTCAGATTCAAAAAAGTTGAAAATTTTCATGAAAAGATTTCGGCTACAAAAAAGTTGAAAATTTTCATGAAAAGATTTCGGCTTCAAAAAAGTTGAAAATTTTCACGACAGGATTTCGGCTTTAAAAAAGTTGAACATTTTCATGAAGTATTTGGGCTTCAAAAAAGTTGAAAATTTTCACGACAGGATTTCGGCTTTAAAAAATTCGAACATTTTCATGAAGTATTTCATATTCAAAAAAGTTGAAAATTTTCATGAAAAGATTTCGGCTCCAAAAGAGTTGAAAATTTTCACAACACGATTTCGACTTTAAAAAAGTCGAACATTTTCATGAAGTATTTCGGCTTTAAAAAAGTTGAAAATTTTCATGAAGTATTTCAGATTCAAAAAAGTTGAAAATTTTCATGAAAAGATTTCGGCTTCAAAAAAGTTGCAAATTTTCTTGAAAAGATTTCGGCTTCAAAAAAGTTGAAAATTTTCATGAAAAGATTTCGGTTTCAAAAAAGTTGAAAATTTTCACGACAGGATTTTGGCTTTAAAAATGTCGAACATTTTCATGAAGTATTTCAGATTCAAAAAAGTTGAAAATTTTCACGACAGGATTTCGGCTTCAAAAAAGTCTAACATTTTCATGAAGTATTTCGGCTTCAAAAAGGTTACAAATTTTCATGACAGGATTTCGGCTTTAAAAAAGTCGAACATTTTCATGAAGTATTTCAGCTTCAAAAAAGTTGAAAATTTTCACGAAAGGATTTCGGCTTTAAAAAAGTCGAACATTTTCATGAAGTATTTCGGCTTCAAAAAGGTTGAAAATTTTCACGACAGGATTTCAGCTTTAAAAAAGTCGAACATTTTCATGAAGTATTTCAACTTCAAAAAAGTTGAAAATTTTCACGAAAGGATTTCGGCTTTAAAAAAGTCGAACATTTTCATGAAGTATTTCGGCTTCAAAAAGGTTACAAATTTTCATGACAGGATTTCGGCTTTAAAAAAGTCGAACATTTTCATGAAGTATTTCAGCTTCAAAAAAGTTGAAAATTTTCACGAAAGGATTTCGGCTTTAAAAAAGTCGAACATTTTCATGAAGTATTTCGGCTTCAAAAAGGTTGAAAATTTTCATGACAGGATTTCGGCTTTAAAAAAGTCGAACATTTTCATGAAGTATTTCGGCTTCAAAAAAGTTGAACATTTTCATGAAGTATTTCAGCTTCAAAAAAGTTGAAAATTTTCACGACAGGATTTCGGCTTTAAAAAATTCGAACATTTTCATGAAGTATTTCAGATTCAAAAAAGTTGAAAATTTTCATGAAAAGATTTCGGCTTCAAAAAAGTTGAAAATTTTCATGAAAAGATTTCGGCTTCAAAAAAGTTGAAAATTTTCACGACAGGATTTCGGCTATAAAAAAGTCGAACATTTTCATGAAGTATTTCAGCTTCAAAAAAGTTGAAAATTTTCATGAAAAGATTTCGGCTTCAAAAAAGTTGAAAATTTTCATGACAGGATTTCGGCTTTAAAAAAGTCGAACATTTTCATGAAGTATTTCAACTTCAAAAAAGTTGAACATTTTCATGAAGTATTTGGGCTTCAAAAAAGTTGAATATTTTCACGACAGGATTTCGGCTTTAAAAAAGTTGAAAATTTTCATGAAGTATTTCAGCTTCAAAAAAGTTGAAAATTTTCATGAAAAGATTTCGGCTTCAAAAAAGTTGAAAATTTTCATGAAAAGATTTCCGCTTCAAAAAAGTTGAACATTTTCATGAAGTATTTCGGATTCAAAAAAGTTGAACATTTTCACGACAGGATTTCTGCGTTAAAAAAGTCGAACATTTTCATGAAGTATTTCAGCTTCAAAAAAGTTGAAAATTTTCATGAAAAGATTTCGGCTACAAAAAAGTTGAAAATTTTCACGACAGGATTTCGGCTTTAAAAAAGTCGAACATTTTCATGAAGTATTTCGGCTTCAAAAAAGTTGAAAATTTTCATGAAAAGATTTCGGCTTCAAAAAAGTTGAAAATTTTCATGAAAAGATTTCGGCTTCAAAAAAGTCGAAAATTTTCATGAAGTATTTCGGATTCAAAAAAATTGAGCATTTTCACGACAGGATTTCGGCGTTAAAAAAGTCGAACATTTTCATGAAGAATTTCGGCTTCAAAAAAGTTGAAAATTTTCATGAAAAGATTTCGGCTTCAAAAAAGTTGAACATTTTCATGAAAAGATTTCGGCTTCAAAAAAGTTGAAAATTTTCACGACAGGATTTCGGCTTTAAAAAAGTCGAACATTTTCATGAAGTATTTGGGCTTCAAAAAAGTTGAAAATTTTCACTACAGGATTTAGGCGTTAAAAAAGTCGAACATTTTCATGAAGTATTTCGGCTTCAAAAAAGTTGAAAATTTTCATGAAAAGATTTCGGCTTCAAAAAAGTTGAAAATTTTCATGAAAAGATTTCGGCTTCAAAAAAGTCGAAAATTTTCATGAAGTATTTCGGATTCAAAAAAATTGAGCATTTTCACGACAGGATTTCGGCGTTAAAAAAGTCGAACATTTTCATGAAGAATTTCGGCTTCAAAAAAGTTGAAAATTTTCATGAAAAGATTTCGGCTTCAAAAAAGTTGAAAATTTTCATGAAAAGATTTGAGCTTCAAAAAAGTTGAAAATTTTCACTACAGGATTTAGGCTTTAAAAAAGTCGAACATTTTCATGAAGTATTTCGGCTTCAAAAAGGTTGAAAATTTTCACGACAGGATTTCGGCTTTAAAAAAGTCGAACATTTTCATGAAGAATTTCGGCTTCAAAAAAGTTGAAAATTTTCATGAAAAGATTTCGGCTTCAAAAAAGTTGAAAATTTTCATGAAAAGATTTCGGCTTCAAAAAAGTTGAAAATTTTCATGAAAAGATTTCGGCTTCAAAAAAGTTGAAAATTTTCACGACAGGATTTCGGTTTTAAAAAAGTCGAACATTTTCATGAAGTATTTCGGCTTCAAAAAATTTGAAAATTTTCATGAAGTATTTCATCTTCAAAAAAGTTGAAAATTTTCATGAAAAGATTTCGGCTTCAAAAAAGTTGAAAATTTTCATGAAAAGATTTCGGCTTCAAAAAAGTCGAAAATTTTCATGAAGTATTTCGGATTCAAAAAAGTTGAACATTTTCACGACAGGATTTCGGCGTTAAAAAAGTCGAACATTTTCATGAAGAATTTCGGCTTCAAAAAAGTTGAAAATTTTCATGAAAAGATTTCGGCTTCAAAAAAGTTGAAAATTTTCATGAAAAGATTTCGGCTTCAAAAAAGTTGAAAATTTTCATGAAAAGATTTCGGCTTCAAAAAATTGAAAATTTTCACGACAGGATTTCGGTTTTAAAAAAGTCGAACATTTTCATGAAGTATTTCAGATTCAAAAAAGTTGAAAATTTTCATGAAAAGATTTCGGCTTCAAAAAAGTTGAAAATTTTCATGAAAAGATTTCGGCTTCAAAAAAGTTGAAAATTTTCATGAAAAGATTTTGGCTTCAAAAAAGTTGAAAATTTTCATGAAAAGAATTCGGCTTCAAAAAAGTTGAAAATTTTCACGACAGAATTTCGGCTTTAAAAAAGTCGAACATTTTCATGAAGTATTTCGGCTTCAAAAAATTTCAAAAATTTTCATGAAGTATTTCGGATTCAAAAAAGTCGAAAATTTTCATGAAGTATTTCAGATTCAAAAAAGTTGAAAATTTTCATGAAAAGATTTCGGCTTCAAAAAAGTTGAAAATTTTCATGAAAAGATTTCGGCTTCAAAAAAGTTGAAAATTTTCATGAAAAGATTTCGGCTTCAAAAAAGTTGAAAATTTTCAGGACAGGATTTCGGCTTTAAAAAAGTCGAACATTTTCATGAAGTACTTCGGCTTCAAAAAATTTCAAAAATTTTCATGAAGTATTTCGGATTCAAAAAAGTCGAACATTTTCACGACAGGATTTCGGCGTTAAAAAAGTCGAACATTTTCATGAAGTATTTCAGCTTCAAAAAAGTTGAAAATTTTCATGAAAAGATTTCGGCTTCAAAAAAGTTGAAAATTTTCATGAAAAGATTTCGGCTTCAAAAAAGTTGAAAATTTTCATGAAGTATTTCATCTTCAAAAAAGTTGAAAATTTTCATGAAAAGATTTCGGCTTCAAAAAAGTTGAAAATTTTCATGAAAAGATTTCGGCTTCAAAAAAGTCGAAAATTTTCATGAAGTATTTCGGATTCAAAAAAGTTGAACATTTTCACGACAGGATTTCGGCGTTAAAAAAGTCGAACATTTTCATGAAGAATTTCGGCTTCAAAAAAGTTGAAAATTTTCATGAAAAGATTTCGGCTTCAAAAAAGTTGAAAATTTTCATGAAAAGATTTCGGCTTCAAAAAAGTTGAAAATTTTCATGAAAAGATTTCGGCTTCAAAAAATTGAAAATTTTCACGACAGGATTTCGGTTTTAAAAAAGTCGAACATTTTCATGAAGTATTTCAGCTTCAAAAAATTTGAAAATTTTCATGAAGTATTTCAGCTTCAAAAAAGTTGAAAATTTTCATGAAAAGATTTCGGCTTCAAAAAAGTTGAAAATTTTCATGAAAAGATTTCGGCTTCAAAAAAGTCGAAAATTTTCATGAAAAGATTTCGGATTCAAAAAAGTTGAACATTTTCACGACAGGATTTCAGCGTTAAAAAAGTCGAACATTTTCATGAAGTATTTGGGCTTCAAAAAAGTTGAAAATTTTCACTACAGGATTTAGGCTTTAAAAAAGTCGAACATTTTCATGAAGTATTTCGGCTTCAAAAAGGTTGAAAATTTTCACGACAGGATTTCGGCTTTAAAAAAGTCGAACATTTTCATGAAGTATTTCAGCTTCAAAAAAGTTGAAAATTTTCATGAAAAGATTTCCGCTTCAAAAAAGTTGAACATTTTCATGAAGTATTTCGGATTCAAAAAAGTTGAACATTTTCACGACAGGATTTCTGCGTTAAAAAAGTCGAACATTTTCATGAAGTATTTCAGCTTCAAAAAAGTTGAAAATTTTCATGAAAAGATTTCGGCTACAAAAAAGTTGAAAATTTTCACGACAGGATTTCGGCTTTAAAAAAGTCGAACATTTTCATGAAGTATTTCGGCTTCAAAAAAGTTGAAAATTTTCATGAAAAGATTTCGGCTTCAAAAAAGTTGAAAATTTTCATGAAAAGATTTCGGCTTCAAAAAAGTCGAAAATTTTCATGAAGTATTTCGGATTCAAAAAAATTGAGCATTTTCACGACAGGATTTCGGCGTTAAAAAAGTCGAACATTTTCATGAAGAATTTCGGCTTCAAAAAAGTTGAAAATTTTCATGAAAAGATTTCGGCTTCAAAAAAGTTGAACATTTTCATGAAAAGATTTCGGCTTCAAAAAAGTTGAAAATTTTCATGAAAAGATTTCGGCTTCAAAAAAGTCGAAAATTTTCATGAAGTATTTCGGATTCAAAAAAATTGAGCATTTTCACGACAGGATTTCGGCGTTAAAAAAGTCGAACATTTTCATGAAGAATTTCGGCTTCAAAAAAGTTGAAAATTTTCATGAAAAGATTTCGGCTTCAAAAAAGTTGAAAATTTTCATGAAAAGATTTGAGCTTCAAAAAAGTTGAAAATTTTCACTACAGGATTTAGGCTTTAAAAAAGTCGAACATTTTCATGAAGTATTTCGGCTTCAAAAAGGTTGAAAATTTTCACGACAGGATTTCGGCTTTAAAAAAGTCGAACATTTTCATGAAGAATTTCGGCTTCAAAAAAGTTGAAAATTTTCATGAAAAGATTTCGGCTTCAAAAAAGTTGAAAATTTTCATGAAAAGATTTCGGCTTCAAAAAAGTTGAAAATTTTCATGAAAAGATTTCGGCTTCAAAAAAGTTGAAAATTTTCACGACAGGATTTCGGTTTTAAAAAAGTCGAACATTTTCATGAAGTATTTCGGCTTCAAAAAATTTGAAAATTTTCATGAAGTATTTCATCTTCAAAAAAGTTGAAAATTTTCATGAAAAGATTTCGGCTTCAAAAAAGTTGAAAATTTTCATGAAAAGATTTCGGCTTCAAAAAAGTCGAAAATTTTCATGAAGTATTTCGGATTCAAAAAAGTTGAACATTTTCACGACAGGATTTCGGCGTTAAAAAAGTCGAACATTTTCATGAAGAATTTCGGCTTCAAAAAAGTTGAAAATTTTCATGAAAAGATTTCGGCTTCAAAAAAGTTGAAAATTTTCATGAAAAGATTTCGGCTTCAAAAAAGTTGAAAATTTTCATGAAAAGATTTCGGCTTCAAAAAATTGAAAATTTTCACGACAGGATTTCGGTTTTAAAAAAGTCGAACATTTTCATGAAGTATTTCAGCTTCAAAAAATTTGAAAATTTTCATGAAGTATTTCAGCTTCAAAAAAGTTGAAAATTTTCATGAAAAGATTTCGGCTTCAAAAAAGTTGAAAATTTTCATGAAAAGATTTCGGCTTCAAAAAAGTTGAAAATTTTCATGAAAAGATTTCGGCTTCAAAAAAGTTGAAAATTTTCACGACAGAATTTCGGCTTTAAAAAAGTCGAACATTTTCATGAAGTATTTCGGCTTCAAAAAATTTCAAAAATTTTCATGAAGTATTTCGGATTCAAAAAAGTCGAAAATTTTCATGAAGTATTTCAGATTCAAAAAAGTTGAAAATTTTCATGAAAAGATTTCGGCTTCAAAAAAGTTGAAAATTTTCATGAAAAGATTTCGGCTTCAAAAAAGTTGAAAATTTTCATGAAAAGATTTCGGCTTCAAAAAAGTTGAAAATTTTCAGGACAGGATTTCGGCTTTAAAAAAGTTGAACATTTTCATGAAGTACTTCGGCTTCAAAAAATTTCAAAAATTTTCATGAAGTATTTCGGATTCAAAAAAGTCGAACATTTTCACGACAGGATTTCGGCGTTAAAAAAGTCGAACATTTTCATGAAGTATTTCAGCTTCAAAAAAGTTGAAAATTTTCATGAAAAGATTTCGGCTTCAAAAAAGTTGAAAATTTTCATGAAAAGATTTCGGCTTCAAAAAAGTTGAAAATTTTCATGAAAAGATTTCGGCTTCAAAAAAGTTGAAAATTTTCATGAAAAGATTTCGGTTTCAAAAAAGTTGATAATTTTCACGACAGGATTTCGGCTTTAAAAAAGTCGAACATTTTCATGAAGTATTTCAGCTTCAAAAAAGTTGAAAATTTTCATGAAAAGATTTCGGCTTCAAAAAAGTTGAAAATTTTCATGAAAAGATTTCGGCTTCAAAACAGTTGAAAATTTTCACGACAGGATTTCGACATTAAAAAAGTCGAACATTTTCATGAAGTATTTCGGCTTTAAAAAAGTTGAAAATTTTCATGAAGTATTTCGGATTCAAAAAAGTAGAAAATTTTCACGACAGGATTTCGGAATTAAAAAAGTTGAAAATTTTCATGAAGTATTTCAGATTCAAAAAAGTTGAAAATTTTCATGAAATGATTTCGGCTTCAAAAAAGTTGAAAATTTTCATGAAAAGATTTCGGCTTCAAAAAAGTTGAAAATTTTCATGAAAAGATTTCGGCTTCAAAAAAGTTGAAAATTTTCAGGACAGGATTTCGGCTTTAAAAAAGTCGAACATTTTCATGAAGTATTTCAGCTTCAAAAGAGTTGAAAATTTTGATGAAAAGATTTCGGCTTCAAAAAAGTTGAAAATTTTCATGAAAAGATTTCGGCTTCAAAAAAGTTGAAAATTTTCATGAAAAGATTTCGGCTTCAAAAAAGTTGAAAATTTTCACGACAGAATTTCAGCTTTAAAAAAGTCGAACATTTTCATGAAGTATTTCGGCTTCAAAAAATTTGAAAATTTTCATGAAGTATTTCGGATTTAAAAAAGTTGAAGATTTTCA
This sequence comes from Labrus mixtus, assembly GCF_963584025.1. Taxonomy (NCBI): domain Eukaryota; kingdom Metazoa; phylum Chordata; class Actinopteri; order Labriformes; family Labridae; genus Labrus; species Labrus mixtus. The sequence goes on from NC_083619.1 coordinate 187,872, forward strand.
CGACAGGATTTCGGCGTTAAAAAAGTCGAACATTTTCATGAAGTATTTCAGCTTCAAAAAAGTTGAAAATTTTCATGAAAAGATTTCGGCTTCAAAAAAGTTGAAAATTTTCATGAAAAGATTTCGGCTTCAAAAAAGTTGAAAATTTTCACGACAGGATTTCGGCTTTAAAAAAGTCGAACATTTTCATGAAGTATTTCAGATTCAAAAAAGTTGAAAATTTTCATGAAAAGATTTCGGCTTCAAAAAAGTTGAAAATTTTCATGAAAAGATTTCGGCTTCAAAAAAGTTGAAAATTTTCATGAAAAGATTTCGGCTTCAAAAAAGTTGAAAATTTTCAGGACAGGATTTCGGCTTTAAAAAAGTCGAACATTTTCATGAAGTATTTCAGCTTCAAAAGAGTTGAAAATTTTGATGAAAAGATTTCGGCTTCAAAAAAGTTGAAAATTTTCATGAAAAGATTTCGGCTTCAAAAAAGTTGAAAATTTTCATGAAAAGATTTCGGCTTCAAAAAATTTGAAAATTTTCATGAAGTATTTCGGATTCAAAAAAGTTGAAGATTTTCACGACAGGATTTCGGCGTTAAAAAAGTCGAACATTTTCATGAAGTATTTCAGCTTCAAAAAAGTTGAAAATTTTCATGAAAAGATTTCGGCTTCAAAAATGTTGAAAATTTTCATGAAAAGATTTCGGCTTCAAAAAAGTTGAAAATTTTCACGACAGGATTTCGGCTTTAAAAAAGTTGAACATTTTCATGAATTATTTCGGATTCAAAAAAGTTGAAAATTTTCACGACAGGATTTCGACTTTAAAAAAGTCAAACATTTTCATGAAGTATTTCGGCTTCAAAAAGGTTGAAAATTTTCACGACAGTATTTCGGCTTCAAAAAAGTTGAATATTTTCATGAAGTATTTGGGCTTCAAAAAAGTTGAAAATTTTCACGACAGGATTTCAGCTTTAAAAAAGTCAAACATTTTCATGAAGTATTTCAGCTTCAAAAAAGTTGAAAATTTTCATGAAAAGATTTCGGCTTCAAAAAAGTTGAAAATTTTCATGAAAAGATTTCGGCTTCAAAAAAGTTGAAAATTGTCACGACAGGATTTCGGCTTTAAAAAAGTCGAACATTTTCATGAAGTATTTCAGCTTCTAAAAAGTTGAAAATTTTCATGAAAAGATTTCGGCTTCAAAAAAGTTGAAAATTTTCATGAAAAGATTTCGGCTTCAAAAGAGTTGAAAATTTTCACGACAGGATTTCGACTTTAAAAAAGTCGAACATTTTCATGAAGTATTTCGGCTTTAAAAAAGTTGAAAATTTTCATGAAGTTTTTCGGCTTCAAAAAAGTTGAAAATTTTCACAACAGGATTTCGGCGTTAAAAAAGTCGAACATTTTCATGAAGTATTTCAGATTCAAAAAAGTTGAAAATTTCATGAAAAGATTTCGGCTTCAAAAAAGTTGCAAATTTTCATGAAAAGATTTCGGCTTCAAAAAAGTTGAAAATTTTCATGAAAAGATTTCGGCTTCAAAAAAGTTGAAAATTTTCACGACAGGATTTCGGCTTTAAAAATGTCGAACATTTTCATGAAGTATTTCAGCTTCAAAAAAGTTGAAAATTTTCATGAAAAGATTTCGGCTTCAAAAAAGTTGAAAATTTTCATGAAAAGATTCCGGCTTCAAAAAAGTTGAAAATTTTCACGACAGAATTTCGGCTTTAAAAAAGTCGAACATTTTCATGAAGTATTTTGGCTTCAAAAAATTTCAAAAATTTTCATGAAGTATTTCGGATTCAAAAAAGTCGAACATTTTCACGACAGGATTTCGGCGTTAAAAAAGTCGAACATTTTCATGAAGTATTTCAGCTTCAAAAAAGTTGAAAATTTTCATGAAAAGATTTCGGCTTCAACAAAGTTGAAAATTTTCATGAAAAGATTTCGGCTTCAAAAAAGTTGAAAATTTTCATGAAAAGATTTCGGCTTCAAAAAAGTTGAAAATTTTCATGAAAAGATTTCGGCTTCAAAAAAGTTGAAAATTTTCACGACAGGATTTCGGCTTTAAAAAAGTCGAACATTTTCATGAAGTATTTCAGCTTCAAAAAAGTTGAAAATTTTCATGAAAAGATTTCGGCTTCAAAAAAGTTGAAAATTTTCATGAAAAGATTTCGGCTTTAAAAGAGTTGAAAATTTTCACGACAGGATTTCTACTTTAAAAAAGTCGAACATTTTCATGAAGTATTTCGGCTTTAAAAAAGTTGAAAATTTTCATGAGGTATTTCGGCTTCAAAAAAGTTGAAAATTTTCACGACAGGATTTCGGCGTTAAAAAAGTCGAACATTTTCATGAAGTATTTCAGATTCAAAAAAGTTGAAAATTTTCATGAAAAGATTTCGGATTCAAAAAAGTTGAAAATTTTCACGACAGGATTTCGACTTTAAAAAAGTCAAACATTTTCATGAAGTATTTCGGCTTCAAAAAGGTTGAAAATTTTCACGACAGTATTTCGGCTTCAAAAAAGTTGAATATTTTCATGAAGTATTTGGGCTTCAAAAAAGTTGAAAATTTTCACGACAGGATTTCAGCTTTAAAAAAGTCAAACATTTTCATGAAGTATTTCAGCTTCAAAAAAGTTGAAAATTTTCATGAAAAGATTTCGGCTTCAAAAAAGTTGAAAATTTTCATGAAAAGATTTCGGCTTCAAAAAAGTTGAAAATTTTCATGAAAAGATTTCGGCTTCAAAAAAGTTGAAAATTTTCACGACAGGATTTCGGCTTTAAAAAAGTCGAACATTTTCATGAAGTATTTCAGATTCAAAAAAGTTGAAAATTTTCATGAAAAGATTTCGGCTTCAAAAAAGTTGAAAATTTTCATGAAAAGATTTCGGCTTCAAAAAAGTTGAAAATTTTCATGAAAAGATTTCGGCTTCAAAAAAGTTGAAAATTTTCAGGACAGGATTTCGGCTTTAAAAAAGTCGAACATTTTCATGAAGTATTTCAGCTTCAAAAGAGTTGAAAATTTTGATGAAAAGATTTCGGCTTCAAAAAAGTTGAAAATTTTCATGAAAAGATTTCGGCTTCAAAAAAGTTGAAAATTTTCATGAAAAGATTTCGGCTTCAAAAAAGTTGAAAATTTTCACGACAGAATTTCAGCTTTAAAAAAGTCGAACATTTTCATGAAGTATTTCGGCTTCAAAAAATTTGAAAATTTTCATGAAGTATTTCGGATTCAAAAAAGTTGAAGATTTTCACGACAGGATTTCGGCGTTAAAAAAGTCGAACATTTTCATGAAGTATTTCAGCTTCAAAAAAGTTGAAAATTTTCATGAAAAGATTTCGGCTTCAAAAAAGTTGAAAATTTTCATGAAAAGATTTCGGCTTCAAAAAAGTTGAAAATTTTCACGACAGGATTTCGGCTTTAAAAAAGTTGAACATTTTCATGAAGTATTTCGGCTTCAAAAAGGTTGAAAATTTTCACGACAGTATTTCGGCTTCAAAAAAGTTGAATATTTTCATGAAGTATTTGGGCTTCAAAAAAGTTGAAAATTTTCACGACAGGATTTCAGCTTTAAAAAAGTCAAACATTTTCATGAAGTATTTCAGCTTCAAAAAAGTTGAAAATTTTCATGAAAAGATTTCGGCTTCAAAAAAGTTGAAAATTTTCATGAAAAGATTTCGGCTTCAAAAAAGTTGAAAATTGTCACGACAGGATTTCGGCTTTAAAAAAGTCGAACATTTTCATGAAGTATTTCAGCTTCTAAAAAGTTGAAAATTTTCATGAAAAGATTTCGGCTTCAAAAAAGTTGAAAATTTTCATGAAAAGATTTCGGCTTCAAAAGAGTTGAAAATTTTCACGACAGGATTTCGACTTTAAAAAAGTCGAACATTTTCATGAAGTATTTCGGCTTTAAAAAAGTTGAAAATTTTCATGAAGTTTTTCGGCTTCAAAAAAGTTGAAAATTTTCACAACAGGATTTCGGCGTTAAAAAAGTCGAACATTTTCATGAAGTATTTCAGATTCAAAAAAGTTGAAAATTTCATGAAAAGATTTCGGCTTCAAAAAAGTTGCAAATTTTCATGAAAAGATTTCGGCTTCAAAAAAGTTGAAAATTTTCATGAAAAGATTTCGGCTTCAAAAAAGTTGAAAATTTTCACGACAGGATTTCGGCTTTAAAAATGTCGAACATTTTCATGAAGTATTTCAGCTTCAAAAAAGTTGAAAATTTTCATGAAAAGATTTCGGCTTCAAAAAAGTTGAAAATTTTCATGAAAAGATTCCGGCTTCAAAAAAGTTGAAAATTTTCACGACAGAATTTCGGCTTTAAAAAAGTCGAACATTTTCATGCAGTATTTTGGCTTCAAAAAATTTCAAAAATTTTCATGAAGTATTTCGGATTCAAAAAAGTCGAACATTTTCACGACAGGATTTCGGCGTTAAAAAAGTCGAACATTTTCATGAAGTATTTCAGCTTCAAAAAAGTTGAAAATTTTCATGAAAAGATTTCGGCTTCAACAAAGTTGAAAATTTTCATGAAAAGATTTCGGCTTCAAAAAAGTTGAAAATTTTCATGAAAAGATTTCGGCTTCAAAAAAGTTGAAAATTTTCATGAAAAGATTTCGGCTTCAAAAAAGTTGAAAATTTTCACGACAGGATTTCGGCTTTAAAAAAGTCGAACATTTTCATGAAGTATTTCAGCTTCAAAAAAGTTGAAAATTTTCATGAAAAGATTTCGGCTTCAAAAAAGTTGAAAATTTTCATGAAAAGATTTCGGCTTTAAAAGAGTTGAAAATTTTCACGACAGGATTTCTACTTTAAAAAAGTCGAACATTTTCATGAAGTATTTCGGCTTTAAAAAAGTTGAAAATTTTCATGAGGTATTTCGGCTTCAAAAAAGTTGAAAATTTTCACGACAGGATTTCGGCGTTAAAAAAGTCGAACATTTTCATGAAGTATTTCAGATTCAAAAAAGTTGAAAATTTTCATGAAAAGATTTCGGATTCAAAAAAGTTGAAAATTTTCACGACAGGATTTCGACTTTAAAAAAGTCGAACATTTTCATGAAGTATTTCGGCTTTAAAAAAGTTGAAAATTTTCATGAAAAGATTTCGGCTTCAAAAAAGTTGAAAATTTTCATGAAAAGATTTCGGCTTCAAAAAAGTTGAAAATTTTCATGAAAAGATTTCGGCTTCAAAAAAGTTGAAAATTTTCAGGACAGGATTTCGGCTTTAAAAAAGTCGAACATTTTCATGAAGTATTTCAGCTTCAAAAGAGTTGAAAATTTTGATGAAAAGATTTCGGCTTCAAAAAAGTTGAAAATTTTCATGAAAAGATTTCGGCTTCAAAAAAGTTGAAAATTTTCATGAAAAGATTTCGGCTTCAAAAAAGTTGAAAATTTTCACGACAGAATTTCAGCTTTAAAAAAGTCGAACATTTTCATGAAGTATTTCGGCTTCAAAAAATTTGAAAATTTTCATGAAGTATTTCGGATTCAAAAAAGTTGAAGATTTTCACGACAGGATTTCGGCGTTAAAAAAGTCGAACATTTTCATGAAGTATTTCGGCTTCAAAAAAGTTGAAAATTTTCATGAAAAGATTTCGGCTTCAAAAAAGTTGAAAATTTTCACGACAGGATTTCAGCTTTAAAAAAGTCAAACATTTTCATGAAGTATTTCAGCTTCAAAAAAGTTGAAAATTTTCATGAAAAGATTTCGGCTTCAAAAAAGTTGAACATTTTCATGAAAAGATTTCGGCTTCAAAAAAGTTGAAAATTTTCATGAAAAGATTTCGGCTTCAAAAAAGTTGAAAATTTTCACGACAGGATTTCGGCTTTAAAAAAGTCGAACATTTTCATGAAGTATTTCAGATTCAAAAAAGTTGAAAATTTTCATGAAAAGATTTCGGCTTCAAAAAAGTTGAAAATTTTCATGAAAAGATTTCGGCTTCAAAAAAGTTGAAAATTTTCATGAAAAGATTTCGGCTTCAAAAAAGTTGAAAATTTTCAGGACAGGATTTCGGCTTTAAAAAAGTCGAACATTTTCATGAAGTATTTCAGCTTCAAAAGAGTTGAAAATTTTGATGAAAAGATTTCGGCTTCAAAAAAGTTGAAAATTTTCATGAAAAGATTTCGGCTTCAAAAAAGTTGAAAATTTTCACGACAGAATTTCAGCTTTAAAAAAGTCGAACATTTTCATGAAGTATTTCGGCTTCAAAAAATTTGAAAATTTTCATGAAGTATTTCGGATTCAAAAAAGTTGAAGATTTTCACGACAGGATTTCGGCGTTAAAAAAGTCGAACATTTTCATGAAGTATTTCAGCTTCAAAAAAGTTGAAAATTTTCATGAAAAGATTTCGGCTTCAAAAAAGTTGAAAATTTTCATGAAAAGATTTCGGCTTCAAAAAAGTTGAAAATTTTCACGACAGGATTTCGGCTTTAAAAAAGTTGAACATTTTCATGAAGTATTTCGGATTCAAAAAAGTTGAAAATTTTCACGACAGGATTTCGACTTTAAAAAAGTCAAACATTTTCATGAAGTATTTCGGCTTCAAAAAGGTTGAAAATTTTCACGACAGTATTTCGGCTTCAAAAAAGTTGAATATTTTCATGAAGTATTTGGGCTTCAAAAAAGTTGAAAATTTTCACGACAGGATTTCAGCTTTAAAAAAGTCAAACATTTTCATGAAGTATTTCAGCTTCAAAAAAGTTGAAAATTTTCATGAAAAGATTTCGGCTTCAAAAAAGTTGAAAATTTTCATGAAAAGATTTCGGCTTCAAAAAAGTTGAAAATTGTCACGACAGGATTTCGGCTTTAAAAAAGTCGAACATTTTCATGAAGTATTTCAGCTTCTAAAAAGTTGAAAATTTTCATGAAAAGATTTCGGCTTCAAAAAAGTTGAAAATTTTCATGAAAAGATTTCGGCTTCAAAAGAGTTGAAAATTTTCACGACAGGATTTCGACTTTAAAAAAGTCGAACATTTTCATGAAGTATTTCGGCTTTAAAAAAGTTGAAAATTTTCACGACAGTATTTCGGCTTCAAAAAAGTTGAATATTTTCATGAAGTATTTGGGCTTCAAAAAAGTTGAAAATTTTCACAACAGGATTTCAGCTTTAAAAAAGTCAAACATTTTCATGAAGTATTTCAGCTTCAAAAAAGTTGAAAATTTTCATGAAAAGATTTCGGCTTCAAAAAAGTTGAAAATTTTCATGAAAAGATTTCGGCTTCAAAAAAGTTGAAAATTGTCACGACAGGATTTCGGCTTTAAAAAAGTCGAACATTTTCATGAAGTATTTCAGCTTCTAAAAAGTTGAAAATTTTCATGAAAAGATTTCGGCTTCAAAAAAGTTGAAAATTTTCATGAAAAGATTTCGGCTTCAAAAGAGTTGAAAATTTTCACGACAGGATTTCGACTTTAAAAAAGTCGAACATTTTCATGAAGTATTTCGGCTTTAAAAAAGTTGAAAATTTTCATGAAGTTTTTCGGATTCAAAAAAGTTGAAAATTTTCACAACAGGATTTCGGCGTTAAAAAAGTCGAACATTTTCATGAAGTATTTCAGTTTCAAAAAAGTTGAAAATTTCATGAAAAGATTTCGGCTTCAAAAAAGTTGCAAATTTTCATGAAAAGATTTCGGCTTCAAAAAAGTTGAAAATTTTCATGAAAAGATTTCGGCTTCAAAAAAGTTGAAAATTTTCACGACAGGATTTCGGCTTTAAAAATGTCGAACATTTTCATGAAGTATTTCAGCTTCAAAAAAGTTGAAAATTTTCATGAAAAGATTTCGGCTTCAAAAAAGTTGAAAATTTTCATGAAAAGATTCCGGCTTCAAAAAAGTTGAAAATTTTCACGACAGAATTTCGGCTTTAAAAAAGTCGAACATTTTCATGAAGTATTTTGGCTTCAAAAAATTTCAAAAATTTTCATGAAGTATTTCGGATTCAAAAAAGTCGAACATTTTCACGACAGGATTTCGGCGTTAAAAAAGTCGAACATTTTCATGAAGTATTTCAGCTTCAAAAAAGTTGAAAATTTTCATGAAAAGATTTCGGCTTCAACAAAGTTGAAAATTTTCATGAAAAGATTTCGGCTTCAAAAAAGTTGAAAATTTTCATGAAAAGATTTCGGCTTCAAAAAAGTTGAAAATTTTCATGAAAAGATTTCGGCTTCAAAAAAGTTGAAAATTTTCACGACAGGATTTCGGCTTTAAAAAAGTCGAACATTTTCATGAAGTATTTCAGCTTCAAAAAAGTTGAAAATTTTCATGAAAAGATTTCGGCTTCAAAAAAGTTGAAAATTTTCATGAAAAGATTTCGGCTTCAAAAAAGTTGAAAATTTTCACGACAGGATTTCAGCTTCAAAAAAGTTGAAAATTTTCATGAAAAGATTTCGGCTTCAAAAAAGTTGAAAATTTTCATGAAAAGATTTCGGCTTTAAAAAAGTTGAAAATTTTCAGGACAGGATTTCGGCGTTAAAAAAGTCGAACATTTTCATGAAGTATTTCAGTTTCAAAAAAGTTGAAAATTTCATGAAAAGATTTCGGCTTCAAAAAAGTTGCAAATTTTCATGAAAAGATTTCGGCTTCAAAAAAGTTGAAAATTTTCATGAAAAGATTTCAGCTTCAAAAAAGTTGAAAATTTTCACGACAGGATTTCGGCTTTAAAAATGTCGAACATTTTCATGAAGTATTTCAGCTTCAAAAAAGTTGAAAATTTTCATGAAAAGATTTCGGCTTCAAAAAAGTTGAAAATTTTCATGAAAAGATTCCGGCTTCAAAAAAGTTGAAAATTTTCACGACAGAATTTCGGCTTTAAAAAAGTCGAACATTTTCATGAAGTATTTTGGCTTCAAAAAATTTCAAAAATTTTCATGAAGTGTTTCGGATTCAAAAAAGTCGAACATTTTCACGACAGGATTTCGGCGTTAAAAAAGTCGAACATTTTCATGAAGTATTTCAGCTTCAAAAAAGTTGAAAATTTTCATGAAAAGATTTCGGCTTCAACAAAGTTGAAAATTTTCATGAAAAGATTTCGGCTTCAAAAAAGTTGAAAATTTTCATGAAAAGATTTCGGCTTCAAAAAAGTTGAAAATTTTCATGAAAAGATTTCGGCTTCAAAAAAGTTGAAAATTTTCACGACAGGATTTCGGCTTTAAAAAAGTCGAACATTTTCATGAAGTATTTCAGCTTCAAAAAAGTTGAAAATTTTCATGAAAAGATTTCGGCTTCAAAAAAGTTGAAAATTTTCATGAAAAGATTTCGGCTTCAAAAAAGTTGAAAATTTTCACGACAGGATTTCAGCTTCAAAAAAGTTGAAAATTTTCATGAAAAGATTTCGGCTTCAAAAAAGTTGAAAATTTTCATGAAAAGATTTCGGCTTTAAAAAAGTTGAAAATTTTCACGACAGGATTTCGGCGTTAAAAAAGTCGAACATTTTCATGAAGTATTTCAGATTCAAAAAAGTTGAAAATTTTCATGAAAAGATTTCGGATTCAAAAAAGTTGAAAATTTTCACGACAGGATTTCGACTTTAAAAAAGTCAAACATTTTCATGAAGTATTTCGGCTTCAAAAAGGTTGAAAATTTTCACGACAGTATTTCGGCTTCAAAAAAGTTGAATATTTTCATGAAGTATTTGGGCTTCAAAAAAGTTGAAAATTTTCACGACAGGATTTCAGCTTTAAAAAAGTCAAACATTTTCATGAAGTATTTCAGCTTCAAAAAAGTTGAAAATTTTCATGAAAAGATTTCGGCTTCAAAAAAGTTGAAAATTTTCATGAAAAGATTTCGGCTTCAAAAAAGTTGAAAATTTTCATGAAAAGATTTCGGCTTCAAAAAAGTTGAAAATTTTCACGACAGGATTTCGGCTTTAAAAAAGTCGAACATTTTCATGAAGTATTTCAGATTCAAAAAAGTTGAAAATTTTCATGAAAAGATTTCGGCTTCAAAAAAGTTGAAAATTTTCATGAAAAGATTTCGGCTTCAAAAAAGTTGAAAATTTTCATGAAAAGATTTCGGCTTCAAAAAAGTTGAAAATTTTCAGGACAGGATTTCGGCTTTAAAAAAGTCGAACATTTTCATGAAGTATTTCAGCTTCAAAAGAGTTGAAAATTTTGATGAAAAGATTTCGGCTTCAAAAAAGTTGAAAATTTTCATGAAAAGATTTCGGCTTCAAAAAAGTTGAAAATTTTCATGAAAAGATTTCGGCTTCAAAAAAGTTGAAAATTTTCACGACAGAATTTCAGCTTTAAAAAAGTCGAACATTTTCATGAAGTATTTCGGCTTCAAAAAATTTGAAAATTTTCATGAAGTATTTCGGATTCAAAAAAGTTGAAGATTTTCACGACAGGATTTCGGCGTTAAAAAAGTCGAACATTTTCATGAAGTATTTCGGCTTCAAAAAAGTTGAAAATTTTCATGAAAAGATTTCGGCTTCAAAAAAGTTGAAAATTTTCATGAAAAGATTTCGGCTTCAAAAAAGTTGAAAATTTTCACGACAGGATTTCAGCTTTAAAAAAGTCAAACATTTTCATGAAGTATTTCAGCTTCAAAAAAGTTGAAAATTTTCATGAAAAGATTTCGGCTTCAAAAAAGTTGAACATTTTCATGAAAAGATTTCGGCTTCAAAAAAGTTGAAAATTTTCATGAAAAGATTTCGGCTTCAAAAAAGTTGAAAATTTTCACGACAGGATTTCGGCTTTAAAAAAGTCGAACATTTTCATGAAGTATTTCAGATTCAAAAAAGTTGAAAATTTTCATGAAAAGATTTCGGCTTCAAAAAAGTTGAAAATTTTCATGAAAAGATTTCGGCTTCAAAAAAGTTGAAAATTTTCATGAAAAGATTTCGGCTTCAAAAAAGTTGAAAATTTTCAGGACAGGATTTCGGCTTTAAAAAAGTCGAACATTTTCATGAAGTATTTCAGCTTCAAAAGAGTTGAAAATTTTGATGAAAAGATTTCGGCTTCAAAAAAGTTGAAAATTTTCATGAAAAGATTTCGGCTTCAAAAAAGTTGAAAATTTTCACGACAGAATTTCAGCTTTAAAAAAGTCGAACATTTTCATGAAGTATTTCGGCTTCAAAAAATTTGAAAATTTTCATGAAGTATTTCGGATTCAAAAAAGTTGAAGATTTTCACGACAGGATTTCGGCGTTAAAAAAGTCGAACATTTTCATGAAGTATTTCAGCTTCAAAAAAGTTGAAAATTTTCATGAAAAGATTTCGGCTTCAAAAAAGTTGAAAATTTTCATGAAAAGATTTCGGCTTCAAAAAAGTTGAAAATTTTCACGACAGGATTTCGGCTTTAAAAAAGTTGAACATTTTCATGAAGTATTTCGGATTCAAAAAAGTTGAAAATTTTCACGACAGGATTTCGACTTTAAAAAAGTCAAACATTTTCATGAAGTATTTCGGCTTCAAAAAGGTTGAAAATTTTCACGACAGTATTTCGGCTTCAAAAAAGTTGAATATTTTCATGAAGTATTTGGGCTTCAAAAAAGTTGAAAATTTTCACGACAGGATTTCAGCTTTAAAAAAGTCAAACATTTTCATGAAGTATTTCAGCTTCAAAAAAGTTGAAAATTTTCATGAAAAGATTTCGGCTTCAAAAAAGTTGAAAATTTTCATGAAAAGATTTCGGCTTCAAAAAAGTTGAAAATTGTCACGACAGGATTTCGGCTTTAAAAAAGTCGAACATTTTCATGAAGTATTTCAGCTTCTAAAAAGTTGAAAATTTTCATGAAAAGATTTCGGCTTCAAAAAAGTTGAAAATTTTCATGAAAAGATTTCGGCTTCAAAAGAGTTGAAAATTTTCACGACAGGATTTCGACTTTAAAAAAGTCGAACATTTTCATGAAGTATTTCGGCTTTAAAAAAGTTGAAAATTTTCACGACAGTATTTCGGCTTCAAAAAAGTTGAATATTTTCATGAAGTATTTGGGCTTCAAAAAAGTTGAAAATTTTCACAACAGGATTTCAGCTTTAAAAAAGTCAAACATTTTCATGAAGTATTTCAGCTTCAAAAAAGTTGAAAATTTTCATGAAAAGATTTCGGCTTCAAAAAAGTTGAAAATTTTCATGAAAAGATTTCGGCTTCAAAAAAGTTGAAAATTGTCACGACAGGATTTCGGCTTTAAAAAAGTCGAACATTTTCATGAAGTATTTCAGCTTCTAAAAAGTTGAAAATTTTCATGAAAAGATTTCGGCTTCAAAAAAGTTGAAAATTTTCATGAAAAGATTTCGGCTTCAAAAGAGTTGAAAATTTTCACGACAGGATTTCGACTTTAAAAAAGTCGAACATTTTCATGAAGTATTTCGGCTTTAAAAAAGTTGAAAATTTTCATGAAGTTTTTCGGATTCAAAAAAGTTGAAAATTTTCACAACAGGATTTCGGCGTTAAAAAAGTCGAACATTTTCATGAAGTATTTCAGTTTCAAAAAAGTTGAAAATTTCATGAAAAGATTTCGGCTTCAAAAAAGTTGCAAATTTTCATGAAAAGATTTCGGCTTCAAAAAAGTTGAAAATTTTCATGAAAAGATTTCGGCTTCAAAAAAGTTGAAAATTTTCACGACAGGATTTCGGCTTTAAAAATGTCGAACATTTTCATGAAGTATTTCAGCTTCAAAAAAGTTGAAAATTTTCATGAAAAGATTTCGGCTTCAAAAAAGTTGAAAATTTTCATGAAAAGATTCCGGCTTCAAAAAAGTTGAAAATTTTCACGACAGAATTTCGGCTTTAAAAAAGTCGAACATTTTCATGAAGTATTTTGGCTTCAAAAAATTTCAAAAATTTTCATGAAGTATTTCGGATTCAAAAAAGTCGAACATTTTCACGACAGGATTTCGGCGTTAAAAAAGTCGAACATTTTCATGAAGTATTTCAGCTTCAAAAAAGTTGAAAATTTTCATGAAAAGATTTCGGCTTCAACAAAGTTGAAAATTTTCATGAAAAGATTTCGGCTTCAAAAAAGTTGAAAATTTTCATGAAAAGATTTCGGCTTCAAAAAAGTTGAAAATTTTCATGAAAAGATTTCGGCTTCAAAAAAGTTGAAAATTTTCACGACAGGATTTCGGCTTTAAAAAAGTCGAACATTTTCATGAAGTATTTCAGCTTCAAAAAAGTTGAAAATTTTCATGAAAAGATTTCGGCTTCATAAAAGTTGAAAATTTTCATGAAAAGATTTCGGCTTCAAAAAAGTTGAAAATTTTCACGACAGGATTTCGACTTTAAAAAAGTCAAACATTTTCATGAAGTATTTCGGCTTCAAAAAGGTTGAAAATTTTCACGACAGTATTTCGGCTTCAAAAAAGTTGAATATTTTCATGAAGTATTTGGGCTTCAAAAAAGTTGAAAATTTTCACGACAGGATTTCAGCTTTAAAAAAGTCAAACATTTTCATGAAGTATTTCAGCTTCAAAAAAGTTGAAAATTTTCATGAAAAGATTTCGGCTTCAAAAAAGTTGAAAATTTTCATGAAAAGATTTCGGCTTCAAAAAAGTTGAAAATTGTCACGACAGGATTTCGGCTTTAAAAAAGTCGAACATTTTCATGAAGTATTTCAGCTTCTAAAAAGTTGAAAATTTTCATGAAAAGATTTCGGCTTCAAAAAAGTTGAAAATTTTCATGAAAAGATTTCGGCTTCAAAAGAGTTGAAAATTTTCACGACAGGATTTCGACTTTAAAAAAGTCGAACATTTTCATGAAGTATTTCGGCTTTAAAAAAGTTGAAAATTTTCACGACAGTATTTCGGCTTCAAAAAAGTTGAATATTTTCATGAAGTATTTGGGCTTCAAAAAAGTTGAAAATTTTCACAACAGGATTTCAGCTTTAAAAAAGTCAAACATTTTCATGAAGTATTTCAGCTTCAAAAAAGTTGAAAATTTTCATGAAAAGATTTCGGCTTCAAAAAAGTTGAAAATTTTCATGAAAAGATTTAGGCTTCAAAAAAGTTGAAAATTGTCACGACAGGATTTCGGCTTTAAAAAAGTCGAACATTTTCATGAAGTATTTCAGCTTCTAAAAAGTTGAAAATTTTCATGAAAAGATTTCGGCTTCAAAAAAGTTGAAAATTTTCATGAAAAGATTTCGGCTTCAAAAGAGTTGAAAATTTTCACGACAGGATTTCGACTTTAAAAAAGTCGAACATTTTCATGAAGTATTTCGGCTTTAAAAAAGTTGAAAATTTTCATGAAGTTTTTCGGATTCAAAAAAGTTGAAAATTTTCACAACAGGATTTCGGCGTTAAAAAAGTCGAACATTTTCATGAAGTATTTCAGTTTCAAAAAAGTTGAAAATTTCATGAAAAGATTTCGGCTTCAAAAAAGTTGCAAATTTTCATGAAAAGATTTCGGCTTCAAAAAAGTTGAAAATTTTCATGAAAAGATTTCGGCTTCAAAAAAGTTGAAAATTTTCACGACAGGATTTCGGCTTTAAAAATGTCGAACATTTTCATGAAGTATTTCAGCTTCAAAAAAGTTGAAAATTTTCATGAAAAGATTTCGGCTTCAAAAAAGTTGAAAATTTTCATGAAAAGATTCCGGCTTCAAAAAAGTTGAAAATTTTCACGACAGAATTTCGGCTTTAAAAAAGTCGAACATTTTCATGAAGTATTTTGGCTTCAAAAAATTTCAAAAATTTTCATGAAGTATTTCGGATTCAAAAAAGTCGAACATTTTCACGACAGGATTTCGGCGTTAAAAAAGTCGAACATTTTCATGAAGTATTTCAGCTTCAAAAAAGTTGAAAATTTTCATGAAAAGATTTCGGCTTCAACAAAGTTGAAAATTTTCATGAAAAGATTTCGGCTTCAAAAAAGTTGAAAATTTTCATGAAAAGATTTCGGCTTCAAAAAAGTTGAAAATTTTCATGAAAAGATTTCGGCTTCAAAAAAGTTGAAAATTTTCACGACAGGATTTCGGCTTTAAAAAAGTCGAACATTTTCATGAAGTATTTCAGCTTCAAAAAAGTTGAAAATTTTCATGAAAAGATTTCGGCTTCATAAAAGTTGAAAATTTTCATGAAAAGATTTCGGCTTCAAAAAAGTTGAAAATTTTCACGACAGGATTTCGGCTTTAAAAAAGTCGAACATTTTCATGAAGTATTTCAGCTTCAAAAAAGTTGAAAATTTTCATGAAAAGATTTCGGCTTCAAAAAAGTTGAAAATTTTCATGAAAAGATTTCGGCTTCAAAAAAGTTGAAAATTTTCACGACAGGATTTCGGCTTTAAAAAAGTTGAACATTTTCATGAAGTATTTCGGATTCAAAAAAGTTGAAAATTTTCACGACAGGATTTCGACTTTAAAAAAGTCAAACATTTTCATGAAGTATTTCGGCTTCAAAAAGGTTGAAAATTTTCACGACAGTATTTCGGCTTCAAAAAAGTTGAATATTTTCATGAAGTATTTGGGCTTCAAAAAAGTTGAAAATTTTCACGACAGGATTTCAGCTTTAAAAAAGTCAAACATTTTCATGAAGTATTTCAGCTTCAAAAAAGTTGAAAATTTTCATGAAAAGATTTCGGCTTCAAAAAAGTTGAAAATTTTCATGAAAAGATTTCGGCTTCAAAAAAGTTGAAAATTGTCACGACAGGATTTCGGCTTTAAAAAAGTCGAACATTTTCATGAAGTATTTCAGCTTCTAAAAAGTTGAAAATTTTCATGAAAAGATTTCGGCTTCAAAAAAGTTGAAAATTTTCATGAAAAGATTTCGGCTTCAAAAGAGTTGAAAATTTTCACGACAGGATTTCGACTTTAAAAAAGTCGAACATTTTCATGAAGTATTTCGGCTTTAAAAAAGTTGAAAATTTTCACGACAGTATTTCGGCTTCAAAAAAGTTGAATATTTTCATGAAGTATTTGGGCTTCAAAAAAGTTGAAAATTTTCACAACAGGATTTCAGCTTTAAAAAAGTCAAACATTTTCATGAAGTATTTCAGCTTCAAAAAAGTTGAAAATTTTCATGAAAAGATTTCGGCTTCAAAAAAGTTGAAAATTTTCATGAAAAGATTTCGGCTTCAAAAAAGTTGAAAATTGTCACGACAGGATTTCGGCTTTAAAAAAGTCGAACATTTTCATGAAGTATTTCAGCTTCTAAAAAGTTGAAAATTTTCATGAAAAGATTTCGGCTTCAAAAAAGTTGAAAATTTTCATGAAAAGATTTCGGCTTCAAAAGAGTTGAAAATTTTCACGACAGGATTTCGACTTTAAAAAAGTCGAACATTTTCATGAAGTATTTCGGCTTTAAAAAAGTTGAAAATTTTCATGAAGTTTTTCGGATTCAAAAAAGTTGAAAATTTTCACAACAGGATTTCGGCGTTAAAAAAGTCGAACATTTTCATGAAGTATTTCAGTTTCAAAAAAGTTGAAAATTTCATGAAAAGATTTCGGCTTCAAAAAAGTTGCAAATTTTCATGAAAAGATTTCGGCTTCAAAAAAGTTGAAAATTTTCATGAAAAGATTTCGGCTTCAAAAAAGTTGAAAATTTTCACGACAGGATTTCGGCTTTAAAAATGTCGAACATTTTCATGAAGTATTTCAGCTTCAAAAAAGTTGAAAATTTTCATGAAAAGATTTCGGCTTCAAAAAAGTTGAAAATTTTCATGAAAAGATTCCGGCTTCAAAAAAGTTGAAAATTTTCACGACAGAATTTCGGCTTTAAAAAAGTCGAACATTTTCATGAAGTATTTTGGCTTCAAAAAATTTCAAAAATTTTCATGAAGTATTTCGGATTCAAAAAAGTCGAACATTTTCACGACAGGATTTCGGCGTTAAAAAAGTCGAACATTTTCATGAAGTATTTCAGCTTCAAAAAAGTTGAAAATTTTCATGAAAAGATTTCGGCTTCAACAAAGTTGAAAATTTTCATGAAAAGATTTCGGCTTCAAAAAAGTTGAAAATTTTCATGAAAAGATTTCGGCTTCAAAAAAGTTGAAAATTTTCATGAAAAGATTTCGGCTTCAAAAAAGTTGAAAATTTTCACGACAGGATTTCGGCTTTAAAAAAGTCGAACATTTTCATGAAGTATTTCAGCTTCAAAAAAGTTGAAAATTTTCATGAAAAGATTTCGGCTTCATAAAAGTTGAAAATTTTCATGAAAAGATTTCGGCTTCAAAAAAGTTGAAAATTTTCACGACAGGATTTCGGCTTTAAAAAAGTCGAACATTTTCATGAAGTATTTCAGCTTCAAAAAAGTTGAAAATTTTCATGAAAAGATTTCGGCTTCAAAAAAGTTGAAAATTTTCATGAAAAGATTTCGGCTTTAAAAGAGTTGAAAATTTTCACGACAGGATTTCTACTTTAAAAAAGTCGAACATTTTCATGAAGTATTTCAGCTTTAAAAAAGTTGAAAATTTTCATGAGGTATTTCGGCTTCAAAAAAGTTGAAAATTTTCACGACAGGATTTCGGCGTTAAAAAAGTCGAACATTTTCATGAAGTATTTCAGATTCAAAAAAGTTGAAAATTTTCATGAAAAGATTTCGGATTCAAAAAAGTTGAAAATTTTCACGACAGGATTTCGACTTTAAAAAAGTCAAACATTTTCATGAAGTATTTCGGCTTCAAAAAGGTTGAAAATTTTCACGACAGTATTTCGGCTTCAAAAAAGTTGAATATTTTCATGAAGTATTTGGGCTTCAAAAAAGTTGAAAATTTTCACGACAGGATTTCAGCTTTAAAAAAGTCAAACATTTTCATGAAGTATTTCAGCTTCTAAAAAGTTGAAAATTTTCATGAAAAGATTTCGGCTTCAAAAAAGTTGAAAATTTTCATGAAAAGATTTCGGCTTCAAAAAAGTTGAAAATTTTCACGACAGGATTTCGGCTTTAAAAAAGTCGAACATTTTCATGAAGTATTTGGGCTTCAAAAAAGTTGAAAATTTTCACGAAAGGATTTCGGCTTTAAAAAAGTCGAACATTTTCATGAAGTATTTCGGCTTCAAAAAGGTTGAAAATTTTCACGACAGGATTTCGGCGTCAAAAAAGTCGAACATTTTCATGAAGTATTTCAGCTTCAAAAAAGTTGAAAATTTTCATGAAAAGATTTCGGCTTCAAAAAAGTTGAAAATTTTCATGAAAAGATTTCGGCTTCAAAAGAGTTGAAAATTTTCACGACAGGATTTCGACTTTAAAAAAGTCGAACATTTATCATGAAGTATTTCGGCTTCAAAAAAGTTGAAAATTTTCATGAAACGATTTCGGCTTCAAAAAAGTTGAAAATTTTCATGAAAAGATTTCGGCTTTAAAAGAGTTGAAAATTTTCACGACAGGATTTCGACTTTAAAAAAGTCGAACATTTTCATGAAGTATTTCGGCTTTAAAAAAGTTGAAAATTTTCACGACAGTATTTCGGCTTCAAAAAAGTTGAATATTTTCATGAAGTATTTGGGCTTCAAAAAAGTTGAAAATTTTCACAACAGGATTTCAGCTTTAAAAAAGTCAAACATTTTCATGAAGTATTTCAGCTTCAAAAAAGTTGAAAATTTTCATGAAAAGATTTCGGCTTCAAAAAAGTTGAAAATTTTCATGAAAAGATTTCGGCTTCAAAAAAGTTGAAAATTGTCACGACAGGATTTCGGCTTTAAAAAAGTCGAACATTTTCATGAAGTATTTCAGCTTCTAAAAAGTTGAAAATTTTCATGAAAAGATTTCGGCTTCAAAAAAGTTGAAAATTTTCATGAAAAGATTTCGGCTTCAAAAGAGTTGAAAATTTTCACGACAGGATTTCGACTTTAAAAAAGTCGAACATTTTCATGAAGTATTTCGGCTTTAAAAAAGTTGAAAATTTTCATGAAGTTTTTCGGCTTCAAAAAAGTTGAAAATTTTCACAACAGGATTTCGGCGTTAAAAAAGTCGAACATTTTCATGAAGTATTTCAGTTTCAAAAAAGTTGAAAATTTCATGAAAAGATTTCGGCTTCAAAAAAGTTGCAAATTTTCATGAAAAGATTTCGGCTTCAAAAAAGTTGAAAATTTTCATGAAAAGATTTCGGCTTCAAAAAAGTTGAAAATTTTCACGACAGGATTTCGGCTTTAAAAATGTCGAACATTTTCATGAAGTATTTCAGCTTCAAAAAAGTTGAAAATTTTCATGAAAAGATTTCGGCTTCAAAAAAGTTGAAAATTTTCATGAAAAGATTCCGGCTTCAAAAAAGTTGAAAATTTTCACGACAGAATTTCGGCTTTAAAAAAGTCGAACATTTTCATGAAGTATTTTGGCTTCAAAAAATTTCAAAAATTTTCATGAAGTATTTCGGATTCAAAAAAGTCGAACATTTTCACGACAGGATTTCGGCGTTAAAAAAGTCGAACATTTTCATGAAGTATTTCAGCTTCAAAAAAGTTGAAAATTTTCATGAAAAGATTTCGGCTTCAACAAAGTTGAAAATTTTCATGAAAAGATTTCGGCTTCAAAAAAGTTGAAAATTTTCATGAAAAGATTTCGGCTTCAAAAAAGTTGAAAATTTTCATGAAAAGATTTCGGCTTCAAAAAAGTTGAAAATTTTCACGACAGGATTTCGGCTTTAAAAAAGTCGAACATTTTCATGAAGTATTTCAGCTTCAAAAAAGTTGAAAATTTTCATGAAAAGATTTCGGCTTCATAAAAGTTGAAAATTTTCATGAAAAGATTTCGGCTTCAAAAAAGTTGAAAATTTTCACGACAGGATTTCGGCTTTAAAAAAGTCGAACATTTTCATGAAGTATTTCAGCTTCAAAAAAGTTGAAAATTTTCATGAAAAGATTTCGGCTTCAAAAAAGTTGAAAATTTTCATGAAAAGATTTCGGCTTTAAAAGAGTTGAAAATTTTCACGACAGGATTTCTACTTTAAAAAAGTCGAACATTTTCATGAAGTATTTCAGCTTTAAAAAAGTTGAAAATTTTCATGAGGTATTTCGGCTTCAAAAAAGTTGAAAATTTTCACGACAGGATTTCGGCGTTAAAAAAGTCGAACATTTTCATGAAGTATTTCAGATTCAAAAAAGTTGAAAATTTTCATGAAAAGATTTCGGATTCAAAAAAGTTGAAAATTTTCACGACAGGATTTCGACTTTAAAAAAGTCAAACATTTTCATGAAGTATTTCGGCTTCAAAAAGGTTGAAAATTTTCACGACAGTATTTCGGCTTCAAAAAAGTTGAATATTTTCATGAAGTATTTGGGCTTCAAAAAAGTTGAAAATTTTCACGACAGGATTTCAGCTTTAAAAAAGTCAAACATTTTCATGAAGTATTTCAGCTTCTAAAAAGTTGAAAATTTTCATGAAAAGATTTCGGCTTCAAAAAAGTTGAAAATTTTCATGAAAAGATTTCGGCTTCAAAAAAGTTGAAAATTTTCACGACAGGATTTCGGCTTTAAAAAAGTCGAACATTTTCATGAAGTATTTGGGCTTCAAAAAAGTTGAAAATTTTCACGAAAAGATTTCGGCTTTAAAAAAGTCGAACATTTTCATGAAGTATTTCGGCTTCAAAAAGGTTGAAAATTTTCACGACAGGATGTCGGCTTTAAAAAAGTCGAACATTTTCATGAAGTATTTCGGCTCCAAAAAAGTTGAAAATTTTCATGAAAAGATTTCGGCTTCAAAAAAGTTGAAAATTTTCACGACAGGATTTCGGCGTCAAAAAAGTCGAACATTTTCATGAAGTATTTCAGCTTCAAAAAAGTTGAAAATTTTCATGAAAAGATTTCGGCTTCAAAAAAGTTGAAAATTTTCATGAAAAGATTTCGGCTTCAAAAGAGTTGAAAATTTTCACGACAGGATTTCGACTTTAAAAAAGTCGAACATTTATCATGAAGTATTTCGGCTTCAAAAAAGTTGAAAATTTTCATGAAACGATTTCGGCTTCAAAAAAGTTGAAAATTTTCATGAAAAGATTTCGGCTTTAAAAGAGTTGAAAATTTTCACGACAGGATTTCGACTTTAAAAAAGTCGAACATTTTCATGAAGTATTTCGGCTTTAAAAAAGTTGAAAATTTTCACGACAGTATTTCGGCTTCAAAAAAGTTGAATATTTTCATGAAGTATTTGGGCTTCAAAAAAGTTGAAAATTTTCACAACAGGATTTCAGCTTTAAAAAAGTCAAACATTTTCATGAAGTATTTCAGCTTCAAAAAAGTTGAAAATTTTCATGAAAAGATTTCGGCTTCAAAAAAGTTGAAAATTTTCATGAAAAGATTTCGGCTTCAAAAAAGTTGAAAATTGTCACGACAGGATTTCGGCTTTAAAAAAGTCGAACATTTTCATGAAGTATTTCAGCTTCTAAAAAGTTGAAAATTTTCATGAAAAGATTTCGGCTTCAAAAAAGTTGAAAATTTTCATGAAAAGATTTCGGCTTCAAAAGAGTTGAAAATTTTCACGACAGGATTTCGACTTTAAAAAAGTCGAACATTTTCATGAAGTATTTCGGCTTTAAAAAAGTTGAAAATTTTCATGAAGTTTTTCGGCTTCAAAAAAGTTGAAAATTTTCACAACAGGATTTCGGCGTTAAAAAAGTCGAACATTTTCATGAAGTATTTCAGTTTCAAAAAAGTTGAAAATTTCATGAAAAGATTTCGGCTTCAAAAAAGTTGCAAATTTTCATGAAAAGATTTCGGCTTCAAAAAAGTTGAAAATTTTCATGAAAAGATTTCGGCTTCAAAAAAGTTGAAAATTTTCACGACAGGATTTCGGCTTTAAAAATGTCGAACATTTTCATGAAGTATTTCAGCTTCAAAAAAGTTGAAAATTTTCATGAAAAGATTTCGGCTTCAAAAAAGTTGAAAATTTTCATGAAAAGATTCCGGCTTCAAAAAAGTTGAAAATTTTCACGACAGAATTTCGGCTTTAAAAAAGTCGAACATTTTCATGAAGTATTTTGGCTTCAAAAAATTTCAAAAATTTTCATGAAGTATTTCGGATTCAAAAAAGTCGAACATTTTCACGACAGGATTTCGGCGTTAAAAAAGTCGAACATTTTCATGAAGTATTTCAGCTTCAAAAAAGTTGAAAATTTTCATGAAAAGATTTCGGCTTCAACAAAGTTGAAAATTTTCATGAAAAGATTTCGGCTTCAAAAAAGTTGAAAATTTTCATGAAAAGATTTCGGCTTCAAAAAAGTTGAAAATTTTCATGAAAAGATTTCGGCTTCAAAAAAGTTGAAAATTTTCACGACAGGATTTCGGCTTTAAAAAAGTCGAACATTTTCATGAAGTATTTCAGCTTCAAAAAAGTTGAAAATTTTCATGAAAAGATTTCGGCTTCATAAAAGTTGAAAATTTTCATGAAAAGATTTCGGCTTCAAAAAAGTTGAAAATTTTCACGACAGGATTTCGGCTTTAAAAAAGTCGAACATTTTCATGAAGTATTTCGGCTTTAAAAAAGTTGAAAATTTTCACGACAGTATTTCGGCTTCAAAAAAGTTGAATATTTTCATGAAGTATTTGGGCTTCAAAAAAGTTGAAAATTTTCACAACAGGATTTCAGCTTTAAAAAAGTCAAACATTTTCATGAAGTATTTCAGCTTCAAAAAAGTTGAAAATTTTCATGAAAAGATTTCGGCTTCAAAAAAGTTGAAAATTTTCATGAAAAGATTTCGGCTTCAAAAAAGTTGAAAATTGTCACGACAGGATTTCGGCTTTAAAAAAGTCGAACATTTTCATGAAGTATTTCAGCTTCTAAAAAGTTGAAAATTTTCATGAAAAGATTTCGGCTTCAAAAAAGTTGAAAATTTTCATGAAAAGATTTCGGCTTCAAAAGAGTTGAAAATTTTCACGACAGGATTTCGACTTTAAAAAAGTCGAACATTTTCATGAAGTATTTCGGCTTTAAAAAAGTTGAAAATTTTCATGAAGTTTTTCGGCTTCAAAAAAGTTGAAAATTTTCACAACAGTATTTCGGCGTTAAAAAAGTCGAACATTTTCATGAAGTATTTCAGTTTCAAAAAAGTTGAAAATTTCATGAAAAGATTTCGGCTTCAAAAAAGTTGCAAATTTTCATGAAAAGATTTCGGCTTCAAAAAAGTTGAAAATTTTCATGAAAAGATTTCGGCTTCAAAAAAGTTGAAAATTTTCACGACAGGATTTCGGCTTTAAAAATGTCGAACATTTTCATGAAGTATTTCAGCTTCAAAAAAGTTGAAAATTTTCATGAAAAGATTTCGGCTTCAAAAAAGTTGAAAATTTTCATGAAAAGATTCCGGCTTCAAAAAAGTTGAAAATTTTCACGACAGAATTTCGGCTTTAAAAAAGTCGAACATTTTCATGAAGTATTTTGGCTTCAAAAAATTTCAAAAATTTTCATGAAGTATTTCGGATTCAAAAAAGTCGAACATTTTCACGACAGGATTTCGGCGTTAAAAAAGTCGAACATTTTCATGAAGTATTTCAGCTTCAAAAAAGTTGAAAATTTTCATGAAAAGATTTCGGCTTCAACAAAGTTGAAAATTTTCATGAAAAGATTTCGGCTTCAAAAAAGTTGAAAATTTTCATGAAAAGATTTCGGCTTCAAAAAAGTTGAAAATTTTCATGAAAAGATTTCGGCTTCAAAAAAGTTGAAAATTTTCACGACAGGATTTCGGCTTTAAAAAAGTCGAACATTTTCATGAAGTATTTCAGCTTCAAAAAAGTTGAAAATTTTCATGAAAAGATTTCGGCTTCATAAAAGTTGAAAATTTTCATGAAAAGATTTCGGCTTCAAAAAAGTTGAAAATTTTCACGACAGGATTTCGGCTTTAAAAAAGTCGAACATTTTCATGAAGTATTTCAGCTTCAAAAAAGTTGAAAATTTTCATGAAAAGATTTCGGCTTCAAAAAAGTTGAAAATTTTCATGAAAAGATTTCGGCTTTAAAAGAGTTGAAAATTTTCACGACAGGATTTCTACTTTAAAAAAGTCGAACATTTTCATGAAGTATTTCAGCTTTAAAAAAGTTGAAAATTTTCATGAGGTATTTCGGCTTCAAAAAAGTTGAAAATTTTCACGACAGGATTTCGGCGTTAAAAAAGTCGAACATTTTCATGAAGTATTTCAGATTCAAAAAAGTTGAAAATTTTCATGAAAAGATTTCGGATTCAAAAAAGTTGAAAATTTTCACGACAGGATTTCGACTTTAAAAAAGTCAAACATTTTCATGAAGTATTTCGGCTTCAAAAAGGTTGAAAATTTTCACGACAGTATTTCAGCTTCAAAAAAGTTGAATATTTTCATGAAGTATTTGGGCTTCAAAAAAGTTGAAAATTTTCACGACAGGATTTCAGCTTTAAAAAAGTCAAACATTTTCATGAAGTATTTCAGCTTCAAAAAAGTTGAAAATTTTCATGAAAAGATTTCGGATTCAAAAAAGTTGAAAATTTTCATGAAAAGATTTCGGCTTCAAAAAAGTTGAAAATTGTCACGACAGGATTTCGGCTTTAAAAAAGTCGAACATTTTCATGAAGTATTTCAGCTTCTAAAAAGTTGAAAATTTTCATGAAAAGATTTCGGCTTCAAAAAAGTTGAAAATTTTCATGAAAAGATTTCGGCTTCAAAAAAGTTGAAAATTTTCACGACAGGATTTCGGCTTTAAAAAAGTCGAACATTTTCATGAAGTATTTGGGCTTCAAAAAAGTTGAAAATTTTCACGAAAAGATTTCGGCTTTAAAAAAGTCGAACATTTTCATGAAGTATTTCGGCTTCAAAAAGGTTGAAAATTTTCACGACAGGATGTCGGCTTTAAAAAAGTCGAACATTTTCATGAAGTATTTCGGCTCCAAAAAAGTTGAAAATTTTCATGAAAAGATTTCGGCTTCAAAAAAGTTGAAAATTTTCACGACAGGATTTCGGCGTCAAAAAAGTCGAACATTTTCATGAAGTATTTCAGCTTCAAAAAAGTTGAAAATTTTCATGAAAAGATTTCGGCTTCAAAAAAGTTGAAAATTTTCATGAAAAGATTTCGGCTTCAAAAGAGTTGAAAATTTTCACGACAGGATTTCGACTTTAAAAAAGTCGAACATTTATCATGAAGTATTTCGGCTTCAAAAAAGTTGAAAATTTTCATGAAACGATTTCGGCTTCAAAAAAGTTGAAAATTTTCATGAAAAGATTTCGGCTTTAAAAGAGTTGAAAATTTTCACGACAGGATTTCTACTTTAAAAAAGTCGAACATTTTCATGAAGTATTTCGGCTTTAAAAAAGTTGAATATTTTCATGAAGTATTTGGGCTTCAAAAAAGTTGAAAATTTTCAGGAAAGGATTTCGGCTTTAAAAAAGTCGAACATTTTCATGAAGTATTTCGGCTTCAAAAAGGTTGAAAATTTTCACGACAGGATTTCGGCTTTAAAAAAGTCGAACATTTTCATGAAGTATTTCGGCTTCAAAAAAGTTGAACATTTTCATGAAGTATTTGGACTTCAAAAAAGTTGAAAATTTTCACGACAGGATTTCGGCTTTAAAAAATTCGAACATTTTCATGAAGTATTTCAGATTCAAAAAAGTTGAAAATTTTCATGAAAAGATTTCGGCTTCAAAAAAGTTGAAAATTTTCATGAAAAGATTTCGGCTTCAAAAAAGTTGAAAATTTTCACGACAGGATTTCGGCTTTAAAAAAGTCGAACATTTTCATGAAGTATTTCAGCTTCAAAAAAGTTGAAAATTTTCATGAAAAGATTTCGGCTTCAAAAAAGTTGAAAATTTTCATGAAAAGATTTCGGCTTTAAAAGAGTTGAAAATTTTCACGACAGGATTTCTACTTTAAAAAAGTCGAACATTTTCATGAAGTATTTCGGCTTTAAAAAAGTTGAAAATTTTCATGAGGTATTTCGGCTTCAAAAAAGTTGAAAATTTTCACGACAGGATTTCGGCGTTAAAAAAGTCGAACATTTTCATGAAGTATTTCAGATTCAAAAAAGTTGAAAATTTTCATGAAAAGATTTCGGCTTCAAAAAAGTTGAAAATTTTCATGAAAAGATTTCGGATTCAAAAAAGTTGAAAATGTTCATGAAAAGATTTCGGCTTCAAAAAAGTTGAAAATTTTCACGACAGGATTTCGGCTTTAAAAATGTCGAACATTTTCATGAAGTATTTCAGCTTCAAAAAAGTTGAAAATTTTCATGAAAAGATTTCGGCTTCAAAAAAGTTGAAAATTTTCATGAACAGATTTCGGCTTCAAAAAAGGTGAAAATTTTCACGACAGGATTTCGGCTTTAAAAAAGTCGAACATTTTCATGAAGTATTTCGGCTTCAAAAAGGTTGAAAATTTTCACGACAGTATTTCAGCTTCAAAAAAGTTGAATATTTTCATGAAGTATTTGGGCTTCAAAAAAGTTGAAAATTTTCACGACAGGATTTCAGCTTTAAAAAAGTCAAACATTTTCATGAAGTATTTCAGCTTCAAAAAAGTTGAAAATTTTCATGAAAAGATTTCGGATTCAAAAAAGTTGAAAATTTTCATGAAAAGATTTCGGCTTCAAAAAAGTTGAAAATTGTCACGACAGGATTTCGGCTTTAAAAAAGTCGAACATTTTCATGAAGTATTTCAGCTTCTAAAAAGTTGAAAATTTTCATGAAAAGATTTCGGCTTCAAAAAAGTTGAAAATTTTCATGAAAAGATTTCGGCTTCAAAAAAGTTGAAAATTTTCACGACAGGATTTCGGCTTTAAAAAAGTCGAACATTTTCATGAAGTATTTGGGCTTCAAAAAAGTTGAAAATTTTCACGAAAAGATTTCGGCTTTAAAAAAGTCGAACATTTTCATGAAGTATTTCGGCTTCAAAAAGGTTGAAAATTTTCACGACAGGATGTCGGCTTTAAAAAAGTCGAACATTTTCATGAAGTATTTCGGCTCCAAAAAAGTTGAAAATTTTCATGAAAAGATTTCGGCTTCAAAAAAGTTGAAAATTTTCACGACAGGATTTCGGCGTCAAAAAAGTCGAACATTTTCATGAAGTATTTCAGCTTCAAAAAAGTTGAAAATTTTCATGAAAAGATTTCGGCTTCAAAAAAGTTGAAAATTTTCATGAAAAGATTTCGGCTTCAAAAGAGTTGAAAATTTTCACGACAGGATTTCGACTTTAAAAAAGTCGAACATTTATCATGAAGTATTTCGGCTTCAAAAAAGTTGAAAATTTTCATGAAACGATTTCGGCTTCAAAAAAGTTGAAAATTTTCATGAAAAGATTTCGGCTTTAAAAGAGTTGAAAATTTTCACGACAGGATTTCTACTTTAAAAAAGTCGAACATTTTCATGAAGTATTTCGGCTTTAAAAAAGTTGAATATTTTCATGAAGTATTTGGGCTTCAAAAAAGTTGAAAATTTTCAGGAAAGGATTTCGGCTTTAAAAAAGTCGAACATTTTCATGAAGTATTTCGGCTTCAAAAAGGTTGAAAATTTTCACGACAGGATTTCGGCTTTAAAAAAGTCGAACATTTTCATGAAGTATTTCGGCTTCAAAAAAGTTGAACATTTTCATGAAGTATTTGGACTTCAAAAAAGTTGAAAATTTTCACGACAGGATTTCGGCTTTAAAAAATTCGAACATTTTCATGAAGTATTTCAGATTCAAAAAAGTTGAAAATTTTCATGAAAAGATTTCGGCTTCAAAAAAGTTGAAAATTTTCATGAAAAGATTTCGGCTTCAAAAAAGTTGAAAATTTTCACGACAGGATTTCGGCTTTAAAAAAGTCGAACATTTTCATGAAGTATTTCAGCTTCAAAAAAGTTGAAAATTTTCATGAAAAGATTTCGGCTTCAAAAAAGTTGAAAATTTTCATGAAAAGATTTCGGCTTTAAAAGAGTTGAAAATTTTCACGACAGGATTTCTACTTTAAAAAAGTCGAACATTTTCATGAAGTATTTCGGCTTTAAAAAAGTTGAAAATTTTCATGAGGTATTTCGGCTTCAAAAAAGTTGAAAATTTTCACGACAGGATTTCGGCGTTAAAAAAGTCGAACATTTTCATGAAGTATTTCAGATTCAAAAAAGTTGAAAATTTTCATGAAAAGATTTCGGCTTCAAAAAAGTTGAAAATTTTCATGAAAAGATTTCGGATTCAAAAAAGTTGAAAATGTTCATGAAAAGATTTCGGCTTCAAAAAAGTTGAAAATTTTCACGACAGGATTTCGGCTTTAAAAATGTCGAACATTTTCATGAAGTATTTCAGCTTCAAAAAAGTTGAAAATTTTCATGAAAAGATTTCGGCTTCAAAAAAGTTGAAAATTTTCATGAACAGATTTCGGCTTCAAAAAAGGTGAAAATTTTCACGACAGGATTTCGGCTTTAAAAAAGTCGAACATTTTCATGAAGTATTTCGGCTTCAAAAAATTTCAAAAATTTTCATGAAGTATTTCGGATTCAAAAAAGTCGAACATTTTCACGACAGGATTTCGGCGTTAAAAAAGTCGAACATTTTCATGAAGTATTTTAGCTTCAAAAAAGTTGAAAATTTTCATGAAAAGATTTCGGCTTCAAAAGAGTTGAAAATTTTCATGAAAAGATTTCGGCTTCAAAAAAGTTGAAAATTTTCATGAAAAGATTTCGGCTTCAAAAAAGTTGAAAATTTTCACGACAGGATTTCGGCTTTAAAAAAGTCGAACATTTTCATGAAGTATTTGGGCTTCAAAAAAGTTGAAAATTTTCACGAAAAGATTTCGGCTTTAAAAAAGTCGAACATTTTCATGAAGTATTTCGGCTTCAAAAAGGTTGAAAATTTTCACGACAGGATTTCGGCTTTAAAAAAGTCGAACATTTTCATGAAGTATTTCGGCTTCAAAAAAGTTGAACATTTTCATGAAGTATTTGGGCTTCAAAAAAGTTAGATATTTTCACGACAGGATTTCGGCTTTAAAAAAGTCGAACATTTTCATGAAGTATTTCAGCTTCAAAAAAGTTGAAAATTTTCATGAAAAGATTTCGGCTTCAAAAAAGTTGAAAATTTTCATGAAAAGATTTCGGCTTCAAAAAAGTTGAAAATTTTCACGACAGGATTTCGGCTTTAAAAAAGTTGAACATTTTCGTGAAGTATTTGGGCTTCAAAAAAGTTGAAAATTTTCACGACAGGATTTCGGCTTTAAAAAATTCGAACATTTTCATGAAGTATTTCAGATTCAAAAAAGTTGAAAATTTTCATGAAAAGATTTCGGCTTCAAAAAAGTTGAAAATTTTCATGAAAAGATTTCGGCTTCAAAAAAGTTGAAAATTTTCACGACAGGATTTCGGCTTTATAAAAGTCGAACATTTTCATGAAGTATTTCAGCTTCAAAAAAGTTGAAAATTTTCATGAAAAGATTTTGGCTTCAAAAAAGTTGAAAATTTTCACGACAGGATTTCGGCTTTAAAAAAGTCTAACATTTTCATGAAGTATTTCGGCTTCAAAAAGGTTACAAATTTTCATGACAGGATTTCGGCTTTAAAAAAGTCGAACATTTTCATGAAGTATTTCAACTTCAAAAAAGTTGAAAATTTTCATGAAAAGATTTCGTCTTCAAAAAAGTTGAAAATTTTCATGAAGTATTTGGGCTTCAAAAAAGTTGAATATTTTCACGACAGGATTTCGGCTTCAAAAAAGTCTAACATTTTCATGAAGTATTTCGGCTTCAAAAAGGTTACAAATTTTCATGACAGGATTTCGGCTTTAAAAAAGTCGAACATTTTCATGAAGTATTTCAGCTTCAAAAAAGTTGAAAATTTTCACGAAAGGATTTCGGCTTTAAAAAAGTCGAACATTTTCATGAAGTATTTCGGCTTCAAAAAGGTTGAAAATTTTCACGACAGGATTTCGGCTTTAAAAAAGTCAAACATTTTCATGAAGTATTTCGGCTTCAAAAAAGTTGAACATTTTCATGAAGTATTTGGGCTTCAAAAAAGTTGAAAATTTTCACGACAGGATTTCGGCTTTAAAAAATTCGAACATTTTCATGAAGTATTTCAGATTCAAAAAAGTTGAAAATTTTCATGAAAAGATTTCGGCTTCAAAAAAGTTGAAAATTTTCATGAAAAGATTTCGGCTTCAAAAAAGTTGAAAATTTTCACGACAGGATTTCGTCTTTAAAAAAGTCGAACATTTTCATGAAGTATTTCAGCTTCAAAAAAGTTGAAAATTTTCATGAAAAGATTTCGGCTTCAAAAAAGTTGAAAATTTTCATGAAAAGATTTCGGCTTTAAAAGAGTTGAAAATTTTCACGACAGGATTTCTACTTTAAAAAAGTCGAACATTTTCATGAAGTATTTCGACTTTAAAAAAGTTGAAAATTTTCATGAGGTATTTCGGCTTCAAAAAAGTTGAAAATTTTCACGACAGGATTTCGGCGTTAAAAAAGTCGAACATTTTCATGAAGTATTTCAGATTCAAAAAAGTTGAAAATTTTCATGAAAAGATTTCGGCTTCAAAAAAGTTGAAAATTTTCATGAAAAGATTTCGGATTCAAAAAAGTTGAAAATGTTCATGAAAAGATTTCGGCTTCAAAAAAGTTGAAAATTTTCATGAAAAGATTTCGGCTTCAAAAAAGTTGAAAATTTTCACGACAGGATTTCGGCTTTAAAAAAGTTGAACATTTTCGTGAAGTATTTGGGCTTCAAAAAAGTTGAAAATTTTCACGACAGGATTTCGGCTTTAAAAAATTCGAACATTTTCATGAAGTATTTCAGATTCAAAAAAGTTGAAAATTTTCATGAAAAGATTTCGGCTTCAAAAAAGTTGAAAATTTTCATGAAAAGATTTCGGCTTCAAAAAAGTTGAAAATTTTCACGACAGGATTTCGGCTTTATAAAAGTCGAACATTTTCATGAAGTATTTCAGCTTCAAAAAAGTTGAAAATTTTCATGAAAAGATTTTGGCTTCAAAAAAGTTGAAAATTTTCACGACAGGATTTCGGCTTTAAAAAAGTCTAACATTTTCATGAAGTATTTCGGCTTCAAAAAGGTTACAAATTTTCATGACAGGATTTCGGCTTTAAAAAAGTCGAACATTTTCATGAATTATTTCAACTTCAAAAAAGTTGAAAATTTTCATGAAAAGATTTCGGCTTCAAAAAAGTTGAAAATTTTCATGAAGTATTTGGGCTTCAAAAAAGTTGAATATTTTCACGACAGGATTTCGGCTTCAAAAAAGTCTAACATTTTCATGAAGTATTTCGGCTTCAAAAAGGTTACAAATTTTCATGACAGGATTTCGGCTTTAAAAAAGTCGAACATTTTCATGAAGTATTTCAGCTTCAAAAAAGTTGAAAATTTTCACGAAAGGATTTCGGCTTTAAAAAAGTCGAACATTTTCATGAAGTATTTCGGCTTCAAAAAGGTTGAAAATTTTCACGACAGGATTTCGGCTTTAAAAAAGTCAAACATTTTCATGAAGTATTTCGGCTTCAAAAAAGTTGAACATTTTCATGAAGTATTTGGGCTTCAAAAAAGTTGAAAATTTTCACGACAGGATTTCGGCTTTAAAAAATTCGAACATTTTCATGAAGTATTTCAGATTCAAAAAAGTTGAAAATTTTCACGAAAGGATTTCGGCTTTAAAAAAGTCGAACATTTTCATGAAGTATTTCGGCTTCAAAAAGGTTGAAAATTTTCACGACAGGATTTCGGCTTTAAAAAAGTCAAACATTTTCATGAAGTATTTCGGCTTCAAAAAAGTTGAACATTTTCATGAAGTATTTGGGCTTCAAAAAAGTTGAAAATTTTCACGACAGGATTTCGGCTTTAAAAAATTCGAACATTTTCATGAAGTATTTCAGATTCAAAAAAGTTGAAAATTTTCATGAAAAGATTTCGGCTTCAAAAAAGTTGAAAATTTTCATGAAAAGATTTCAGCTTCAAAAAAGTTGAAAATTTTCACGACAGGATTTCGTCTTTAAAAAAGTCGAACATTTTCATGAAGTATTTCAGCTTCAAAAAAGTTGAAAATTTTCATGAAAAGATTTCGGCTTCAAAAAAGTTGAAAATTTTCATGAAAAGATTTCGGCTTTAAAAGAGTTGAAAATTTTCACGACAGGATTTCTACTTTAAAAAAGTCGAACATTTTCATGAAGTATTTCGACTTTAAAAAAGTTGAAAATTTTCATGAGGTATTTCGGCTTCAAAAAAGTTGAAAATTTTCACGACAGGATTTCGGCGTTAAAAAAGTCGAACATTTTCATGAAGTATTTCAGATTCAAAAAAGTTGAAAATTTTCATGAAAAGATTTCGGCTTCAAAAAAGTTGAAAATTTTCATGAAAAGATTTCGGATTCAAAAAAGTTGAAAATGTTCATGAAAAGATTTCGGCTTCAAAAAAGTTGAAAATTTTCATGAAAAGATTTCGGCTTCAAAAAAGTTGAACATTTTCGTGAAGTATTTGGGCTTCAAAAAAGTTGAAAATTTTCACGACAGGATTTCGGCTTTAAAAAATTCGAACATTTTCATGAAGTATTTCAGATTCAAAAAAGTTGAAAATTTTCATGAAAAGATTTCGGCTTCAAAAAAGTTGAAAATTTTCATGAAAAGATTTCGGCTTCAAAAAAGTTGAAAATTTTCACGACAGGATTTCGGCTTTATAAAAGTCGAACATTTTCATGAAGTATTTCAGCTTCAAAAAAGTTGAAAATTTTCATGAAAAGATTTTGGCTTCAAAAAAGTTGAAAATTTTCACGACAGGATTTCGGCTTTAAAAAAGTCTAACATTTTCATGAAGTATTTCGGCTTCAAAAAGGTTACAAATTTTCATGACAGGATTTCGGCTTTAAAAAAGTCGAACATTTTCATGAAGTATTTCAACTTCAAAAAAGTTGAAAATTTTCATGAAAAGATTTCGGCTTCAAAAAAGTTGAAAATTTTCATGAAGTATTTGGGCTTCAAAAAAGTTGAATATTTTCACGACAGGATTTCGGCTTCAAAAAAGTCTAACATTTTCATGAAGTATTTCGGCTTCAAAAAGGTTACAAATTTTCATGACAGGATTTCGGCTTTAAAAAAGTCGAACATTTTCATGAAGTATTTCAGCTTCAAAAAAGTTGAAAATTTTCACGAAAGGATTTCGGCTTTAAAAAAGTCGAACATTTTCATGAAGTATTTCGGCTTCAAAAAGGTTGAAAATTTTCACGACAGGATTTCGGCTTTAAAAAAGTCAAACATTTTCATGAAGTATTTCGGCTTCAAAAAAGTTGAACATTTTCATGAAGTATTTGGGCTTCAAAAAAGTTGAAAATTTTCACGACAGGATTTCGGCTTTAAAAAATTCGAACATTTTCATGAAGTATTTCAGATTCAAAAAAGTTGAAAATTTTCATGAAAAGATTTCGGCTTCAAAAAAGTTGAAAATTTTCATGAAAAGATTTCGGCTTCAAAAAAGTTGAAAATTTTCACGACAGGATTTCGGCTTTAAAAAAGTCGAACATTTTCATGAAGTATTTCAGCTTCAAAAAAGTTGAAAATTTTCATGAAAAGATTTCGGCTTCAAAAAAGTTGAAAATTTTCATGAAAAGATTTCGGCTTTAAAAGAGTTGAAAATTTTCACGACAGGATTTCTACTTTAAAAAAGTCGAACATTTTCATGAAGTATTTCGACTTTAAAAAAGTTGAAAATTTTCATGAGGTATTTCGGCTTCAAAAAAGTTGAAAATTTTCACGACAGGATTTCGGCGTTAAAAAAGTCGAACATTTTCATGAAGTATTTCAGATTCAAAAAAGTTGAAAATTTTCATGAAAAGATTTCGGCTTCAAAAAAGTTGAAAATTTTCATGAAAAGATTTCGGATTCAAAAAAGTTGAAAATGTTCATGAAAAGATTTCGGCTTCAAAAAAGTTGAAAATTTTCACGACAGGATTTCGGCTTTAAAAATGTCGAACATTTTCATGAAGTATTTCAGCTTCAAAAAAGTTGAAAATTTTCATGAAAAGATTTCGGCTTCAAAAAAGTTGAAAATTTTCATGAACAGATTTCGGCTTCAAAAAAGGTGAAAATTTTCACGACAGGATTTCGGCTTTAAAAAAGTCGAACATTTTCATGAAGTATTTCGGCTTCAAAAAATTTCAAAAATTTTCATGAAGTATTTCGGATTCAAAAAAGTCGAACATTTTCACGACAGGATTTCGGCGTTAAAAAAGTCGAACATTTTCATGAAGTATTTTAGCTTCAAAAAAGTTGAAAATTTTCATGAAAAGATTTCGGCTTCAAAAGAGTTGAAAATTTTCATGAAAAGATTTCGGCTTCAAAAAAGTTGAAAATTTTCATGAAAAGATTTCGGCTTCAAAAAAGTTGAAAATTTTCACGACAGGATTTCGGCTTTAAAAAAGTCGAACATTTTCATGAAGTATTTGGGCTTCAAAAAAGTTGAAAATTTTCACGAAAAGATTTCGGCTTTAAAAAAGTCGAACATTTTCATGAAGTATTTCGGCTTCAAAAAGGTTGAAAATTTTCACGACAGGATTTCGGCTTTAAAAAGTCGAACATTTTCATGAAGTATTTCGGCTTCAAAAAAGTTGAACATTTTCATGAAGTATTTGGGCTTCAAAAAAGTTGAATATTTTCACGACAGGATTTCGGCTTTAAAAAAGTCGAACATATTCATGAAGTATTTCAGCTTCAAAAAAGTTGAAAATTTTCATGAAAAGATTTCGGCTTCAAAAAAGTTGAAAATTTTCATGAACAGATTTCGGCTTCAAAAAAGGTGAAAATTTTCACGACAGGATTTCGGCTTTAAAAAAGTCGAACATTTTCATGAAGTATTTCGGCTTCAAAAAATTTCAAAAATTTTCATGAAGTATTTCGGATTCAAAAAAGTCGAACATTTTCACGACAGGATTTCGGCGTTAAAAAAGTCGAACATTTTCATGAAGTATTTTAGCTTCAAAAAAGTTGAAAATTTTCATGAAAAGATTTCGGCTTCAAAAGAGTTGAAAATTTTCATGAAAAGATTTCGGCTTC
This sequence comes from Labrus mixtus, assembly GCF_963584025.1. Classification (NCBI taxonomy): domain Eukaryota; kingdom Metazoa; phylum Chordata; class Actinopteri; order Labriformes; family Labridae; genus Labrus; species Labrus mixtus. The sequence goes on from NC_083619.1 coordinate 222,689, forward strand.
AAAAAAGTTGAAAATTTTCATGAAAAGATTTCGGCTTCAAAAAAGTTGAAAATTTTCACGACAGGATTTCGGCTTTAAAAAAGTCGAACATTTTCATGAAGTATTTGGGCTTCAAAAAAGTTGAAAATTTTCACGAAAAGATTTCGGCTTTAAAAAAGTCGAACATTTTCATGAAGTATTTCGGCTTCAAAAAGGTTGAAAATTTTCACGACAGGATTTCGGCTTTAAAAAAGTCGAACATTTTCATGAAGTATTTCGGCTTCAAAAAAGTTGAACATTTTCATGAAGTATTTGGGCTTCAAAAAAGTTGAATATTTTCACGACAGGATTTCGGCTTTAAAAAAGTCGAACATTTTCATGAAGTATTTCAGCTTCAAAAAAGTTGAAAATTTTCATGAAAAGATTTCGGCTTCAAAAAAGTTGAAAATTTTCATGAAAAGATTTCGGCTTCAAAAAAGTTGAAAATTTTCACGACAGGATTTCGGCTTTAAAAAAGTTGAACATTTTCGTGAAGTATTTGGGCTTCAAAAAAGTTGAAAATTTTCACGACAGGATTTCGGCTTTAAAAAAGTCTAACATTTTCATGAAGTATTTCGGCTTCAAAAAGGTTACAAATTTTCATGACAGGATTTCGGCTTTAAAAAAGTCGAACATTTTCATGAAATATTTCAACTTCAAAAAAGTTGAAAATTTTCATGAAAAGATTTCGGCTTCAAAAAAGTTGAAAATTTTCATGAAGTATTTGGGCTTCAAAAAGGTTGAATATTTTCACGACAGGATTTCGGCTTCAAAAAAGTCTAACATTTTCATGAAGTATTTCGGCTTCAAAAAGGTTACAAATTTTCATGACAGGATTTCGGCTTTAAAAAAGTCGAACATTTTCATGAAGTATTTCAGCTTCAAAAAAGTTGAAAATTTTCACGAAAGGATTTCGGCTTTAAAAAAGTCGAACATTTTCATGAAGTATTTCGGCTTCAAAAAGGTTGAAAATTTTCACGACAGGATTTCGGCTTTAAAAAAGTCAAACATTTTCATGAAGTATTTCGGCTTCAAAAAAGTTGAACATTTTCATGAAGTATTTGGGCTTCAAAAAAGTTGAAAATTTTCACGACAGGATTTCGGCTTTAAAAAAGTCGAACATTTTCATGAAGTATTTCAGCTTCAAAAAAGTTGAAAATTTTCATGAAAAGATTTCGGCTTCAAAAAAGTTGAAAATTTTCATGAAAAGATTTCGGCTTTAAAAGAGTTGAAAATTTTCACGACAGGATTTCTACTTTAAAAAAGTCGAACATTTTCATGAAGTATTTCGGCTTCAAAAAAGTTGAACATTTTCATGAAGTATTTGGGCTTCAAAAAAGTTGAATATTTTCACGACAGGATTTCGGCTTTAAAAAAGTCGAACATTTTCATGAAGTATTTCAGATTCAAAAAAGTTGAAAATTTTCATGAAAAGATTTCGGCTTCAAAAAAGTTGAAAATTTTCATGAAAAGATTTCGGCTTCAAAAAAGTTGAAAATTTTCATGAAAAGATTTCGGCTTCAAAAAAGTTGAAAATTTTCACGACAGGATTTCGGCTTTAAAAAAGTCGAACATTTTCATGAAGTATTTCAGCTTCAAAAAAGTTGAAAATTTTCATGAAAAGATTTCGGCTTCAAAAAAGTTGAAAATTTTCATGAAAAGATTTCGGCTTCAAAAAAGTTGAAAATTTTCACGACAGGATTTCGGCTTTAAAAAAGTCGAACATTTTCATGAAGTATTTCAGCTTCAAAAAAGTTGAAAATTTTCATGAAAAGATTTCGGCTTCAAAAAAGTTGAAAATTTTCATGAAAAGATTTCGGCTTTAAAAGAGTTGAAAATTTTCACGACAGGATTTCTACTTTAAAAAAGTCGAACATTTTCATGAAGTATTTCGGCTTTAAAAAAGTTGAAAATTTTCATGAGGTATTTCGGCTTCAAAAAAGTTGAAAATTTTCACGACAGGATTTCGGCGTTAAAAAAGTCGAACATTTTCATGAAGTATTTCAGATTCAAAAAAGTTGAAAATTTTCATGAAAAGATTTCGGATTCAAAAAAGTTGAAAATTTTCACGACAGGATTTCGACTTTAAAAAAGTCAAACATTTTCATGAAGTATTTCGGCTTCAAAAAGGTTGAAAATTTTCACGACAGTATTTCGGCTTCAAAAAAGTTGAATATTTTCATGAAGTATTTGGGCTTCAAAAAAGTTGAAAATTTTCACGACAGGATTTCAGCTTTAAAAAAGTCAAACATTTTCATGAAGTATTTCAGCTTCAAAAAAGTTGAAAATTTTCATGAAAAGATTTCGGCTTCAAAAAAGTTGAAAATTTTCATGAAAAGATTTCGGCTTCAAAAAAGTTGAAAATTTTCATGAAAAGATTTCGGCTTCAAAAAAGTTGAAAATTTTCACGACAGGATTTCGGCTTTAAAAAAGTCGAACATTTTCATGAAGTATTTCAGCTTCAAAAAAGTTGAAAATTTTCATGAAAAGATTTCGGCTTCAAAAAAGTTGAAAATTTTCATGAAGTATTTGGGCTTCAAAAAAGTTGAATATTTTCACGACAGGATTTCGGCTTCAAAAAAGTCTAACATTTTCATGAAGTATTTCGGCTTCAAAAAGGTTACAAATTTTCATGACAGGATTTCGGCTTTAAAAAAGTCGAACATTTTCATGAAGTATTTCAGCTTCAAAAAAGTTGAAAATTTTCACGAAAGGATTTCGGCTTTAAAAAAGTCGAACATTTTCATGAAGTATTTCGGCTTCAAAAAGGTTGAAAATTTTCACGACAGGATTTCGGCTTTAAAAAAGTCAAACATTTTCATGAAGTATTTCGGCTTCAAAAAAGTTGAACATTTTCATGAAGTATTTGGGCTTCAAAAAAGTTGAAAATTTTCACGACAGGATTTCGGCTTTAAAAAAGTCGAACATTTTCATGAAGTATTTCAGCTTCAAAAAAGTTGAAAATTTTCATGAAAAGATTTCGGCTTCAAAAAAGTTGAAAATTTTCATGAAAAGATTTCGGCTTTAAAAGAGTTGAAAATTTTCACGACAGGATTTCTACTTTAAAAAAGTCGAACATTTTCATGAAGTATTTCGGCTTCAAAAAAGTTGAACATTTTCATGAAGTATTTGGGCTTCAAAAAAGTTGAATATTTTCACGACAGGATTTCGGCTTTAAAAAAGTCGAACATTTTCATGAAGTATTTCAGATTCAAAAAAGTTGAAAATTTTCATGAAAAGATTTCGGCTTCAAAAAAGTTGAAAATTTTCATGAAAAGATTTCGGCTTCAAAAAAGTTGAAAATTTTCATGAAAAGATTTCGGCTTCAAAAAAGTTGAAAATTTTCACGACAGGATTTCGGCTTTAAAAAAGTCGAACATTTTCATGAAGTATTTCAGCTTCAAAAAAGTTGAAAATTTTCATGAAAAGATTTCGGCTTCAAAAAAGTTGAAAATTTTCATGAAAAGATTTCGGCTTCAAAAAAGTTGAAAATTTTCACGACAGGATTTCGGCTTTAAAAAAGTCGAACATTTTCATGAAGTATTTCAGCTTCAAAAAAGTTGAAAATTTTCATGAAAAGATTTCGGCTTCAAAAAAGTTGAAAATTTTCATGAAAAGATTTCGGCTTTAAAAGAGTTGAAAATTTTCACGACAGGATTTCTACTTTAAAAAAGTCGAACATTTTCATGAAGTATTTCGGCTTTAAAAAAGTTGAAAATTTTCATGAGGTATTTCGGCTTCAAAAAAGTTGAAAATTTTCACGACAGGATTTCGGCGTTAAAAAAGTCGAACATTTTCATGAAGTATTTCAGATTCAAAAAAGTTGAAAATTTTCATGAAAAGATTTCGGATTCAAAAAAGTTGAAAATTTTCACGACAGGATTTCGACTTTAAAAAAGACAAACATTTTCATGAAGTATTTCGGCTTCAAAAAGGTTGAAAATTTTCACGACAGTATTTCGGCTTCAAAAAAGTTGAATATTTTCATGAAGTATTTGGGCTTCAAAAAAGTTGAAAATTTTCACGACAGGATTTCAGCTTTAAAAAAGTCAAACATTTTCATGAAGTATTTCAGCTTCAAAAAAGTTGAAAATTTTCATGAAAAGATTTCGGCTTCAAAAAAGTTGAAAATTTTCATGAAAAGATTTCGGCTTCAAAAAAGTTGAAAATTGTCACGACAGGATTTCGGCTTTAAAAAAGTCGAACATTTTCATGAAGTATTTCAGCTTCTAAAAAGTTGAAAATTTTCATGAAAAGATTTCGGCTTCAAAAAAGTTGAAAATTTTCATGAAAAGATTTCGGCTTCAAAAAAGTTGAAAATTTTCACGACAGGATTTCGGCTTTAAAAAAGTCGAACATTTTCATGAAGTATTTGGGCTTCAAAAAAGTTGAAAATTTTCACGAAAAGATTTCGGCTTTAAAAAAGTCGAACATTTTCATGAAGTATTTCGGCTTCAAAAAGGTTGAAAATTTTCACGACAGGATGTCGGCTTTAAAAAAGTCGAACATTTTCATGAAGTATTTCGGCTCCAAAAAAGTTGAAAATTTTGATGAAAAGATTTCGGCTTCAAAAAAGTTGAAAATTTTCACGACAGGATTTCGGCTTTAAAAAAGTCGAACATTTTCATGAAGTATTTCGGATTCAAAAAAGTTGAAAATTTTCATGAAAAGATTTTGGCTTCAAAAAAGTTGAAAATTATCATGAAAAGATTTCGGCTTCAAAAAAGTTGAAAATTTTCACGACAGGATTTCGGCGTCAAAAAAGTCGAACATTTTCATGAAGTATTTCAGCTTCAAAAAAGTTGAAAATTTTCATGAAAAGATTTCGGCTTCAAAAAAGTTGAAAATTTTCATGAAAAGATTTCGGCTTCAAAAGAGTTGAAAATTTTCACGACAGGATTTCGACTTTAAAAATGTCGAACATTTTCATGAAGTATTTCGGCTTCAAAAAAGTTGAAAATTTTCATGAAAAGATTTCGGCTTCAAAAAAGTTGAAAATTTTCATGAAAAGATTTCGGCTTTAAAAGAGTTGAAAATTTTCACGACAGGATTTCTACTTTAAAAAAGTCGAACATTTTCATGAAGTATTTCGGCTTTAAAAAAGTTGAATATTTTCATGAAGTATTTGGGCTTCAAAAAAGTTGAAAATTTTCAGGAAAGGATTTCGGCTTTAAAAAAGTCGAACATTTTCATGAAGTATTTCGGCTTCAAAAAGGTTGAAAATTTTCACGACAGGATTTCGGCTTTAAAAAAGTCGAACATTTTCATGAAGTATTTCGGCTTCAAAAAAGTTGAACATTTTCATGAAGTATTTGGACTTCAAAAAAGTTGAAAATTTTCACGACAGGATTTCGGCTTTAAAAAATTCGAACATTTTCATGAAGTATTTCAGATTCAAAAAAGTTGAAAATTTTCATGAAAAGATTTCGGCTTCAAAAAAGTTGAAAATTTTCATGAAAAGATTTCGGCTACAAAAAAGTTGAAAATTTTCACGACAGGATTTCGGCTTTAAAAAAGTCGAACATTTTCATGAAGTATTTCAGCTTCAAAAAAGTTGAAAATTTTCATGAAAAGATTTCGGCTTCAAAAAAGTTGAAAATTTTCATGAAAAGATTTCGGCTTTAAAAGAGTTGAAAATTTTCACGACAGGATTTCTACTTTAAAAAAGTCGAACATTTTCATGAAGTATTTCGGCTTTAAAAAAGTTGAAAATTTTCATGAGGTATTTCGGCTTCAAAAAAGTTGAAAATTTTCACGACAGGATTTCGGCGTTAAAAAAGTCGAACATTTTCATGAAGTATTTCAGATTCAAAAAAGTTGAAAATTTTCATGAAAAGATTTCGGCTTCAAAAAAGTTGAAAATTTTCATGAAAAGATTTCGGATTCAAAAAAGTTGAAAATTTTCATGAAAAGATTTCGGCTTCAAAAAAGGTGAAAATTTTCACGACAGGATTTCGGCTTTAAAAAAGTCGAACATTTTCATGAAGTATTTCGGCTTCAAAAAATTTCAAAAATTTTCATGAAGTATTTCGGATTCAAAAAAGTCGAACATTTTCACGACAGGATTTCGGCGTTAAAAAAGTCGAACATTTTCATGAAGTATTTTAGCTTCAAAAAAGTTGAAAATTTTCATGAAAAGATTTCGGCTTCAAAAGAGTTGAAAATTTTCATGAAAAGATTTCGGCTTCAAAAAAGTTGAAAATTTTCATGAAAAGATTTCGGATTCAAAAAAGTTGAAAATTTTCAGGACAGGATTTCGGCTTTAAAAAAGTCGAACATTTTCATGAAGTATTTGGGCTTCAAAAAAGTTGAAAATTTTCATGAAAAGATTTCGGCTTTAAAAAAGTCGAACATTTTCATGAAGTATTTCGGCTTCAAAAAAGTTGAACATTTTCATGAAGTATTTGGGCTTCAAAAAAGTTGAAAATTTTCACGACAGGATTTCGGCTTTAAAAAATTCGAACATTTTCATGAAGTATTTCAGATTCAAAAAAGTTGAAAATTTTCATGAAAAGATTTCGGCTTCAAAAAAGTTGAAAATTTTCACGACAGGATTTCGGCTTCAAAAAAGTCTAACATTTTCATGAAGTATTTCGGCTTCAAAAAGGTTACAAATTTTCATGACAGGATTTCGGCTTTAAAAAAGTCGAACATTTTCATGAAGTATTTCGGCTTCAAAAAAGTTGAACATTTTCATGAAGTATTTGGGCTTCAAAAAAGTTGAAAATTTTCACGACAGGATTTCGGCTTTAAAAAATTCGAACATTTTCATGAAGTATTTCAGATTCAAAAAAGTTGAAAATTTTCATGAAAAGATTTCGGCTTCAAAAAAGTTGAAAATTTTCATGAAAAGATTTCGGCTTCAAAAAAGTTGAAAATTTTCACGACAGGATTTCGGCTATAAAAAAGTCGAACATTTTCATGAAGTATTTCAGCTTCAAAAAAGTTGAAAATTTTCATGAAAAGATTTCAGCTTCAAAAAAGTTGAAAATTTTCATGACAGGATTTCGGCTTTAAAAAAGTCGAACATTTTCATGAAGTATTTCAACTTCAAAAAAGTTGAAAATTTTCATGAAAAGATTTCGGCTTCAAAAAAGTTGAAAATTTTCATGAAGTATTTGGGCTTCAAAAAAGTTGAATATTTTCACGACAGGATTTCGGCTTCAAAAAAGTCGAACATTTTCATGAAGTATTTCGGCTTCAAAAAAGTTGAAAATTTTCACGACAGGATTTCGGCTTTAAAAAAGTCGAACATTTTCATTAAGTATTTCGGCTTCAAAAAAGTTGAACATTTTCATGAAGTATTTGGGCTTCAAAAAAGTTGAAAATTTTCACGACAGGATTTCGGCTTTAAAAAATTCGAACATTTTCAATAAGTATTTCAGATTCAAAAAAGTTGAAAATTTTCATGAAAAGATTTCGGCTTCAAAAAAGTTGAAAATTTTCATGAAAAGATTTCGGCTTCAAAAAAGTTGAAAATTTTCACGACAGGATTTCGGCTATAAAAAAGTCGAACATTTTCATGAAGTATTTGGGCTTCAAAAAAGTTGAAAATTTTAACGACAGGATTTCGGCTTTAAAAAATTCGAACATTTTCATGAAGTATTTCAGATTCAAAAAAGTTGAAAATTTTCATGAAAAGATTTCGGCTTCAAAAAAGTTGAAAATTTTCATGAAAAGATTTCGGCTTCAAAAAAGTTGAAAATTTTCACGACAGGATTTCGGCTTTATAAAAGTCGAACATTTTCATGAAGTATTTCAGCTTCAAAAAAGTTGAAAATTTTCATGAAAAGATTTCGGCTTCAAAAACGTTGAAAATTTTCATGAAAAGATTTCGGCTTCAAAAAAGTTGAAAATTTTCACGACAGGATTTCGGCTTTAAAAAAGTCGAACATTTTCATGAAGTATTTCAGCTTCAAAAAAGTTGAAAATTTTCATGAAAAGATTTCGGCTTAAAAAAAGTTGAAAATTTTCAGGAAAAGATTTCGGCTTTAAAAGAGTTGAAAATTTTCACGACAGGATTTCTACTTTAAAAAAGTCGAACATTTTCATGAAGTATTTCTGCTTCAAAAAAGTTGAACATTTTCATGAAGTATTTGGGCTTCAAAAAAGTTGAATATTTTCACGACAGGATTTCGGCTTTAAAAAAGTCGAACATTTTCATGAATTATTTCAGCTTCAAAAAAGTTGAAAATTTTCATGAAACGATTTTGGCTTCAAAAAAGTTGAAAATTTTCATGAAAAGATTTCGGCTTCAAAAAAGTTGAAAATTTTCACGACAGGATTTCGGCTTTATAAAAGTCGAACATTTTCATGAAGTATTTCAGCTTCAAAAAAGTTGAAAATTTTCATGAAAAGATTTCGGCTTCAAAAAAGTTGAAAATTTTCATGAAAAGATTTCGGCTTCAAAAAAGTTGAAAATTTTCACGACAGGATTTCGGCTTTAAAAAAGTCGAACATTTTCATGAAGTATTTCAGCTTCAAAAAAGTTGAAAATTTTCATGAAAAGATTTCGGCTTAAAAAAAGTTGAAAATTTTCATGAAAAGATTTCGGCTTTAAAAGAGTTGAAAATTTTCACGACAGGATTTCTACTTTAAAAAAGTCGAACATTTTCATGAAGTATTTCGGCTTCAAAAAAGTTGAACATTTTCATGAAGTATTTGGGCTTCAAAAAAGTTGAATATTTTCACGACAGGATTTCGGCTTTAAAAAAGTCGAACATTTTCATGAAGTATTTCAGCTTCAAAAAAGTTGAAAATTTTCATGAAACGATTTTGGCTTCAAAAAAGTTGAAAATTTTCATGAAAAGATTTCGGCTTCAAAAAAGTTGAAAATTTTCACGACAGGATTTCGGCTTTATAAAAGTCGAACATTTTCATGAAGTATTTCAGCTTCAAAAAAGTTGAAAATTTTCATGAAAAGATTTCGGCTTCAAAAAAGTTGAAAATTTTCATGAAAAGATTTCGGCTTCAAAAAAGTTGAAAATTTTCACGACAGGATTTCGGCTTTAAAAAAGTCGAACATTTTCATGAAGTAATTCAGCTTCAAAAAAGTTGAAAATTTTCATGAAAAGATTTCGGCTTAAAAAAAGTTGAAAATTTTCATGAAAAGATTTCGGCTTTAAAAGAGTTGAAAATTTTCACGACAGGATTTCTACTTTAAAAAAGTCGAACATTTTCATGAAGTATTTCGGCTTCAAAAAAGTTGAACATTTTCATGAAGTATTTGGGCTTCAAAAAAGTTGAATATTTTCACGACAGATTTTCGGCTTTAAAAAAGTCGAACATTTTCATGAAGTATTTCAGCTTCAAAAAAGTTGAAAATTTTCATGAAAAGATTTCGGCTTCAAAAAAGTTGAAAATTTTCATGAAAAGATTTCGGCTTCAAAAAAGTTGAAAATTTTCACGACAGGATTTCGGCTTTAAAAAAGTTGAACATTTTCATGAAGTATTTGGGCTTCAAAAAAGTTGAAAATTTTCACGACAGTATTTCGGCTTTAAAAAATTCGAACATTTTCATGAAGTATTTCAGATTCAAAAAAGTTGAAAATTTTCATGAAAAGATTTCGGCTTCAAAAAAGTTGAAAATTTTCATGAAAAGATTTCGGCTTCAAAAAAGTTGAAAATTTTCACGACAGGATTTCGGCTTTATAAAAGTCGAACATTTTCATGAAGTATTTCAGCTTCAAAAAATTTGAAAATTTTCATGAAAAGATTTTGGCTTCAAAAAAGTTGAAAATTTTCACGACAGGATTTCGGCTTCAAAAAAGTCTAACATTTTCATGAAGTATTTCGGCTTCAAAAAGGTTACAAATTTTCATGACAGGATTTCGGCTTTAAAAAAGTCGAACATTTTCATGAAGTATTTCAACTTCAAAAAAGTTGAAAATTTTCATGAAAAGATTTCGGCTTCAAAAAAGTTGAAAATTTTCACGACAGGATTTCGGCTTCAAAAAAGTCTAACATTTTCATGAAGTATTTCGGCTTCAAAAAGGTTACAAATTTTCATGACAGGATTTCGGCTTTAAAAAAGTCGAACATTTTCATGAAGTATTTCAGCTTCAAAAAAGTTGAAAATTTTCACGAAAGGATTTCGGCTTTAAAAAAGTCGAACATTTTCATGAAGTATTTCGGCTTCAAAAAGGTTGAAAATTTTCACGACAGGATTTCAGCTTTAAAAAAGTCGAACATTTTCATGAAGTATTTCAACTTCAAAAAAGTTGAAAATTTTCACGAAAGGATTTCGGCTTTAAAAAAGTCGAACATTTTCATGAAGTATTTCGGCTTCAAAAAGGTTACAAATTTTCATGACAGGATTTCGGCTTTAAAAAAGTCGAACATTTTCATGAAGTATTTCAGCTTCAAAAAAGTTGAAAATTTTCACGAAAGGATTTCGGCTTTAAAAAAGTCGAACATTTTCATGAAGTATTTCGGCTTCAAAAAGGTTGAAAATTTTCATGACAGGATTTCGGCTTTAAAAAAGTCGAACATTTTCATGAAGTATTTCGGCTTCAAAAAAGTTGAACATTTTCATGAAGTATTTGGGCTTCAAAAAAGTTGAAAATTTTCACGACAGGATTTCGGCTTTAAAAAATTCGAACATTTTCATGAAGTATTTCAGATTCAAAAAAGTTGAAAATTTTCATGAAAAGATTTCGGCTTCAAAAAAGTTGAAAATTTTCATGAAAAGATTTCGGCTTCAAAAAAGTTGAAAATTTTCACGACAGGATTTCGGCTATAAAAAAGTCGAACATTTTCATGAAGTATTTCAGCTTCAAAAAAGTTGAAAATTTTCATGAAAAGATTTCGGCTTCAAAAAAGTTGAAAATTTTCATGACAGGATTTCGGCTTTAAAAAAGTCGAACATTTTCATGAAGTATTTCAACTTCAAAAAAGTTGAAAATTTTCATGAAAAGATTTCGGCTTCAAAAAAGTTGAAAATTTTCATGAAGTATTTGGGCTTCAAAAAAGTTGAATATTTTCACGACAGGATTTCGGCTTCAAAAAAGTCGAACATTTTCATGAAGTATTTCGGCTTCAAAAAAGTTGAAAATTTTCACGACAGGATTTCGGCTTTAAAAAAGTCGAACATTTTCATTAAGTATTTTGGCTTCAAAAAAGTTGAACATTTTCATGAAGTATTTGGGCTTCAAAAAAGTTGAAAATTTTCACGACAGGATTTCGGCTTTAAAAAATTCGAACATTTTCATGAAGTATTTCAGATTCAAAAAAGTTGAAAATTTTCATGAAAAGATTTCGGCTTCAAAAAAGTTGAAAATTTTCATGAAAAGATTTCGGCTTCAAAAAAGTTGAAAATTTTCATGAAAAGATTTCGGCTTCAAAAAAGTTGAAAATTTTCACGACAGGATTTCGGCTTTATAAAAGTCGAACATTTTCATGAAGTATTTCAGCTTCAAAAAAGTTGAAAATTTTCATGAAAAGATTTCGGCTTCAAAAAAGTTGAAAATTTTCATGAAAAGATTTCGGCTTCAAAAAAGTTGAAAATTTTCACGACAGGATTTCGGCTTTAAAAAAGTCGAACATTTTCATGAAGTATTTCAGCTTCAAAAAAGTTGAAAATTTTCATGAAAAGATTTCGGCTTAAAAAAAGTTGAAAATTTTCATGAAAAGATTTCGGCTTTAAAAGAGTTGAAAATTTTCACGACAGGATTTCTACTTTAAAAAAGTCGAACATTTTCATGAAGTATTTCGGCTTCAAAAAAGTTGAACATTTTCATGAAGTATTTGGGCTTCAAAAAAGTTGAATATTTTCACGACAGGATTTCGGCTTTAAAAAAGTTGAAAATTTTCATGAAACGATTTTGGCTTCAAAAAAGTTGAAAATTTTCATGAAAAGATTTCGGCTTCAAAAAAGTTGAATATTTTCACGACAGATTTTCGGCTTTAAAAAAGTCGAACATTTTCATGAAGTATTTCAGCTTCAAAAAAGTTGAAAATTTTCATGAAAAGATTTCGGCTTCAAAAAAGTTGAAAATTTTCATGAAAAGATTTCGGCTTCAAAAAAGTTGAAAATTTTCACGACAGGATTTCGGCTTTAAAAAAGTTGAACATTTTCATGAAGTATTTGGGCTTCAAAAAAGTTGAAAATTTTCACGACAGGATTTCGGCTTTAAAAAATTCGAACATTTTCATGAAGTATTTCAGATTCAAAAAAGTTGAAAATTTTCATGAAAAGATTTCGGCTTCAAAAAAGTTGAAAATTTTCACGACAGGATTTCGGCTTTAAAAAATTCGAACATTTTCATGAAGTATTTCAGATTCAAAAAAGTTGAAAATTTTCATGAAAAGATTTCGGCTTCAAAAAAGTTGAAAATTTTCACGACAGGATTTCGGCTTTATAAAAGTCGAACATTTTCATGAAGTATTTCAGCTTCAAAAAAGTTGAAAATTTTCATGAAAAGATTTTGGCTTCAAAAAAGTTGAAAATTTTCACGACAGGATTTCGGCTTTAAAAAAGTCTAACATTTTCATGAAGTATTTCGGCTTCAAAAAGGTTACAAATTTTCATGACAGGATTTCGGCTTTAAAAAAGTCGAACATTTTCATGAAGTATTTCAACTTCAAAAAAGTTGAAAATTTTCATGAAAAGATTTCGGCTTCAAAAAAGTTGAAAATTTTCACGACAGGATTTCGGCTTCAAAAAAGTCTAACATTTTCATGAAGTATTTCGGCTTCAAAAAGGTTACAAATTTTCATGACAGGATTTCGGCTTTAAAAAAGTCGAACATTTTCATGAAGTATTTCAGCTTCAAAAAAGTTGAAAATTATCACGAAAGGATTTCGGCTTTAAAAAAGTCGAACATTTTCATGAAGTATTTCGGCTTCAAAAAGGTTGAAAATTTTCACGACAGGATTTCAGCTTTAAAAAAGTCGAACATTTTCATGAAGTATTTCAACTTCAAAAAAGTTGAAAATTTTAACGAAAGGATTTCGGCTTTAAAAAAGTCGAACATTTTCATGAAGTATTTCGGCTTCAAAAAGGTTACAAATTTTCATGACAGGATTTCGGCTTTAAAAAAGTCGAAGATTTTCATGAAGTATTTCAGCTTCAAAAAAGTTGAAAATTTTCACGAAAGGATTTCGGCTTTAAAAAAGTCGAACATTTTCATGAAGTATTTCGGCTTCAAAAAGGTTGAAAATTTTCATGACAGGATTTCGGCTTTAAAAAAGTCGAACATTTTCATGAAGTATTTCGGCTTCAAAAAAGTTGAACATTTTCATGAAGTATTTGGGCTTCAAAAAAGTTGAAAATTTTCACGACAGGATTTCGGCTTTAAAAAATTCGAACATTTTCATGAAGTATTTCAGATTCAAAAAAGTTGAAAATTTTCATGAAAAGATTTCGGCTTCAAAAAAGTTGAAATTTTCATGAAAAGATTTCAGCTTCAAAAAAGTTGAAAATTTTCACGACAGGATTTCGGCTATAAAAAAGTCGAACATTTTCATGAAGTATTTCAGCTTCAAAAAAGTTGAAAATTTTCATGAAAAGATTTCGGCTTCAAAAAAGTTGAAAATTTTCATGACAGGATTTCGGCTTTAAAAAAGTCGAACATTTTCATGAAGTATTTCAACTTCAAAAAAGTTGAAAATTTTCATGAAAAGATTTCGGCTTCAAAAAAGTTGAAAATTTTCATGAAGTATTTGGGCTTCAAAAAAGTTGAATATTTTCACGACAGGATTTCGGCTTCAAAAAAGTCGAACATTTTCATGAAGTATTTCGGCTTCAAAAAAGTTGAAAATTTTCACGACAGGATTTCGGCTTTAAAAAAGTCGAACATTTTCATTAAGTATTTTGGCTTCAAAAAAGTTGAACATTTTCATGAAGTATTTGGGCTTCAAAAAAGTTGAAAATTTTCACGACAGGATTTCTACTTTAAAAAAGTCGAACATTTTCATGAAGTATTTCGGCTTCAAAAAAGTTGAACATTTTCATGAAGTATTTGGGCTTCAAAAAAGTTGAATATTTTCACGACAGGATTTCGGCTTTAAAAAAGTCGAACATTTTCATGAAGTATTTCAGCTTCAAAAAAGTTGAAAATTTTCATGAAACGATTTTGGCTTCAAAAAAGTTGAAAATTTTCATGAAAAGATTTCGGCTTCAAAAAAGTTGAAAATTTTCACGACAGGATTTCGGCTTTATAAAAGTCGAACATTTTCATGAAGTATTTCAGCTTCAAAAAAGTTGAAAATTTTCATGAAAAGATTTCGGCTTCAAAAAAGTTGAAAATTTTCATGAAAAGATTTCGGCTTCAAAAAAGTTGAAAATTTTCACGACAGGATTTCGGCTTTAAAAAAGTCGAACATTTTCATGAAGTATTTCGGCTTCAAAAAAGTTGAACATTTTCATGAAGTATTTGGGCTTCAAAAAAGTTGAATATTTTCACGACAGATTTTCGGCTTTAAAAAAGTCGAACATTTTCATGAAGTATTTCAGCTTCAAAAAAGTTGAAAATTTTCATGAAAAGATTTCGGCTTCAAAAAAGTAGAAAATTTTCATGAAAAGATTTCGGCTTCAAAAAAGTTGAAAATTTTCACGACAGGATTTCGGCTTTAAAAAAGTTGAACATTTTCATGAAGTATTTGGGCTTCAAAAAAGTTGAAAATTTTCACGACAGTATTTCGGCTTTAAAAAATTCGAACATTTTCATGAAGTATTTCAGATTCAAAAAAGTTGAAAATTTTCATGAAAAGATTTCGGCTTCAAAAAAGTTGAAAATTTTCATGAAAAGATTTCGGCTTCAAAAAAGTTGAAAATTTTCACGACAGGATTTCGGCTTTATAAAAGTCGAACATTTTCATGAAGTATTTCAGCTTCAAAAAAGTTGAAAATTTTCATGAAAAGATTTTGGCTTCAAAAAAGTTGAAAATTTTCACGACAGGATTTCGGCTTTAAAAAAGTCTAACATTTTCATGAAGTATTTCGGCTTCAAAAAGGTTACAAATTTTCATGACAGGATTTCGGCTTTAAAAAAGTCGAACATTTTCATGAAGTATTTCAACTTCAAAAAAGTTGAAAATTTTCATGAAAAGATTTCGGCTTCAAAAAAGTTGAAAATTTTCACGACAGGATTTCGGCTTCAAAAAAGTCTAACATTTTCATGAAGTATTTCGGCTTCAAAAAGGTTACAAATTTTCATGACAGGATTTCGGCTTTAAAAAAGTCGAACATTTTCATGAAGTATTTCAGCTTCAAAAAAGTTGAAAATTTTCACGAAAGGATTTCGGCTTTAAAAAAGTCGAACATTTTCATGAAGTATTTCGGCTTCAAAAAGGTTGAAAATTTTCACGACAGGATTTCAGCTTTAAAAAAGTCGAACATTTTCATGAAGTATTTCAACTTCAAAAAAGTTGAAAATTTTCACGAAAGGATTTCGGCTTTAAAAAAGTCGAACATTTTCATGAAGTATTTCGGCTTCAAAAAGGTTACAAATTTTCATGACAGGATTTCGGCTTTAAAAAAGTCGAACATTTTCATGAAGTATTTCAGCTTCAAAAAAGTTGAAAATTTTCACGAAAGGATTTCGGCTTTAAAAAAGTCGAACATTTTCATGAAGTATTTCGGCTTCAAAAAGGTTGAAAATTTTCATGACAGGATTTCGGCTTTAAAAAAGTCGAACATTTTCATGAAGTATTTCGGCTTCAAAAAAGTTGAACATTTTCATGAAGTATTTGGGCTTCAAAAAAGTTGAAAATTTTCACGACAGGATTTCGGCTTTAAAAAATTCGAACATTTTCATGAAGTATTTCAGATTCAAAAAAGTTGAAAATTTTCATGAAAAGATTTCGGCTTCAAAAAAGTTGAAAATTTTCATGAAAAGATTTCGGCTTCAAAAAAGTTGAAAATTTTCACGACAGGATTTCGGCTATAAAAAAGTCGAACATTTTCATGAAGTATTTCAGCTTCAAAAAAGTTGAAAATTTTCATGAAAAGATTTCGGCTTCAAAAAAGTTGAAAATTTTCATGACAGGATTTCGGCTTTAAAAAAGTCGAACATTTTCATGAAGTATTTCAACTTCAAAAAAGTTGAAAATTTTCATGAAAAGATTTCGGCTTCAAAAAAGTTGAAAATTTTCATGAAGTATTTGGGCTTCAAAAAAGTTGAATATTTTCACGACAGGATTTCGGCTTCAAAAAAGTCGAACATTTTCATGAAGTATTTCGGCTTCAAAAAAGTTGAAAATTTTCACGACAGGATTTCGGCTTTAAAAAAGTCGAACATTTTCATTAAGTATTTTGGCTTCAAAAAAGTTGAACATTTTCATGAAGTATTTGGGCTTCAAAAAAGTTGAAAATTTTCACGACAGGATTTCGGCTTTAAAAAATTCGAACATTTTCATGAAGTATTTCAGATTCAAAAAAGTTGAAAATTTTCATGAAAAGATTTCGGCTTCAAAAAAGTTGAAAATTTTCATGAAAAGATTTCGGCTTCAAAAAAGTTGAAAATTTTCATGAAAAGATTTCGGCTTCAAAAAAGTTGAAAATTTTCACGACAGGATTTCGGCTTTATAAAAGTCGAACATTTTCATGAAGTATTTCAGCTTCAAAAAAGTTGAAAATTTTCATGAAAAGATTTCGGCTTCAAAAAAGTTGAAAATTTTCATGAAAAGATTTCGGCTTCAAAAAAGTTGAAAATTTTCACGACAGGATTTCGGCTTTAAAAAAGTCGAACATTTTCATGAAGTATTTCAGCTTCAAAAAAGTTGAAAATTTTCATGAAAAGATTTCGGCTTAAAAAAAGTTGAAAATTTTCATGAAAAGATTTCGGCTTTAAAAGAGTTGAAAATTTTCACGACAGGATTTCTACTTTAAAAAAGTCGAACATTTTCATGAAGTATTTCGGCTTCAAAAAAGTTGAACATTTTCATGAAGTATTTGGGCTTCAAAAAAGTTGAATATTTTCACGACATGATTTCGGCTTTAAAAAAGTTGAAAATTTTCATGAAACGATTTTGGCTTCAAAAAAGTTGAAAATTTTCATGAAAAGATTTCGGCTTCAAAAAAGTTGAAAATTTTCACGACAGGATTTCGGTTTTATAAAAGTCGAACATTTTCATGAAGTATTTCAGCTTCAAAAAAGTTGAAAATTTTCATGAAAAGATTTCGGCTTCAAAAAAGTTGAAAATTTTCATGAAAAGATTTCGGCTTCAAAAAAGTTGAAAATTTTCACGACAGGATTTCGGCTTTAAAAAAGTCGAACATTTTCATGAAGTATTTCAGCTTCAAAAAAGTTGAAAATTTTCATGAAAAGATTTCGGCTTAAAAAAAGTTGAAAATTTTCATGAAAAGATTTCGGCTTTAAAAGAGTTGAAAATTTTCACGACAGGATTTCTACTTTAAAAAAGTCGAACATTTTCATGAAGTATTTCGGCTTCAAAAAAGTTGAACATTTTCATGAAGTATTTGGGCTTCAAAAAAGTTGAATATTTTCACGACAGATTTTCGGCTTTAAAAAAGTCGAACATTTTCATGAAGTATTTCAGCTTCAAAAAAGTTGAAAATTTTCATGAAAAGATTTCGGCTTCAAAAAAGTTGAAAATTTTCATGAAAAGATTTCGGCTTCAAAAAAGTTGAAAATTTTCACGACAGGATTTCGGCTTTAAAAAAGTTGAACATTTTCATGAAGTATTTGGGCTTCAAAAAAGTTGAAAATTTTCACGACAGGATTTCGGCTTTAAAAAATTCGAACATTTTCATGAAGTATTTCAGATTCAAAAAAGTTGAAAATTTTCATGAAAAGATTTCGGCTTCAAAAAAGTTGAAAATTTTCACGACAGGATTTCGGCTTTAAAAAATTCGAACATTTTCATGAAGTATTTCAGATTCAAAAAAGTTGAAAATTTTCATGAAAAGATTTCGGCTTCAAAAAAGTTGAAAATTTTCACGACAGGATTTCGGCTTTATAAAAGTCGAACATTTTCATGAAGTATTTCAGCTTCAAAAAAGTTGAAAATTTTCATGAAAAGATTTTGGCTTCAAAAAAGTTGAAAATTTTCACGACAGGATTTCGGCTTTAAAAAAGTCTAACATTTTCATGAAGTATTTCGGCTTCAAAAAGGTTACAAATTTTCATGACAGGATTTCGGCTTTAAAAAAGTCGAACATTTTCATGAAGTATTTCAACTTCAAAAAAGTTGAAAATTTTCATGAAAAGATTTCGGCTTCAAAAAAGTTGAAAATTTTCACGACAGGATTTCGGCTTCAAAAAAGTCTAACATTTTCATGAAGTATTTCGGCTTCAAAAAGGTTACAAATTTTCATGACAGGATTTCGGCTTTAAAAAAGTCGAACATTTTCATGAAGTATTTCAGCTTCAAAAAAGTTGAAAATTATCACGAAAGGATTTCGGCTTTAAAAAAGTCGAACATTTTCATGAAGTATTTCGGCTTCAAAAAGGTTGAAAATTTTCACGACAGGATTTCAGCTTTAAAAAAGTCGAACATTTTCATGAAGTATTTCAACTTCAAAAAAGTTGAAAATTTTCACGAAAGGATTTCGGCTTTAAAAAAGTCGAACATTTTCATGAAGTATTTCGGCTTCAAAAAGGTTACAAATTTTCATGACAGGATTTCGGCTTTAAAAAAGTCGAACATTTTCATGAAGTATTTCAGCTTCAAAAAAGTTGAAAATTTTCACGAAAGGATTTCGGCTTTAAAAAAGTCGAACATTTTCATGAAGTATTTCGGCTTCAAAAAGGTTGAAAATTTTCATGACAGGATTTCGGCTTTAAAAAAGTCGAACATTTTCATGAAGTATTTCGGCTTCAAAAAAGTTGAACATTTTCATGAAGTATTTGGGCTTCAAAAAAGTTGAAAATTTTCACGACAGGATTTCGGCTTTAAAAAATTCGAACATTTTCATGAAGTATTTCAGATTCAAAAAAGTTGAAAATTTTCATGAAAAGATTTCGGCTTCAAAAAAGTTGAAAATTTTCATGAAAAGATTTCAGCTTCAAAAAAGTTGAAAATTTTCACGACAGGATTTCGGCTATAAAAAAGTCGAACATTTTCATGAAGTATTTCAGCTTCAAAAAAGTTGAAAATTTTCATGAAAAGATTTCGGCTTCAAAAAAGTTGAAAATTTTCATGACAGGATTTCGGCTTTAAAAAAGTCGAACATTTTCATGAAGTATTTCAACTTCAAAAAAGTTGAAAATTTTCATGAAAAGATTTCGGCTTCAAAAAAGTTGAAAATTTTCATGAAGTATTTGGGCTTCAAAAAAGTTGAATATTTTCACGACAGGATTTCGGCTTCAAAAAAGTCGAACATTTTCATGAAGTATTTCGGCTTCAAAAAAGTTGAAAATTTTCACGACAGGATTTCGGCTTTAAAAAAGTCGAACATTTTCATTAAGTATTTTGGCTTCAAAAAAGTTGAACATTTTCATGAAGTATTTGGGCTTCAAAAAAGTTGAAAATTTTCACGACAGGATTTCTACTTTAAAAAAGTCGAACATTTTCATGAAGTATTTCGGCTTCAAAAAAGTTGAACATTTTCATGAAGTATTTGGGCTTCAAAAAAGTTGAATATTTTCACGACAGGATTTCGGCTTTAAAAAAGTCGAACATTTTCATGAAGTATTTCAGCTTCAAAAAAGTTGAAAATTTTCATGAAACGATTTTGGCTTCAAAAAAGTTGAAAATTTTCATGAAAAGATTTCGGCTTCAAAAAAGTTGAAAATTTTCACGACAGGATTTCGGCTTTATAAAAGTCGAACATTTTCATGAAGTATTTCAGCTTCAAAAAAGTTGAAAATTTTCATGAAAAGATTTCGGCTTCAAAAAAGTTGAAAATTTTCATGAAAAGATTTCGGCTTCAAAAAAGTTGAAAATTTTCACGACAGGATTTCGGCTTTAAAAAAGTCGAACATTTTCATGAAGTATTTCAGCTTCAAAAAAGTTGAAAATTTTCATGAAAAGATTTCGGCTTAAAAAAAGTTGAAAATTTTCATGAAAAGATTTCGGCTTTAAAAGAGTTGAAAATTTTCACGACAGGATTTCTACTTTAAAAAAGTCGAACATTTTCATGAAGTATTTCGGCTTCAAAAAAGTTGAACATTTTCATGAAGTATTTGGGCTTCAAAAAAGTTGAATATTTTCACGACAGATTTTCGGCTTTAAAAAAGTCGAACATTTTCATGAAGTATTTCAGCTTCAAAAAAGTTGAAAATTTTCATGAAAAGATTTCGGCTTCAAAAAAGTTGAAAATTTTCATGAAAAGATTTCGGCTTCAAAAAAGTTGAAAATTTTCACGACAGGATTTCGGCTTTAAAAAAGTTGAACATTTTCATGAAGTATTTGGGCTTCAAAAAAGTTGAAAATTTTCACGACAGGATTTCGGCTTTAAAAAATTCGAACATTTTCATGAAGTATTTCAGATTCAAAAAAGTTGAAAATTTTCATGAAAAGATTTCGGCTTCAAAAAAGTTGAAAATTTTCATGAAAAGATTTCGGCTTCAAAAAAGTTGAAAATTTTCACGACAGGATTTCGGCTTTATAAAAGTCGAACATTTTCATGAAGTATTTCAGCTTCAAAAAAGTTGAAAATTTTCATGAAAAGATTTTGGCTTCAAAAAAGTTGAAAATTTTCACGACAGGATTTCGGCTTTAAAAAAGTCTAACATTTTCATGAAGTATTTCGGCTTCAAAAAGGTTACAAATTTTCATGACAGGATTTCGGCTTTAAAAAAGTCGAACATTTTCATGAAGTATTTCAACTTCAAAAAAGTTGAAAATTTTCATGAAAAGATTTCGGCTTCAAAAAAGTTGAAAATTTTCACGACAGGATTTCGGCTTCAAAAAAGTCTAACATTTTCATGAAGTATTTCGGCTTCAAAAAGGTTACAAATTTTCATGACAGGATTTCGGCTTTAAAAAAGTCGAACATTTTCATGAAGTATTTCAGCTTCAAAAAAGTTGAAAATTTTCACGAAAGGATTTCGGCTTTAAAAAAGTCGAACATTTTCATGAAGTATTTCGGCTTCAAAAAGGTTGAAAATTTTCACGACAGGATTTCAGCTTTAAAAAAGTCGAACATTTTCATGAAGTATTTCAACTTCAAAAAAGTTGAAAATTTTCACGAAAGGATTTCGGCTTTAAAAAAGTCGAACATTTTCATGAAGTATTTCGGCTTCAAAAAGGTTACAAATTTTCATGACAGGATTTCGGCTTTAAAAAAGTCGAACATTTTCATGAAGTATTTCAGCTTCAAAAAAGTTGAAAATTTTCACGAAAGGATTTCGGCTTTAAAAAAGTCGAACATTTTCATGAAGTATTTCGGCTTCAAAAAGGTTGAAAATTTTCACGACAGGATTTCGGCGTTAAAAAAGTCGAACATTTTCATGAAGTATTTCGGCTTCAAAAAAGTTGAACATTTTCATGAAGTATTTGGGCTTCAAAAAAGTTGAATATTTTCACGACAGGATTTCGGCTTTAAAAAAGTCGAACATTTTCATGAAGTATTTCAGCTTCAAGAAAGTTGAAAATTTTCATGAAAAGATTTCGGCTTCAAAAAAGTTGAAAATTTTCATGAAAAGATTTCGGCTTTAAAAGAGTTGAAAATTTTCACGACAGGATTTCTACTTTAAAAAAGTCGAACATTTTCATGAAGTATTTCGGCTTTAAAAAAGTTGAAAATTTTCATGAGGTATTTCGGCTTCAAAAAAGTTGAAAATTTTCACGACAGGATTTCGGCGTTAAAAAAGTCGAACATTTTCATGAAGTATTTCAACTTCAAAAAAGTTGAAAATTTTCATGAAAAGATTTCGGCTTCAAAAAAGTTGAAAATTTTCATGAAGTATTTGGGCTTCAAAAAAGTTGAATATTTTCACGACAGGATTTCGGCTTCAAAAAAGTCGAACATTTTCATGAAGTATTTCGGCTTCAAAAAAGTTGAAAATTTTCACGACAGGATTTCGGCTTTAAAAAAGTCGAACATTTTCATTAAGTATTTGGGCTTCAAAAAAGTTGAAAATTTTCACGACAGGATTTCGGCTTTAAAAAATTCGAACATTTTCATGAAGTATTTCAGATTCAAAAAAGTTGAAAATTTTCATGAAAAGATTTTGGCTTCAAAAAAGTTGAAAATTTTCATGAAAAGATTTCGGCTTCAAAAAAGTTGAAAATTTTCACGACAGGATTTCGGCTTTAAAAAAGTCGAACATTTTCATGAAGTATTTCAGCTTCAAAAAAGTTGAAAATTTTCATGAAAAGATTTCGGCTTCAAAAAAGTTGAAAATTTTCATGAAAAGATTTCGGCTTCAAAAAAGGTGAAAATTTTCACGACAGGATTTCGGCTTTAAAAAAGTCGAACATTTTCATGAAGTATTTCAGCTTCAAAAAAGTTGAAAATTTTCATGAAAAGATTTCGGCTTAAAAAAAGTTGAAAATTTTCATGAAAAGATTTCGGCTTTAAAAGAGTTGAAAATTTTCACGACAGGATTTCTACTTTAAAAAAGTCGAACATTTTCATGAAGTATTTCGGCTTCAAAAAAGTTGAACATTTGCATGAAGTATTTGGGCTTCAAAAAAGTTGAATATTTTCACGACAGGATTTCAGCTTTAAAAAAGTCGAACATTTTCATGAAGTATTTCAGCTT
This sequence comes from Labrus mixtus, assembly GCF_963584025.1. Taxonomy (NCBI): domain Eukaryota; kingdom Metazoa; phylum Chordata; class Actinopteri; order Labriformes; family Labridae; genus Labrus; species Labrus mixtus. The sequence goes on from NC_083619.1 coordinate 245,323, forward strand.
CAAAAAAGTTGAAAATTTTCATGAAAAGATTTCGGCTTCAAAAAAGTTGAAAATTTTCATGAAAAGATTTCGGCTTCAAAAAAGTTGAAAATTTTCACGACAGGATTTCGGCTTTAAAAAAGTTGAACATTTTCATGAAGTATTTGGGCTTCAAAAAAGTTGAAAATTTTCACGACAGGATTTCGGCTTTAAAAAATTCGAACATTTTCATGAAGTATTTCAGATTCAAAAAAGTTGAAAATTTTCATGAAAAGATTTCGGCTTCAAAAAAGTTGAAAATTTTCATGAAAAGATTTTGGCTTCAAAAAAGTTGAAAATTTTCACGACAGGATTTCGGCTTTAAAAAAGTCGAACATTTTCATGAAGTATTTCGGCTTCAAAAAGGTTACAAATTTTCATGACAGGATTTCAGCTTTAAAAAAGTCGAACATTTTCATGAAGTATGTCAACTTCAAAAAAGTTGAAAATTTTCATGAAAAGATTTCGGCTTCAAAAAAGTTGAAAATTTTCACGACAGGATTTCGGCTTCAAAAAAGTCTAACATTTTCATGAAGTATTTCGGCTTCAAAAACGTTACAAATTTTCATGACAGGATTTCGGCTTTAAAAAAGTCGAACATTTTCATGAAGTATTTCAGCTTCAAAAAAGTTGAAAATTTTCACGAAAGGATTTCGGCTTTAAAAAAGTCGAACATTTTCATGAAGTATTTCGGCTTCAAAAAGGTTGAAAATTTTCACGACAGGATTTCAGCTTTAAAAAAGTCGAACATTTTCATGAAGTTTTTTGGCTTCAAAAAAGTTGAACATTTTCATGAAGTATTTGGGCTTCAAAAAAGTTGAAAATTTTAACGACAGGATTTCGGCTTTAAAAAATTCGAACATTTTCATGAAGAATTTCAGATTCAAAAAAGTTGAAAGTTTTCATGAAAAGATTTCGGCTTCAAAAAAGTTGAAAATTTTCATGAAAAGATTTCGGCTTCAAAAAAGTTGAAAATTTTCATGAAAAGATTTCGGCTTCAAAAAAGTTGAAAATTTTCACGACAGGATTTCGGCTTTAAAAAAGTCTAACATTTTCATGAAGTATTTCAGCTTCTAAAAAGTTGAAAATTTTCATGAAAAGATTTCGGCTCCAAAAAAGTTGAAAATTTTCATGAAAAGATTTCGGCTTCAAAAAAGTTGAAAATTTTCACGACAGGATTTCGGCTTTAAAAAAGTCGAACATTTTCATGAAGTATTTCGGATTCAAAAAAGTTGAAAATTTTCATGAAAAGATTTTGGCTTCAAAAAAGTTGAAAATTATCATGAAAAGATTTCGGCTTCAAAAAAGTTGAAAATTTTCACGACAGGATTTCGGCTTCAAAAAAGTCGAACATTTTCATGAAGTATTTCAGCTTCAAAAAAGTTGAAAATTTTCATGAAAAGATTTCGGCTTCAAAAAAGTTGAAAATTTTCATGAAAAGATTTCGGCTCCAAAAGAGTTGAAAATTTTCACGACAGGATTTCGGATTTAAAAAAGTCGAACATTTTCATGAAGTATTTCGGCTTCAAAAAAGTTGAACATTTTCATGAAGTATTTGGGCTTCAAAAAAGTTGAATATTTTCAAGACAGGATTTCGGCTTCAAAAAAGTCTAACATTTTCATGAAGTATTTCGGCTTCAAAAAGGTTACAAATTTTCATGACAGGATTTCGGCTTTAAAAAAGTCGAACATTTTCATGAAGTATTTCAGCTTCAAAAAAGTTGAAAATTTTCATGAAAAGATTTCGGCTTCAAAAAAGTTGAAAATTTTCACGACAGGATTTCGGCTTTAAAAAAGTATAACATTTTCATGAAGTATTTCAGCTTCTAAAAAGTTGAAAATTTTCATGAAAAGATTTCGGCTTCAAAAAAGTTGAAAATTTTCACGACAGGATTTCGGCTTTAAAAAAGTCTAACATTTTCATGAAGTATTTCAGCTTCTAAAAAGTTGAAAATTTTCATGAAAAGATTTCGGCTCCAAAAAAGTTGAAAATTATCATGAAAAGATTTCGGCTTCAAAAAAGTTGAAAATTTTCACGACAGGATTTCGGCTTCAAAAAAGTCGAACATTTTCATGAAGTATTTCAGCTTCAAAAAAGTTGAAAATTTTCATGAAAAGATTTCGGCTTCAAAAAAGTTGAAAATTTTCATGAAAAGATTTCGGCTCCAAAAGAGTTGAAAATTTTCACGACACGATTTCGACTTTAAAAAAGTCGAACATTTTCATGAAGTATTTCGGCTTTAAAAAAGTTGAAAATTTTCATGAAGTATTTCAGATTCAAAAAAGTTGAAAATTTTCATGAAAAGATTTCGGCTTCAAAAAAGTTGAAAATTATCATGAAAAGATTTCGGCTTCAAAAAAGTTGAAAATTTTCACGACAGGATTTCGGCTTCAAAAAAGTCGAACATTTTCATGAAGTATTTCAGCTTCAAAAAAGTTGAAAATTTTCATGAAAAGATTTCGGCTTCAAAAAAGTTGAAAATTTTCACGACAAGATTTCGGCTTTAAAAAAGTCGAACATTTTCATGAAGTATTTCGGATTCAAAAAAGTTGAAAATTTTCATGAAAAGATTTTGGCTTCAAAAAAGTTGAAAATTATCATGAAAAGATTTCGGCTTCAAAAAAGTTGAAAATTTTCACGACAGGATTTCGGCTTCAAAAAAGTCGAACATTTTCATGAAGTATTTCAGCTTCAAAAAAGTTGAAAATTTTCATGAAAAGATTTCGGCTTCAAAAAAGTTGAAAATTTTCATGAAAAGATTTCGGCTCCAAAAGAGTTGAAAATTTTCACGACAGGATTTCGGCTTTAAAAAAGTCGAACATTTTCATGAAGTATTTCGGCTTCAAAAAAGTTGAACATTTTCATGAAGTATTTGGGCTTCAAAAAAGTTGAATATTTTCAAGACAGGATTTCGGCTTCAAAAAAGTCTAACATTTTCATGAAGTATTTCGGCTTCAAAAAGGTTACAAATTTTCATGACAGGATTTCGGCTTTAAAAAAGTCGAACATTTTCATGAAGTATTTCAGCTTCAAAAAAGTTGAAAATTTTCATGAAAAGATTTCGGCTTCAAAAAAGTTGAAAATTTTCACGACAGGATTTCGGCTTTAAAAAAGTCTAACATTTTCATGAAGTATTTCAGCTTCTAAAAAGTTGAAAATTTTCATGAAAAGATTTCGGCTTCAAAAAAGTTGAAAATTTTCACGACAGGATTTCGGCTTTAAAAAAGTCTAACATTTTCATGAAGTATTTCAGCTTCTAAAAAGTTGAAAATTTTCATGAAAAGATTTCGGCTCCAAAAAAGTTGAAAATTATCATGAAAAGATTTCGGCTTCAAAAAAGTTGAAAATTTTCACGACAGGATTTCGGCTTCAAAAAAGTCGAACATTTTCATGAAGTATTTCAGCTTCAAAAAAGTTGAAAATTTTCATGAAAAGATTTCGGCTTCAAAAAAGTTGAAAATTTTCATGAAAAGATTTCGGCTCCAAAAGAGTTGAAAATTTTCACGACACGATTTCGACTTTAAAAAAGTCGAACATTTTCATGAAGTATTTCGGCTTTAAAAAAGTTGAAAATTTTCATGAAGTATTTCAGATTCAAAAAAGTTGAAAATTTTCATGAAAAGATTTCGGCTTCAAAAAAGTTGCAAATTTTCTTGAAAAGATTTCGGCTTCAAAAAAGTTGAAAATTTTCATGAAAAGATTTCGGTTTCAAAAAAGTTGAAAATTTTCACGACAGGATTTTGGCTTTAAAAATGTCGAACATTTTCATGAAGTATTTCAGATTCAAAAAAGTTGAAAATTTTCACGACAGGATTTCGGCTTTAAAAAATTCGAACATTTTCATGAAGTATTTCAGATTCAAAAAAGTTGAAAATTTTCATGAAAAGATTTCGGCTTCAAAAAAGTTGAAAATTTTCACGACAGGATTTCGGCTTTAAAAAAGTCGAACATTTTCATGAAGTATTTCAGCTTCAAAAAAGTTGAAAATTTTCATGAAAAGATTTTGGCTTCAAAAAAGTTGAAAATTTTCACGACAGGATTTCGGCTTTAAAAAAGTCGAACATTTTCATGAAGTATTTCAGCTTCAAAAAAGTTGAAAATTTTCAAGAAAAGATTTCGGCTTCAAAAAAGTTGAAAATTTTCATGAAAAGATTTCGGCTTCAAAAAAGTTGCAAATTTTCTTGAAAAGATTTCGGCTTCAAAAAAGTTGAAAATTTTCATGAAAAGATTTCGGTTTCAAAAAAGTTGAAAATTTTCACGACAGGATTTTGGCTTTAAAAATGTCGAACATTTTCATGAAGTATTTCAGATTCAAAAAAGTTGAAAATTTTCACGACAGGATTTCGGCTTTAAAAAATTCGAACATTTTCATGAAGTATTTCAGATTCAAAAAAGTTGAAAATTTTCATGAAAGGATTTCGGCTTCAAAAAAGTTGAAAATTTTCACGACAGGATTTCGGCTTTAAAAAAGTCGAACATTTTCATGAAGTATTTCAGCTTCAAAAAAGTTGAAAATTTTCATGAAAAGATTTTGGCTTCAAAAAAGTTGAAAATTTTCACGACAGGATTTCGGCTTTAAAAAAGTCGAACATTTTCATGAAGTATTTCAGCTTCAAAAAAGTTGAAAATTTTCAAGAAAAGATTTCGGCTTCAAAAAAGTTAAAAATTTTCATGAAAAGATTTCGGCTTCAAAAAAGTTGAAAATTTTCATGAAAAGATTTCGGCTTCAAAAAAGTTGAAAATTTTCACGACAGTTTTTCGGCTTTAAAAAAGTTGAACATTTTCATGAAGTATTTGGGCTTCAAAAAAGTTGAAAATTTACACGAAAAGATTTCGGCTTCAAAAAAGTCGAACATTTTCATGAAGTATTTCAGCTTCAAAAAAGTTGAAAATTTTCATGAAAAGATTTCGGCTTCAAAAAAGTTGAAAATTTTCATGAAAAGATTTCGGCTTCAAAAGAGTTGAAAATTTTCACGACACGATTTCGGCTTTAAAAAAGTTGAAAATTTTCATGAAGTATTTCGAATTCAAAAAAGTTGAAAATTTTCATGAAAAGATTTCGGCTTCAAAAAAGTTGCAAATTTTCATGAAAGGATTTCGGCTTCAAAAAAGTTGAAAATTTTCATGAAAAGATTTCGTCTTCAAAAAAGTTGAAAATTTTCACGACAGGATTTTGGCTTTAAAAATGTCGAACATTTTCATGAAGTATTTCAGATTCAAAAAAGTTGAAAATTTTCATGATAAGATTTCGGCTACAAAAAAGTTGAAAATTTTCATGAAAAGATTTCGGCTTCAAAAAAGTTGAAAATTTTCACGACAGGATTTCGGCTTTAAAAAAGTTGAACATTTTCATGAAGTATTTGGGCTTCAAAAAAGTTGAAAATTTTCACGACAGGATTTCGGCTTTAAAAAATTCGAACATTTTCATGAAGTATTTCATATTCAAAAAAGTTGAAAATTTTCATGAAAAGATTTCGGCTCCAAAAGAGTTGAAAATTTTCACGACACGATTTCGACTTTAAAAAAGTCGAACATTTTCATGAAGTATTTCGGCTTTAAAAAAGTTGAAAATTTTCATGAAGTATTTCAGATTCAAAAAAGTTGAAAATTTTCATGAAAAGATTTCGGCTTCAAAAAAGTTGCAAATTTTCTTGAAAAGATTTCGGCTTCAAAAAAGTTGAAAATTTTCATGAAAAGATTTCGGTTTCAAAAAAGTTGAAAATTTTCACGACAGGATTTTGGCTTTAAAAATGTCGAACATTTTCATGAAGTATTTCAGATTCAAAAAAGTTGAAAATTTTCACGACAGGATTTCGGCTTCAAAAAAGTCTAACATTTTCATGAAGTATTTCGGCTTCAAAAAGGTTACAAATTTTCATGACAGGATTTCGGCTTTAAAAAAGTCGAACATTTTCATGAAGTATTTCAGCTTCAAAAAAGTTGAAAATTTTCACGAAAGGATTTCGGCTTTAAAAAAGTCGAACATTTTCATGAAGTATTTCGGCTTCAAAAAGGTTGAAAATTTTCACGACAGGATTTCAGCTTTAAAAAAGTCGAACATTTTCATGAAGTATTTCAACTTCAAAAAAGTTGAAAATTTTCACGAAAGGATTTCGGCTTTAAAAAAGTCGAACATTTTCATGAAGTATTTCGGCTTCAAAAAGGTTACAAATTTTCATGACAGGATTTCGGCTTTAAAAAAGTCGAACATTTTCATGAAGTATTTCAGCTTCAAAAAAGTTGAAAATTTTCACGAAAGGATTTCGGCTTTAAAAAAGTCGAACATTTTCATGAAGTATTTCGGCTTCAAAAAGGTTGAAAATTTTCATGACAGGATTTCGGCTTTAAAAAAGTCGAACATTTTCATGAAGTATTTCGGCTTCAAAAAAGTTGAACATTTTCATGAAGTATTTGGGCTTCAAAAAAGTTGAAAATTTTCACGACAGGATTTCGGCTTTAAAAAATTCGAACATTTTCATGAAGTATTTCAGATTCAAAAAAGTTGAAAATTTTCATGAAAAGATTTCGGCTTCAAAAAAGTTGAAAATTTTCATGAAAAGATTTCGGCTTCAAAAAAGTTGAAAATTTTCACGACAGGATTTCGGCTATAAAAAAGTCGAACATTTTCATGAAGTATTTCAGCTTCAAAAAAGTTGAAAATTTTCATGAAAAGATTTCGGCTTCAAAAAAGTTGAAAATTTTCATGACAGGATTTCGGCTTTAAAAAAGTCGAACATTTTCATGAAGTATTTCAACTTCAAAAAAGTTGAACATTTTCATGAAGTATTTGGGCTTCAAAAAAGTTGAATATTTTCACGACAGGATTTCGGCTTTAAAAAAGTTGAAAATTTTCATGAAGTATTTCAGCTTCAAAAAAGTTGAAAATTTTCATGAAAAGATTTCGGCTTCAAAAAAGTTGAAAATTTTCATGAAAAGATTTCGGCTTCAAAAAAGTTGAAAATTTTCACGACAGGATTTCGGCTTTAAAAAAGTCGAACATTTTCATGAAGTATTTCAGCTTCAAAAAAGTTGAAAATTTTCATGAAAAGATTTCGGCTTAAAAAAAGTTGAAAATTTTCATGAAAAGATTTCGGCTTTAAAAGAGTTGAAAATTTTCACGACAGGATTTCTACTTTAAAAAAGTCGAACATTTTCATGAAGTATTTCGGCTTCAAAAAAGTTGAACATTTTCATGAAGTATTTGGGCTTCAAAAAAGTTGAATATTTTCACGACAGATTTTCGGCTTTAAAAAAGTCGAACATTTTCATGAAGTATTTCAGCTTCAAAAAAGTTGAAAATTTTCATGAAAAGATTTCGGCTTCAAAAAAGTTGAAAATTTTCATGAAAAGATTTCGGCTTCAAAAAAGTTGAAAATTTTCACGACAGGATTTCGGCTTTAAAAAAGTTGAACATTTTCATGAAGTATTTGGGCTTCAAAAAAGTTGAAAATTTTCACGACAGGATTTCGGCTTTAAAAAATTCGAACATTTTCATGAAGTATTTCAGATTCAAAAAAGTAGAAAATTTTCATGAAAAGATTTCGGCTTCAAAAAAGTTGAAAATTTTCATGAAAAGATTTCGGCTTCAAAAAAGTTGAAAATTTTCACGACAGGATTTCGGCTTTATAAAAGTCGAACATTTTCATGAAGTATTTCAGCTTCAAAAAAGTTGAAAATTTTCATGAAAAGATTTTGGCTTCAAAAAAGTTGAAAATTTTCACGACAGGATTTCGGCTTTAAAAAAGTCTAACATTTTCATGAAGTATTTCGGCTTCAAAAAGGTTACAAATTTTCATGACAGGATTTCGGCTTTAAAAAAGTTGAAAATTTTCATGAAAAGATTTCGGCTTCAAAAAAGTTGAAAATTTTCATGACAGGATTTCGGCTATAAAAAAGTCGAACATTTTCATGAAGTATTTCAGCTTCAAAAAAGTTGAAAATTTTCATGAAAAGATTTCGGCTTCAAAAAAGTTGAAAATTTTCATGACAGGATTTCGGCTTTAAAAAAGTCGAACATTTTCATGAAGTATTTCAACTTCAAAAAAGTTGAACATTTTCATGAAGTATTTGGGCTTCAAAAAAGTTGAATATTTTCACGACAGGATTTCGGCTTTAAAAAAGTTGAAAATTTTCATGAAGTATTTCAGCTTCAAAAAAGTTGAAAATTTTCATGAAAAGATTTCGGCTTCAAAAAAGTTGAAAATTTTCATGAAAAGATTTCGGCTTAAAAAAAGTTGAAAATTTTCACGACAGGATTTCGGCTTTAAAAAAGTCGAACATTTTCATGAAGTATTTCAGCTTCAAAAAAGTTGAAAATTTTCATGAAAAGATTTCGGCTTAAAAAAAGTTGAAAATTTTCATGAAAAGATTTCGGCTTTAAAAGAGTTGAAAATTTTCACGACAGGATTTCTACTTTAAAAAAGTCGAACATTTTCATGAAGTATTTCGGCTTCAAAAAAGTTGAACATTTTCATGAAGTATTTGGGCTTCAAAAAAGTTGAATATTTTCACGACAGATTTTCGGCTTTAAAAAAGTCGAACATTTTCATGAAGTATTTCAGCTTCAAAAAAGTTGAAAATTTTCATGAAAAGATTTCGGCTTCAAAAAAGTTGAAAATTTTCATGAAAAGATTTCGGCTTCAAAAAAGTTGAAAATTTTCACGACAGGATTTCGGCTTTAAAAAAGTTGAACATTTTCATGAAGTATTTGGGCTTCAAAAAAGTTGAAAATTTTCACGACAGGATTTCGGCTTTAAAAAATTCGAACATTTTCATGAAGTATTTCAGATTCAAAAAAGTAGAAAATTTTCATGAAAAGATTTCGGCTTCAAAAAAGTTGAAAATTTTCATGAAAAGATTTCGGCTTCAAAAAAGTTGAAAATTTTCACGACAGGATTTCGGCTTTATAAAAGTCGAACATTTTCATGAAGTATTTCAGCTTCAAAAAAGTTGAAAATTTTCATGAAAAGATTTTGGCTTCAAAAAAGTTGAAAATTTTCACGACAGGATTTCGGCTTTAAAAAAGTCTAACATTTTCATGAAGTATTTCGGCTTCAAAAAGGTTACAAATTTTCATGACAGGATTTCGGCTTTAAAAAAGTCGAACATTTTCATGAAGTATTTCAGCTTCAAAAAAGTTGAAAATTTTCACGAAAGGATTTCGGCTTTAAAAAAGTCGAACATTTTCATGAAGTATTTCGGCTTCAAAAAGGTTGAAAATTTTCACGACAGGATTTCAGCTTTAAAAAAGTCGAACATTTTCATGAAGTATTTCAACTTCAAAAAAGTTGAAAATTTTCACGAAAGGATTTCGGCTTTAAAAAAGTCGAACATTTTCATGAAGTATTTCGGCTTCAAAAAGGTTACAAATTTTCATGACAGGATTTCGGCTTTAAAAAAGTCGAACATTTTCATGAAGTATTTCAGCTTCAAAAAAGTTGAAAATTTTCACGAAAGGATTTCGGCTTTAAAAAAGTCGAACATTTTCATGAAGTATTTCGGCTTCAAAAAGGTTGAAAATTTTCATGACAGGATTTCGGCTTTAAAAAAGTCGAACATTTTCATGAAGTATTTCGGCTTCAAAAAAGTTGAACATTTTCATGAAGTATTTGGGCTTCAAAAAAGTTGAAAATTTTCACGACAGGATTTCGGCTTTAAAAAATTCGAACATTTTCATGAAGTATTTCAGATTCAAAAAAGTTGAAAATTTTCATGAAAAGATTTCGGCTTCAAAAAAGTTGAAAATTTTCATGAAAAGATTTCAGCTTCAAAAAAGTTGAAAATTTTCACGACAGGATTTCGGCTATAAAAAAGTCGAACATTTTCATGAAGTATTTCAGCTTCAAAAAAGTTGAAAATTTTCATGAAAAGATTTCGGCTTCAAAAAAGTTGAAAATTTTCATGACAGGATTTCGGCTTTAAAAAAGTCGAACATTTTCATGAAGTATTTCAACTTCAAAAAAGTTGAAAATTTTCATGAAAAGATTTCGGCTTCAAAAAAGTTGAAAATTTTCATGAAGTATTTGGGCTTCAAAAAAGTTGAATATTTTCACGACAGGATTTCGGCTTCAAAAAAGTCGAACATTTTCATGAAGTATTTCGGCTTCAAAAAAGTTGAAAATTTTCACGACAGGATTTCGGCTTTAAAAAAGTCGAACATTTTCATTAAGTATTTTGGCTTCAAAAAAGTTGAACATTTTCATGAAGTATTTGGGCTTCAAAAAAGTTGAAAATTTTCACGACAGGATTTCTACTTTAAAAAAGTCGAACATTTTCATGAAGTATTTCGGCTTCAAAAAAGTTGAACATTTTCATGAAGTATTTGGGCTTCAAAAAAGTTGAATATTTTCACGACAGGATTTCGGCTTTAAAAAAGTCGAACATTTTCATGAAGTATTTCAGCTTCAAAAAAGTTGAAAATTTTCATGAAACGATTTTGGCTTCAAAAAAGTTGAAAATTTTCATGAAAAGATTTCGGCTTCAAAAAAGTTGAAAATTTTCACGACAGGATTTCGGCTTTATAAAAGTCGAACATTTTCATGAAGTATTTCAGCTTCAAAAAAGTTGAAAATTTTCATGAAAAGATTTCGGCTTCAAAAAAGTTGAAAATTTTCATGAAAAGATTTCGGCTTCAAAAAAGTTGAAAATTTTCACGACAGGATTTCGGCTTTAAAAAAGTCGAATATTTTCATGAAGTATTTCAGCTTCAAAAAAGTTGAAAATTTTCATGAAAAGATTTCGGCTTAAAAAAAGTTGAAAATTTTCATGAAAAGATTTCGGCTTTAAAAGAGTTGAAAATTTTCACGACAGGATTTCTACTTTAAAAAAGTCGAACATTTTCATGAAGTATTTCGGCTTCAAAAAAGTTGAACATTTTCATGAAGTATTTGGGCTTCAAAAAAGTTGAATATTTTCACGACAGATTTTCGGCTTTAAAAAAGTCGAACATTTTCATGAAGTATTTCAGCTTCAAAAAAGTTGAAAATTTTCATGAAAAGATTTCGGCTTCAAAAAAGTTGAAAATTTTCATGAAAAGATTTCGGCTTCAAAAAAGTTGAAAATTTTCACGACAGGATTTCGGCTTTAAAAAAGTTGAACATTTTCATGAAGTATTTGGGCTTCAAAAAAGTTGAAAATTTTCACGACAGGATTTCGGCTTTAAAAAATTCGAACATTTTCATGAAGTATTTCAGATTCAAAAAAGTTGAAAATTTTCATGAAAAGATTTCGGCTTCAAAAAAGTTGAAAATTTTCATGAAAAGATTTCGGCTTCAAAAAAGTTGAAAATTTTCACGACAGGATTTCGGCTTTATAAAAGTCGAACATTTTCATGAAGTATTTCAGCTTCAAAAAAGTTGAAAATTTTCATGAAAAGATTTTGGCTTCAAAAAAGTTGAAAATTTTCACGACAGGATTTCGGCTTTAAAAAAGTCTAACATTTTCATGAAGTATTTCGGCTTCAAAAAGGTTACAAATTTTCATGACAGGATTTCGGCTTTAAAAAAGTCGAACATTTTCATGAAGTATTTCAACTTCAAAAAAGTTGAAAATTTTCATGAAAAGATTTCGGCTTCAAAAAAGTTGAAAATTTTCACGACAGGATTTCGGCTTCAAAAAAGTCTAACATTTTCATGAAGTATTTCGGCTTCAAAAAGGTTACAAATTTTCATGACAGGATTTCGGCTTTAAAAAAGTCGAACATTTTCATGAAGTATTTCAGCTTCAAAAAAGTTGAAAATTTTCACGAAAGGATTTCGGCTTTAAAAAAGTCGAACATTTTCATGAAGTATTTCGGCTTCAAAAAGGTTGAAAATTTTCACGACAGGATTTCAGCTTTAAAAAAGTCGAACATTTTCATGAAGTATTTCAACTTCAAAAAAGTTGAAAATTTTCACGAAAGGATTTCGGCTTTAAAAAAGTCGAACATTTTCATGAAGTATTTCGGCTTCAAAAAGGTTACAAATTTTCATGACAGGATTTCGGCTTTAAAAAAGTCGAACATTTTCATGAAGTATTTCAGCTTCAAAAAAGTTGAAAATTTTCACGAAAGGATTTCGGCTTTAAAAAAGTCGAACATTTTCATGAAGTATTTCGGCTTCAAAAAGGTTGAAAATTTTCACGACAGGATTTCGGCGTTAAAAAAGTCGAACATTTTCATGAAGTATTTCGGCTTCAAAAAAGTTGAACATTTTCATGAAGTATTTGGGCTTCAAAAAAGTTGAATATTTTCACGACAGGATTTCGGCTTTAAAAAAGTCGAACATTTTCATGAAGTATTTCAGCTTCAAGAAAGTTGAAAATTTTCATGAAAAGATTTCGGCTTCAAAAAAGTTGAAAATTTTCATGAAAAGATTTCGGCTTTAAAAGAGTTGAAAATTTTCACGACAGGATTTCTACTTTAAAAAAGTCGAACATTTTCATGAAGTATTTCGGCTTTAAAAAAGTTGAAAATTTTCATGAGGTATTTCGGCTTCAAAAAAGTTGAAAATTTTCACGACAGGATTTCGGCGTTAAAAAAGTCGAACATTTTCATGAAGTATTTCAACTTCAAAAAAGTTGAAAATTTTCATGAAAAGATTTCGGCTTCAAAAAAGTTGAAAATTTTCATGAAGTAATTGGGCTTCAAAAAAGTTGAATATTTTCACGACAGGATTTCGGCTTCAAAAAAGTCGAACATTTTCATGAAGTATTTCGGCTTCAAAAAAGTTGAAAATTTTCACGACAGGATTTCGGCTTTAAAAAAGTCGAACATTTTCATTAAGTATTTGGGCTTCAAAAAAGTTGAAAATTTTCACGACAGGATTTCGGCTTTAAAAAATTCGAACATTTTCATGAAGTATTTCAGATTCAAAAAAGTTGAAAATTTTCATGAAAAGATTTTGGCTTCAAAAAAGTTGAAAATTTTCATGAAAAGATTTCGGCTTCAAAAAAGTTGAAAATTTTCACGACAGGATTTCGGCTTTAAAAAAGTCGAACATTTTCATGAAGTATTTCAGCTTCAAAAAAGTTGAAAATTTTCATGAAAAGATTTCGGCTTCAAAAAAGTTGAAAATTTTCATGAAAAGATTTCGGCTTCAAAAAAGGTGAAAATTTTCACGACAGGATTTCGGCTTTAAAAAAGTCGAACATTTTCATGAAGTATTTCAGCTTCAAAAAAGTTGAAAATTTTCATGAAAAGATTTCGGCTTAAAAAAAGTTGAAAATTTTCATGAAAAGATTTCGGCTTTAAAAGAGTTGAAAATTTTCACGACAGGATTTCTACTTTAAAAAAGTCGAACATTTTCATGAAGTATTTCGGCTTCAAAAAAGTTGAACATTTGCATGAAGTATTTGGGCTTCAAAAAAGTTGAATATTTTCACGACAGGATTTCAGCTTTAAAAAAGTCGAACATTTTCATGAAGTATTTCAGCTTCAAAAAAGTTGAAAATTTTCATGAAAAGATTTCGGCTTCAAAAAAGTTGAAAATTTTCATGAAAAGATTTCGGCTTCAAAAAAGTTGAAAATTTTCACGACAGGATTTCGGCTTTAAAAAAGTTGAACATTTTCATGAAGTATTTGGGCTTCAAAAAAGTTGAAAATTTTCACGACAGGATTTCGGCTTTAAAAAATTCGAACATTTTCATGAAGTATTTCAGATTCAAAAAAGTTGAAAATTTTCATGAAAAGATTTCGGCTTCAAAAAAGTTGAAAATTTTCATGAAAAGATTTTGGCTTCAAAAAAGTTGAAAATTTTCACGACAGGATTTCGGCTTTAAAAAAGTCGAACATTTTCATGAAGTATTTCGGCTTCAAAAAGGTTACAAATTTTCATGACAGGATTTCAGCTTTAAAAAAGTCGAACATTTTCATGAAGTATGTCAACTTCAAAAAAGTTGAAAATTTTCATGAAAAGATTTCGGCTTCAAAAAAGTTGAAAATTTTCACGACAGGATTTCGGCTTCAAAAAAGTCTAACATTTTCATGAAGTATTTCGGCTTCAAAAACGTTACAAATTTTCATGACAGGATTTCGGCTTTAAAAAAGTCGAACATTTTCATGAAGTATTTCAGCTTCAAAAAAGTTGAAAATTTTCACGAAAGGATTTCGGCTTTAAAAAAGTCGAACATTTTCATGAAGTATTTCGGCTTCAAAAAGGTTGAAAATTTTCACGACAGGATTTCAGCTTTAAAAAAGTCGAACATTTTCATGAAGTTTTTTGGCTTCAAAAAAGTTGAACATTTTCATGAAGTATTTGGGCTTCAAAAAAGTTGAAAATTTTCACGACAGGATTTCGGCTTTAAAAAATTCGAACATTTTCATGAAGAATTTCAGATTCAAAAAAGTTGAAAGTTTTCATGAAAAGATTTCGGCTTCAAAAAAGTTGAAAGTTTTCATGAAAAGATTTCGGCTTCAAAAAAGTTGAAAATTTTCATGAAAAGATTTCGGCTTCAAAAAAGTTGAAAATTTTCATGAAAAGATTTCGGATTCAAAAAAGTTGAAAATTTTCATGAAAAGATTTCGGCTTCAAAAAAGTTGAAAATTTTCACGACAGGATTTCGGCTTTAAAAATGTCGAACATTTTCATGAAGTATTTCAGCTTCAAAAAAGTTGAAAATTTTCATGAAAAGATTTCGGCTTCAAAAAAGTTGAAAATTTTCATGAACAGATTTCGGCTTCAAAAAAGGTGAAAATTTTCACGACAGGATTTCGGCTTTAAAAAAGTCGAACATTTTCATGAAGTATTTTGGCTTCAAAAAATTTCAAAAATTTTCATGAAGTATTTCGGATTCAAAAAAGTCGAACATTTTCACGACAGGATTTCGGCGTTAAAAAAGTCGAACATTTTCATGAAGTATTTTAGCTTCAAAAAAGTTGAAAATTTTCATGAAAAGATTTCGGCTTCAAAAGAGTTGAAAATTTTCATGAAAAGATTTCGGCTTCAAAAAAGTTGAAAATTTTCATGAAAAGATTTCGGCTTCAAAAAAGTTGAAAATTTTCACAACAGGATTTCGGCTTTAAAAAAGTCGAACATTTTCATGAAGTATTTGGGCTTCAAAAAAGTTGAAAATTTTCACAAAAAAAGATTTCGGCTTTAAAAAAGTCGAACATTTTCATGAAGTATTTCGGATTCAAAAAGGTTGAAAATTTTCACGACAGGATTTCGGCTTTAAAAAAGTCGAACATTTTCATGAAGTATTTCGGCTTCAAAAAAGTTGAACATTTTCATGAAGTATTTGGGCTTCAAAAAAGTTGAATATTTTCACGACAGGATTTCGGCTTTAAAAAAGTCGAACATTTTCATGAAGTATTTCAGCTTCAAAAAAGTTGAAAATTTTCATGAAAAGATTTCGGCTTCAAAAAAGTTGAAAATTTTCATGAAAAGATTTCGGCTTTAAAAGAGTTGAAAATTTTCACGACAGGATTTCTACTTTAAAAAAGTCGAACATTTTCATGAAGTATTTCGGCTTTAAAAAAGTTGAAAATTTTCATGAGGTATTTCGGCTTCAAAAAAGTTGAAAATTTTCACGACAGGATTTCGGCGTTAAAAAAGTCGAACATTTTCATGAAGTATTTCAGATTCAAAAAAGTTGAAAATTTTCATGAAAAGATTTCGGCTTCAAAAAAGTTGAAAATTTTCATGAAAAGATTTCGGCTTCAAAAAAGTTGAAAATTTTCATGAAAAGATTTCGGCTTCAAAAAAGTTGAAAATTTTCACGACAGGATTTCGGCTTTAAAAATGTCGAACATTTTCATGAAGTATTTCAGCTTCAAAAAAGTTGAAAATTTTCATGAAAAGACTTCGGCTTCAAAAAAGTTGAAAATTTTCATGAACAGATTTTGGCTTCAAAAAAGGTGAAAATTTTCACGACAGGATTTCGGCTTTAAAAAAGTCGAACATTTTCATGAAGTATTTTGGCTTCAAAAAATTTCAAAAATTTTCATTAAGTATTTCGGATTCAAAAAAGTCGAACATTTTCACGACAGGATTTCGGCGTTAAAAAAGTCGAACATTTTCATGAAGTATTTTAGCTTCAAAAAAGTTGAAAATTTTCATGAAAAGATTTCGGCTTCAAAAGAGTAGAAAATTTTCATGAAAAGATTTCGGCTTCAAAAAAGTTGAAAATTTTCATGAAAAGATTTCGGCTTCAAAAAAGTTGAAAATTTTCACAACAGGATTTCGGCTTTAAAAAAGTCGAACATTTTCATGAAGTATTTGGGCTTCAAAAAAGTTGAAAATTTTCACAAAAAAAGATTTCGGCTTTAAAAAAGTCGAACATTTTCATGAAGTATTTCGGATTCAAAAAGGTTGAATATTTTCACGACAGGATTTCGGCTTTAAAAAAGTCGAACATTTTCATGAAGTATTTCGGCTTCAAAAAAGTTGAACATTTTCATGAAGTATTTGGGCTTCAAAAAAGTTGAATATTTTCACGACAGGATTTCGGCTTTAAAAAAGTCGAACATTTTCATGAAGTATTTCAGCTTCAAAAAAGTTGAAAATTTTCATGAAAAGATTTCGGCTTCAAAAAAGTTGAAAATTTTCATGAAAAGATTTCGGCTTTAAAAGAGTTGAAAATTTTCACGACAGGATTTCTACTTTAAAAAAGTCGAACATTTTCATGAAGTATTTCGGCTTTAAAAAAGTTGAAAATTTTCATGAGGTATTTCGGCTTCAAAAAAGTTGAAAATTTTCACGACAGGATTTCGGCGTTAAAAAAGTCGAACATTTTCATGAAGTATTTCGGCTTTAAAAAAGTTGAAAATTTTCATGAGGTATTTCGGCTTCAAAAAAGTTGAAAATTTTCACGACAGGATTTCGGCGTTAAAAAAGTCGAACATTTTCATGAAGTATTTCAGATTCAAAAAAGTTGAAAATTTTCATGAAAAGATTTCGGCTTCAAAAAAGTTGAAAATTTTCATGAAAAGATTTCGGATTCAAAAAAGTTGAAAATGTTCATGAAAAGATTTCGGCTTCAAAAAAGTTGAAAATTTTCACGACAGGATTTCGGCTTTAAAAATGTCGAACATTTTCATGAAGTATTTCAGCTTCAAAAAAGTTGAAAATTTTCATGAAAAGATTTCGGCTTCAAAAAAGTTGAAAATTTTCATGAAAAGATTTCGGCTTCAAGAAAGGTGAAAATTTTCACGACAGGATTTCGGCTTTAAAAAAGTCGAACGTTTTCATGAAGTATTTCGGTTTCAAAAAATTTCAAAAATTTTCATGAAGTATTTCGGATTCAAAAAAGTCGAACATTTTCACGACAGGATTTCGGCGTTAAAAAAGTCGAACATTTTCATGAAGTATTTTAGCTTCAAAAAAGTTGAAAATTTTCATGAAAAGATTTCGGCTTCAAAAGAGTTGAAAATTTTCATGAAAAGATTTCGGCTTCAAAAAAGTTGAAAATTTTCATGAAAAGATTTCGGCTTCAAAAAAGTTGAAAATTTTCACGACAGGATTTCGGCTTTAAAAAAGTCGAACATTTTCATGAAGTATTTGGGCTTCAAAAAAGTTGAAAATTTTCACGAAAAGATTTCGGCTTTAAAAAAGTCGAACATTTTCATGAAGTATTTCGGCTTCAAAAAAGTTGAACATTTTCATGAAGTATTTGGGCTTCAAAAAAGTTGAATATTTTCACGACAGGATTTCGGCTTTAAAAAAGTCGAACATTTTCATGAAGTATTTCGGCTTCAAAAAAGTTGAACATTTTCATGAAGTATTTGGGCTTCAAAAAAGTTGAATATTTTCACGACAGGATTTCGGCTTTAAAAAAGTCGAACATTTTCATGAAGTATTTCAGCTTCAAAAAAGTTGAAAATTTTCATGAAAAGATTTCGGCTTCAAAAAAGTTGAAAATTTTCATGAAAAGATTTCGGCTTCAAAAAAGTTGAAAATTTTCACGACAGGATTTCGGTTTTAAAAAAGTTGAACATTTTCATGAAGTATTTGGGCTTCAAAAAAGTTGAAAATTTTCACGACAGGATTTCGGCTTTAAAAAATTCGAACATTTTCATGAAGTATTTCAGATTCAAAAAAGTTGAAAATTTTCATGAAAAGATTTCGGCTTCAAAAAAGTTGAAAATTTTCATGAAAAGATTTCGGCTTTAAAAAAGTTGAACATTTTCATGAAGTATTTCGGATTCAAAAAGGTTGAAAATTTTCACGACAGGATTTCGGCTTTAAAAAAGTCGAACATTTTCATGAAGTATTTCGGCTTTAAAAAAGTTGAACATTTTCATGAAGTATTTGGGCTTCAAAAAAGTTGAATATTTTCAAGACAGGATTTCGGCTTTAAAAAAGTCGAACATTTTCATGAAGTATTTCAGCTTCAAAAAAGTTGAAAATTTTCATGAAAAGATTTCGGCTTCAAAAGAGTTGAAAATTTTCATGAAAAGATTTCGGCTTCAAAAAAGTTGAAAATTTTCATGAAAAGATTTCGGCTTCAAAAAAGTTGAAAATTTTCACGACAGGATTTCGGCTTTAAAAAAGTCGAACATTTTCATGAAGTATTTGGGCTTCAAAAAAGTTGAAAATTTTCACGAAAAGATTTCGGCTTTAAAAAAGTCGAACATTTTCATGAAGTATTTCGGCTTCAAAAAGGTTGAAAATTTTCACGACAGGATTTCGGCTTTAAAAAAGTCGAACATTTTCATGAAGTATTTCGGCTTCAAAAAAGTTGAACATTTTCATGAAGTATTTGGGCTTCAAAAAAGTTGAATATTTTCACGACAGGATTTCGGCTTTAAAAAAGTCGAACATTTTCATGAAGTATTTCAGCTTCAAAAAAGTTGAAAATTTTCATGAAAAGATTTCGGCTTCAAAAAAGTTGAAAATTTTCATGAAAAGATTTCGGCTTCAAAAAAGTTGAAAATTTTCACGACAGGATTTCGGCTTTAAAAAAGTTGAACATTTTCATGAAGTATTTGGGCTTCAAAAAAGTTGAAAATTTTCACGACAGGATTTCGGCTTTAAAAAATTCGAACATTTTCATGAAGTATTTCAGATTCAAAAAAGTTGAAAATTTTCATGAAAAGATTTCGGCTTCAAAAAAGTTGAAAATTTTCATGAAAAGATTTCAGCTTTAAAAAAGTCGAACATTTTCATGAAGTATTTCGGATTCAAAAAGGTTGAAAATTTTCACGACAGGATTTCGGCTTTAAAAAAGTCGAACATTTTCATGAAGTATTTCGGCTTCAAAAAAGTTGAACATTTTCATGAAGTATTTGGGCTTCAAAAAAGTTGAATATTTTCAAGACAGGATTTCGGCTTTAAAAAAGTCGAACATTTTCATGAAGTATTTCAGCTTCAAAAAAGTTGAAAATTTTCATGAAAAGATTTCGGCTTCAAAAAAGTTGAAAATTTTCATGAAAAGATTTCGGCTTTAAAAGAGTTGAAAATTTTCACGACAGGATTTCTACTTTAAAAAAGTCGAACATTTTCATGAAGTATTTCGGCTTTAAAAAAGTTGAAAATTTTCATGAGGTATTTCGGCTTCAAAAAAGTTGAAAATTTTCACGACAGGATTTCGGCGTTAAAAAAGTCGAACATTTTCATGAAGTATTTCAGATTCAAAAAAGTTGAAAATTTTCATGAAAAGATTTCGGCTTCAAAAAAGTTGAAAATTTTCATGAAAAGATTTCGGATTCAAAAAAGTTGAAAATGTTCATGAAAAGATTTCGGCTTCAAAAAAGTTGAAAATTTTCATGAACAGATTTCGGCTTCAAGAAAGGTGAAAATTTTCACGACAGGATTTCGGCTTTAAAAAAGTCGAACGTTTTCATGAAGTATTTCGGCTTCAAAAAATTTCAAAAATTTTCATGAAGTATTTCGGATTCAAAAAAGTCGAACATTTTCACGACAGGATTTCGGCGTTAAAAAAGTCGAACATTTTCATGAAGTATTTTAGCTTCAAAAAAGTTGAAAATTTTCATGAAAAGATTTCGGCTTCAAAAGAGTTGAAAATTTTCATGAAAAGATTTCGGCTTCAAAAGAGTTGAAAATTTTCATGAAAAGATTTCGGCTTCAAAAAAGTTGAAAATTTTCACGACAGGATTTCGGCTTTAAAAAAGTCGAACATTTTCATGAAGTATTTGGGCTTCAAAAAAGTTGAAAATTTTCACGAAAAGATTTCGGCTTTAAAAAAGTCGAACATTTTCATGAAGTATTTCGGCTTCAAAAAGGTTGAAAATTTTCACGACAGGATTTCGGCTTTAAAAAAGTCGAACATTTTCATGAAGTATTTCGGCTTCAAAAAAGTTGAACATTTTCATGAAGTATTTGGGCTTCAAAAAAGTTGAATATTTTCACGACAGGATTTCGGCTTTAAAAAAGTCGAACATTTTCATGAAGTATTTCAGCTTCAAAAAAGTTGAAAATTTTCATGAAAAGATTTCGGCTTCAAAAAAGTTGAAAATTTTCATGAAAAGATTTCGGCTTCAAAAAAGTTGAAAATTTTCACGATAGGATTTCGGCTTTAAAAAAGTTGAACATTTTCATGAAGTATTTGGGCTTCAAAAAAGTTGAACATTTTCATGAAGTATTTGGGCTTCAAAAAAGTTGAAAATTTTCACGACAGGATTTCGACTTTAAAAAATTCGAACATTTTCATGAAGTATTTCAGATTCAAAAAAGTTGAAAATTTTCATGAAAAGATTTCGGCTTCAAAAAAGTTGAAAATTTTCATGAAAAGATTTCGGCTTTAAAAAAGTCGAACATTTTCATGAAGTATTTCGGATTCAAAAAGGTTGAAAATTTTCACGACAGGATTTCGGCTTTAAAAAAGTCGAACATTTTCATGAAGTATTTCGGCTTCAAAAAAGTTGAACATTTTCATGAAGTATTTGGGCTTCAAAAAAGTTGAATATTTTCAAGACAGGATTTCGGCTTTAAAAAAGTCGAACATTTTCATGAAGTATTTCAGCTTCAAAAAAGTTGAAAATTTTCATGAAAAGATTTCGACTTCAAAAAAGTTGAAAATTTTCATGAAAAGATTTCGGCTTCAAAAAAGTTGAAAATTTTCACGACAGGATTTCTACTTTAAAAAAGTCGAACATTTTCATGAAGTATTTCGGCTTTAAAAAAGTTGAAAATTTTCATGAGGTATTTCGGCTTCAAAAAAGTTGAAAATTTTCACGACAGGATTTCGGCGTTAAAAAAGTCGAACATTTTCATGAAGTATTTCAGATTCAAAAAAGTTGAAAATTTTCATGAAAAGATTTCGGCTTCAAAAAAGTTGAAAATTTTCATGAAAAGATTTCGGATTCAAAAAAGTTGAAAATGTTCATGAAAAGATTTCGGCTTCAAAAAAGTTGAAAATTTTCACGACAGGATTTCGGCTTTAAAAATGTCGAACATTTTCATGAAGTATTTCAGCTTCAAAAAAGTTGAAAATTTTCATGAAAAGATTTCGGCTTCAAAAAAGTTGAAAATTTTCATGAACAGATTTCGGCTTCAAGAAAGGTGAAAATTTTCACGACAGGATTTCGGCTTTAAAAAAGTCGAACGTTTTCATGAAGTATTTCGGCTTCAAAAAATTTCAAAAATTTTCATGAAGTATTTCGGATTCAAAAAAGTCGAACATTTTCACGACAGGATTTCGGCGTTAAAAAAGTCGAACATTTTCATGAAGTATTTTAGCTTCAAAAAAGTTGAAAATTTTCATGAAAAGATTTCGGCTTCAAAAGAGTTGAAAATTTTCATGAAAAGATTTCGGCTTCAAAAAAGTTGAAAATTTTCATGAAAAGATTTCGGCTTCAAAAAAGTTGAAAATTTTCACGACAGGATTTCGGCTTTAAAAAAGTCGAACATTTTCATGAAGTATTTGGGCTTCAAAAAAGTTGAAAATTTTCACGAAAAGATTTCGGCTTTAAAAAAGTCGAACATTTTCATGAAGTATTTCGGCTTCAAAAAGGTTGAAAATTTTCACGACAGGATTTCGGCTTTAAAAAAGTCGAACATTTTCATGAAGTATTTCGGCTTCAAAAAAGTTGAACATTTTCATGAAGTATTTGGGCTTCAAAAAAGTTGAATATTTTCACGACAGGATTTCGGCTTTAAAAAATTCGAACATTTTCATGAAGTATTTCAGATTCAAAAAAGTTGAAAATTTTCATGAAAAGATTTCGGCTTCAAAAAAGTTGAAAATTTTCATGAAAAGATTTCGGCTTCAAAAAAGTTGAAAATTTTCACGACAGGATTTCGGCTTTATAAAAGTCGAACATTTTCATGAAGTATTTCAGCTTCAAAAAAGTTGAAAATTTTCATGAAAAGATTTCGGCTTCAAAAAAGTTGAAAATTTTCACGACAGGATTTCGGCTTTAAAAAAGTCTAACATTTTCATGAAGTATTTCGGCTTCAAAAAGGTTACAAATTTTCATGACAGGATTTCGGCTTTAAAAAAGTCGAACATTTTCATGAAGTATTTCAACTTCAAAAAAGTTGAAAATTTTCATGAAAAGATTTCGGCTTCAAAAAAGTTGAAAATTTTCATGAAGTATTTGGGCTTCAAAAAAGTTGAATATTTTCACAACAGGATTTCGGCTTCAAAAAAATCTAACATTTTCATGAAGTATTTCGGCTTCAAAAAGGTTACAAATTTTCATGACAGGATTTCGGCTTTAAAAAAGTCGAACATTTTCATGAAGTATTTCAGCTTCAAAAAAGTTGAAAATTTTCACGAAAGGATTTCGGCTTTAAAAAAGTCGAACATTTTCATTAAGTATTTCGGCTTCAAAAAGGTTGAAAATTTTCACGACAGGATTTCGGCTTTAAAAAAGTCGAACATTTTCATGAAGAATTTCGGCTTCAAAAAAGTTGAACATTTTCATGAAGTATTTGGGCTTCAAAAAAGTTGAAAATTTTCACGACAGGATTTCGGCTTCAAAAAATTCGAACATTTTCATGAAGTATTTCAGATTCAAAAAAGTTGAAAATTTTCATGAAAAGATTTCGGCTTCAAAAAAGTTGAAAATTTTCATGAAAAGATTTCGGCTTCAAAAAAGTTGAAAATTTTCACGACAGGATTTCGGCTTTAAAAAAGTCGAACATTTTCATGAAGTATTTCACCTTCAAAAAAGTTGAAAATTTTCATGAAAAGATTTCGGCTTCAAAAAAGTTGAAAATTTTCATGAAAAGATTTCGGCTTCAAAAAAGTTGAAAATTTTCACGACAGGATTTCGGCTTTATAAAAGTCGAACATTTTCATGAAGTATTTCAGCTTCAAAAAAGTTGAAAATTTTCATGAAAAGATTTTGGCTTCAAAAAAGTTGAAAATTTTCACGACAGGATTTCGGCTTTAAAAAAGTCTAACATTTTCATGAAGTATTTCGGCTTCAAAAAGGTTACAAATTTTCACGACAGGATTTCGGCTTTAAAAAAGTCGAACATTTTCATGAAGTATTTCAGCTTCAAAAAAGTTGAAAATTTTCATGAAAAGATTTCGGCTTCAAAAAAGTTGAAAATTTTCATGAAAAGATTTCGGCTTTAAAAGAGTTGAAAATTTTCACGACAGGATTTCTACTTTAAAAAAGTCGAACATTTTCATGAAGTATTTCGGCTTTAAAAAAGTTGAAAATTTTCATGAGGTATTTCGGCTTCAAAAAAGTTGAAAATTTTCACGACAGGATTTCGGCGTTAAAAAAGTCGAACATTTTCATGAAGTATTTCAGATTCAAAAAAGTTGAAAATTTTCATGAAAAGATTTCGGCTTCAAAAAAGTTGAAAATTTTCATGAAAAGATTTCGGATTCAAAAAAGTTGAAAATGTTCATGAAAAGATTTCGGCTTCAAAAAAGTTGAAAATTTTCACGACAGGATTTCGGCTTTAAAAATGTCGAACATTTTCATGAAGTATTTCAGCTTCAAAAAAGTTGAAAATTTTCATGAAAAGATTTCGGCTTCAAAAAAGTTGAAAATTTTCATGAACAGATTTCGGCTTCAAGAAAGGTGAAAATTTTCACGACAGGATTTCGGCTTTAAAAAAGTCGAACGTTTTCATGAAGTATTTCGGCTTCAAAAAATTTCAAAAATTTTCATGAAGTATTTCGGATTCAAAAAAGTCGAACATTTTCACGACAGGATTTCGGCGTTAAAAAAGTCGAACATTTTCATGAAGTATTTTAGCTTCAAAAAAGTTGAAAATTTTCATGAAAAGATTTCGGCTTCAAAAGAGTTGAAAATTTTCATGAAAAGATTTCGGCTTCAAAAAAGTTGAAAATTTTCATGAAAAGATTTCGGCTTCAAAAAAGTTGAAAATTTTCACGACAGGATTTCGGCTTTAAAAAAGTCAAACATTTTCATGAAGTATTTGGGCTTCAAAAAAGTTGAAAATTTTCACGAAAAGATTTCGGCTTTAAAAAAGTTGAACATTTTCATGAAGTATTTCGGCTTCAAAAAGGTTGAAAATTTTCACGACAGGATTTCGGCTTTAAAAAAGTCCAACATTTTCATGAAGTATTTCGGCTTCAAAAAAGTTGAACATTTTCATGAAGTATTTGGGCTTCAAAAAAGTTGAATATTTTCACGACAGGATTTCGGCTTTAAAAAAGTCGAACATTTTCATGAAGTATTTCAGCTTCAAAAAAGTTGAAAATTTTCATGAAAAGATTTCGGCTTCAAAAAAGTTGAAAATTTTCATGAAAAGATTTCGGC
The DNA here is from genome assembly GCF_963584025.1 of Labrus mixtus. Lineage (NCBI taxonomy): Eukaryota > Metazoa > Chordata > Actinopteri > Labriformes > Labridae > Labrus > Labrus mixtus. The sequence continues at coordinate 269,967 of NC_083619.1, forward strand.
TTCAAAAAAGTTGAAAATTTTCACGACAGGATTTCGGCTTTAAAAAAGTTTAACATTTTCATGAAGTATTTGGGCTTCAAAAAAGTTGAAAATTTTCACGACAGGATTTCGGCTTTAAAAAATTCGAACATTTTCATGAAGTATTTCAGATTCAAAAAAGTTGAAAATTTTCATGAAAAGATTTCGGCTTCAAAAAAGTTGAAAATTTTCATGAAAAGATTTCGGCTTTAAAAAAGTCGAACATTTTCATGAAGTATTTCGGATTCAAAAAGGTTGAAAATTTTCACGACAGGATTTCGGCTTTAAAAAAGTCGAACATTTTCATGAAGTATTTCGGCTTCAAAAAAGTTGAACATTTTCATGAAGTATTTGGGCTTCAAAAAAGTTGAATATTTTCAAGACAGGATTTCGGCTTTAAAAAAGTCGAACATTTTCATGAAGTATTTCAGCTTCAAAAAAGTTGAAAATTTTCATGAAAAGATTTCGACTTCAAAAAAGTTGAAAATTTTCATGAAAAGATTTCGGCTTTAAAAGAGTTGAAAATTTTCACGACAGGTTTTCTACTTTAAAAAAGTCGAACATTTTCATGAAGTATTTCGGCTTTAAAAAAGTTGAAAATTTTCATGAGGTATTTCGGCTTCAAAAAAGTTGAAAATTTTCACGACAGGATTTCGGCGTTAAAAAAGTCGAACATTTTCATGAAGTATTTCAGCTTCAAAAAAGTTGAAAATTTTCATGAAAAGATTTCGGCTTCAAAAAAGTTGAAAATTTTCATGAAAAGATTTCGGCTTCAAAAAAGTTGAAAATTTTCACGACAGGATTTCGGCTTTAAAAAAGTTGAACATTTTCATGAAGTATTTGGGCTTCAAAAAAGTTGAAAATTTTCACGACAGGATTTCGGCTTTAAAAAATTCGAACATTTTCATGAAGTATTTCAGATTCAAAAAAGTTGAAAATTTTCATGAAAAGATTTCGGCTTCAAAAAAGTTGAAAATTTTCATGAAAAGATTTCGGCTTTAAAAAAGTCGAACATTTTCATGAAGTATTTCGGATTCAAAAAGGTTGAAAATTTTCACGACAGGATTTCGGCTTTAAAAAAGTCGAACATTTTCATGAAGTATTTCGGCTTCAAAAAAGTTGAACATTTTCATGAAGTATTTGGGCTTCAAAAAAGTTGAATATTTTCAAGACAGGATTTCGGCTTTAAAAAAGTCGAACATTTTCATGAAGTATTTCAGCTTCAAAAAAGTTGAAAATTTTCATGAAAAGATTTCGACTTCAAAAAAGTTGAACATTTTCATGAAAAGATTTCGGCTTTAAAAGAGTTGAAAATTTTCACGACAGGTTTTCTACTTTAAAAAAGTCGAACATTTTCATGAAGTATTTCGGCTTTAAAAAAGTTGAAAATTTTCATGAGGTATTTCGGCTTCAAAAAAGTTGAAAATTTTCACGACAGGATTTCGGCGTTAAAAAAGTCGAACATTTTCATGAAGTATTTCAGATTCAAAAAAGTTGAAAATTTTCATGAAAAGATTTCGGCTTCAAAAAAGTTGAAAATTTTCATGAAAAGATTTCGGATTCAAAAAAGTTGAAAATGTTCATGAAAAGATTTCGGCTTCAAAAAAGTTGAAAATTTTCACGACAGGATTTCGGCTTTAAAAATGTCGAACATTTTCATGAAGTATTTCAGCTTCAAAAAAGTTGAAAATTTTCATGAAAAGATTTCGGCTTCAAAAAAGTTGAAAATTTTCATGAACAGATTTCGGCTTCAAGAAAGGTGAAAATTTTCACGACAGGATTTCGGCTTTAAAAAAGTCGAACGTTTTCATGAAGTATTTCGGCTTCAAAAAATTTCAAAAATTTTCATGAAGTATTTCGGATTCAAAAAAGTCGAACATTTTCACGACAGGATTTCGGCGTTAAAAAAGTCGAACATTTTCATGAAGTATTTTAGCTTCAAAAAAGTTGAAAATTTTCATGAAAAGATTTCGGCTTCAAAAGAGTTGAAAATTTTCATGAAAAGATTTCGGCTTCAAAAAAGTTGAAAATTTTCATGAAAAGATTTCGGCTTCAAAAAAGTTGAAAATTTTCACGACAGGATTTCGGCTTTAAAAAAGTCGAACATTTTCATGAAGTATTTGGGCTTCAAAAAAGTTGAAAATTTTCATGAAAAGATTTCGGCTTTAAAAAAGTCGAACATTTTCATGAAGTATTTCGGCTTCAAAAAGGTTGAAAATTTTCACGACAGGATTTCGGCTTTAAAAAAGTCGAACATTTTCATGAAGTATTTCGTCTTCAAAAAAGTTGAACATTTTCATGAAGTATTTGGGCTTCAAAAAAGTTGAATATTTTCACGACAGGATTTCGGCTTTAAAAAAGTCGAACATTTTCATGAAGTATTTCAGCTTCAAAAAAGTTGAAAATTTTCATGAAAAGATTTCGGCTTCAAAAAAGTTGAAAATTTTCATGAAAAGATTTCGGCTTCAAAAAAGTTGAAAATTTTCACGACAGGATTTCGGCTTTAAAAAAGTTGAACATTTTCATGAAGTATTTGGGCTTCAAAAAAGTTGAAAATTTTCACGACAGGATTTCGGCTTTAAAAAATTCGAACATTTTCATGAAGTATTTCAGATTCAAAAAAGTTGAAAATTTTCAAGAAAAGATTTCGGCTTCAAAAAAGTTGAAAATTTTCATGAAAAGATTTCGGCTTCAAAAAAGTTGAAAATTTTCACGACAGGATTTCGGCTTTAAAAAAGTTGAACATTTTCATGAAGTATTTGGGCTTCAAAAAAGTTGAAAATTTTCACGACAGGATTTCGGCTTTAAAAAATTCGAACATTTTCATGAAGTATTTCAGATTCAAAAAAGTTGAAAATTTTCATGAAAAGATTTCGGCTTCAAAAAAGTTGAAAATTTTCATGAAAAGATTTCGGCTTCAAAAAAGTTGAAAATTTTCATGAAAAGATTTCGGATTCAAAAAAGTTGAAAATGTTCATGAAAAGATTTCGGCTTCAAAAAAGTTGAAAATTTTCACGACAGGATTTCGGCTTTAAAAATGTCGAACATTTTCATGAAGTATTTCAGCTTCAAAAAAGTTGAAAATTTTCATGAAAAGATTTCGGCTTCAAAAAAGTTGAAAATTTTCATGAACAGATTTCGGCTTCAAGAAAGGTGAAAATTTTCACGACAGGATTTCGGCTTTAAAAAAGTCGAACGTTTTCATGAAGTATTTCGGCTTCAAAAAATTTCAAAAATTTTCATGAAGTATTTCGGATTCAAAAAAGTCGAACATTTTCACGACAGGATTTCGGCGTTAAAAAAGTCGAACATTTTCATGAAGTATTTTAGCTTCAAAAAAGTTGAAAATTTTCATGAAAAGATTTCGGCTTCAAAAGAGTTGAAAATTTTCATGAAAAGATTTCGGCTTCAAAAAAGTTGAAAATTTTCATGAAAAGATTTCGGCTTCAAAAAAGTTGAAAATTTTCACGACAGGATTTCGGCTTTAAAAAAGTCGAACATTTTCATGAAGTATTTGGGCTTCAAAAAAGTTGAAAATTTTCATGAAAAGATTTCGGCTTTAAAAAAGTCGAACATTTTCATGAAGTATTTCGGCTTCAAAAAGGTTGAAAATTTTCACGACAGGATTTCGGCTTTAAAAAAGTCGAACATTTTCATGAAGTATTTCCGCTTCAAAAAAGTTGAACATTTTCATGAAGTATTTGGGCTTCAAAAAAGTTGAATATTTTCACGACAGGATTTCGGCTTTAAAAAAGTCGAACATTTTCATGAAGTATTTCAGCTTCAAAAAAGTTGAAAATTTTCATGAAAAGATTTCGGCTTCAAAAAAGTTGAAAATTTTCATGAAAAGATTTCGGCTTCAAAAAAGTTGAAAATTTTCACGACAGGATTTCGGCTTTAAAAAAGTTGAACATTTTCATGAAGTATTTGGGCTTCAAAAAAGTTGAAAATTTTCACGACAGGATTTCGGCTTTAAAAAATTCGAACATTTTCATGAAGTATTTCAGATTCAAAAAAGTTGAAAATTTTCAAGAAAAGATTTCGGCTTTAAAAAAAGTTGAAAATTTTCATGAAAAGATTTCGGCTTCAAAAAAGTTGAAAATTTTCACGACAGGATTTCGGCTTTAAAAAAGTTGAACATTTTCATGAAGTATTTCGGCTTCAAAAAGGATACAAATTTTCATGACAGGATTTCGGCTTTAAAAAAGTCGAACATTTTCATGAAGTATTTCAACTTCAAAAAAGTTGAAAATTTTCATGAAAAGATTTCGGCTTCAAAAAAGTTGAAAATTTTCATGAAGTATTTGGGCTTCAAAAAAGTTGAATATTTTCACGACAGGATTTCGGCTTCAAAAAAGTCTAACATTTTCATGAAGTATTTCGGCTTCAAAAAGGTTACAAATTTTCATGACAGGATTTCGGCTTTAAAAAAGTCGAACATTTTCATGAAGTATTTCAGCTTCAAAAAAGTTGAAAATTTTCACGAAAGGATTTCGGCTTTAAAAAAGTCGAACATTTTCATTAAGTATTTCGGCTTCAAAAAGGTTGAAAATTTTCACGACAGGATTTCGGCTTTAAAAAAGTCGAACATTTTCATGAAGAATTTCGGATTCAAAAAATTTGAACATTTTCATGAAGTATTTCAGATTCAAAAAAGTTGAAAATTTTCATGAAAAGATTTCGGCTTCAAAAAAGTTGAAAATTTTCATGAAAAGATTTCGGCTTCAAAAAAGTTGAAAATTTTCACGACAGGATTTCGGCTTTAAAAAAGTTGAACATTTTCATGAAGTATTTCAGCTTCAAAAAAGTTGAAAATTTTCATGAAAAGATTTCGGCTTCAAAAAAGTTGAAAATTTTCATGAAAAGATTTCGGCTTCAAAAAAGTTGAAAATTTTCACGACAGGATTTCGGCTTTATAAAAGTCGAACATTTTCATGAAGTATTTCAGCTTCAAAAAAGTTGAAAATTTTCATGAAAAGATTTTGGCTTCAAAAAAGTTGAAAATTTTCACGACAGGATTTCGGCTTTAAAAAAGTCTAACATTTTCATGAAGTATTTCGGCTTCAAAAAGGTTACAAATTTTCATGACAGGATTTCGGCTTTAAAAAAGTCGAACATTTTCATGAAGTATTTCAACTTCAAAAAAGTTGAAAATTTTCATGAAAAGATTTCGGCTTCAAAAAAGTCGAACATTTTCATGAAGTATTTCAGATTCAAAAAAGTTGAAAATTTTCACGAAAGGATTTCGGCTTTAAAAAAGTCGAACATTTTCATGAAGTATTTCGGCTTCAAAAAGGTTGAAAATTTTCACGACAGGATTTCAGCTTTAAAAAAGTCGAACATTTTCATGAAGTATTTCGGCTTCAAAAAAGTTGAACATTTTCATGAAGTATTTGGGCTTCAAAAAAGTTGAAAATTTTCACGACAGGATTTCGGCTTTAAAAAATTCGAACATTTTCATGAAGAATTTCAGATTCAAAAAAGTTGAAAGTTTTCATGAAAAGATTTCGGCTTCAAAAAAGTTGAAAATTTTCATGAAAAGATTTCGGCTTCAAAAAAGTTGAAAATTTTCACGACAGGATTTCGGCTTTAAAAAAGTCGAACATTTTCATGAAGTATTTCAGCTTCAAAAAAGTTGAAAATTTTCATGAAAAGATTTCGGCTTCAAAAAAGTTGAAAATTTTCATGAAAAGATTTCGGCTTCAAAAAAGTTGAAAATTTTCACGACAGGATTTCGGCTTTAAAAAAGTCGAACATTTTCATGAAGTATTTCAGCTTCAAAAAAGTTGAAAATTTTCATGAAAAGATTTCGGCTTCAAAAAAGTTGAAAATTTTCATGAAAAGATTTCGGCTTTAAAAGAGTTGAAAATTTTCACGACAGGATTTCTACTTTAAAAAAGTCGAACATTTTCATGAAATATTTGGGCTTCAAAAAAGTTGAAAACTTTCACGAAAAGATTTCGGCTTTAAAAAAGTCGAACATTTTCATGAAGTATTTCGGCTTCAAAAAGGTTGAAAATTTTCACGACAGGATTTCGGCTTTAAAAAAGTCGAACATTTTCATGAAGAATTTCGGCTTCAAAAAAGTTGAAAGTTTTCATGAAAAGATTTCGGCTTCAAAAAAGTTGAAAATTTTCATGAAAAGATTTCGGCTTCAAAAAAGTTGAAAATTTTCACGACAGGATTTCGGCTTTAAAAAAGTCGAACATTTTCATGAAGTATTTCAGCTTCAAAAAAGTTGAAAATTTTCATGAAAAGATTTCGGCTTCAAAAAAGTTGAAAATTTTCATGAAAAGATTTCGGCTTCAAAAAAGTTGAAAATTTTCACGACAGGATTTCGGCTTTAAAAAAGTCGAACATTTTCATGAAGTATTTCAGCTTCAAAAAAGTTGAAAATTTTCATGAAAAGATTTCGGCTTCAAAAAAGTTGAAAATTTTCATGAAAAGATTTCGGCTTTAAAAGAGTTGAAAATTTTCACGACAGGATTTCTACTTTAAAAAAGTCGAACATTTTCATGAAATATTTGGGCTTCAAAAAACTTGAAAACTTTCACGAAAAGATTTCGGCTTTAAAAAAGTCGAACATTTTCATGAAGTATTTCGGCTTCAAAAAGGTTGAAAATTTTCACGACAGGATTTCGGCTTTAAAAAAGTCGAACATTTTCATGAAGAATTTCGGCTTCAAAAAAGTTGAACATTTTCATGAAGTATTTGGGCTTCAAAAAAGTTGAATATTTTCACGACAGGATTTCGGCTTTAAAAAAGTCGAACATTTTCATGAAGTATTTCAGCTTCAAAAAAGTTGAAAATTTTCATGAAAAGATTTCGGCTTCAAAAAAGTTGAAAATTTTCATGAAAAGATTTCGGCTTCAAAAAAGTTGAAAATTTTCACGACAGGATTTCGGCTTTAAAAAAGTTGAACATTTTCATGAAGTATTTGGGCTTCAAAAAAGTTGAAAATTTTCACGACAGGATTTCGGCTTTAAAAAAGTCGAACATTTTCATGAAGTATTTCAGATTCAAAAAAGTTGAAAATTTTCACGAAAGGATTTCGGCTTTAAAAAAGTCGAACATTTTCATGAAGTATTTCGGCTTCAAAAAGGTTGAAAATTTTCACGACAGGATTTCAGCTTTAAAAAAGTCGAACATTTTCATGAAGTATTTCGGCTTCAAAAAAGTTGAACATTTTCATGAAGTATTTGGGCTTCAAAAAAGTTGAAAATTTTCACGACAGGATTTCGGCTTTAAAAAATTCGAACATTTTCATGAAGAATTTCAGATTCAAAAAAGTTGAAAGTTTTCATGAAAAGATTTCGGCTTCAAAAAAGTTGAAAATTTTCATGAAAAGATTTCGGCTTCAAAAAAGTTGAAAATTTTCACGACAGGATTTCGGCTTTAAAAAAGTCGAACATTTTCATGAAGTATTTCAGCTTCAAAAAAGTTGAAAATTTTCATGAAAAGATTTCGGCTTCAAAAAAGTTGAAAATTTTCATGAAAAGATTTCGGCTTCAAAAAAGTTGAAAATTTTCACGACAGGATTTCGGCTTTAAAAAAGTCGAACATTTTCATGAAGTATTTCAGCTTCAAAAAAGTTGAAAATTTTCATGAAAAGATTTCGGCTTCAAAAAAGTTGAAAATTTTCATGAAAAGATTTCGGCTTTAAAAGAGTTGAAAATTTTCACGACAGGATTTCTACTTTAAAAAAGTCGAACATTTTCATGAAATATTTGGGCTTCAAAAAAGTTGAAAACTTTCACGAAAAGATTTCGGCTTTAAAAAAGTCGAACATTTTCATGAAGTATTTCGGCTTCAAAAAGGTTGAAAATTTTCACGACAGGATTTCGGCTTTAAAAAAGTCGAACATTTTCATGAAGAATTTCGGCTTCAAAAAAGTTGAACATTTTCATGAAGTATTTGGGCTTCAAAAAAGTTGAATATTTTCACGACAGGATTTCGGCTTTAAAAAAGTCGAACATTTTCATGAAGTATTTCAGCTTCAAAAAAGTTGAAAATTTTCATGAAAAGATTTCGGCTTCAAAAAAGTTGAAAATTTTCATGAAAAGATTTCGGCTTCTAAAAAGTTGAAAATTTTCACGACAGGATTTCGGCTTTAAAAAAGTTGAACATTTTCATGAAGTATTTGGGCTTCAAAAAAGTTGAAAATTTTCACGACAGGATTTCGGCTTTAAAAAATTCGAACATTTTCATGAAGTATTTCAGATTCAAAAAAGTTGAAAATTTTCATGAAAAGATTTCGGCTTCAAAAAAGTTGAAAATTTTCATGAAAAGATTTCGGCTTCAAAAAAGTTGAAAATTTTCACGACAGGATTTCGGCTTTATAAAAGTCGAACATTTTCATGAAGTATTTCAGCTTCAAAAAAGTTGAAAATTTTCATGAAAAGATTTTGGCTTCAAAAAAGTTGAAAATTTTCACGACAGGATTTCGGCTTTAAAAAAGTCTAAAATTTTCATGAAGTATTTCGGCTTCAAAAAGGTTACAAATTTTCATGACAGGATTTCGGCTTTAAAAAAGTCGAACATTTTCAAGAAGTATTTCAACTTCAAAAAAGTTGAAAATTTTCATGAAAAGATTTCGGCTTCAAAAAAGTTGAAAATTTTCACGACAGGATTTCGGCTTCAAAAAAGTCTAACATTTTCATGAAGTATTTCGGCTTCAAAAAGGTTACAAATTTTCATGACAGGATTTCGGATTTAAAAAAGTCGAACATTTTCATGAAGTATTTCAGCTTCAAAAAAGTTGAAAATTTTCACGAAAGGATTTCGGCTTTAAAAAAGTCGAACATTTTCATGAAGTATTTCGGCTTCAAAAAGGTTGAAAATTTTCACGACAGGATTTCAGCTTTAAAAAAGTCGAACATTTTCATGAAGTATTTCGGCTTCAAAAAAGTTGAACATTTTCATGAAGTATTTGGGCTTCAAAAAAGTTGAAAATTTTCACGACAGGATTTCGGCTTTAAAAAATTCGAACATTTTCATGAAGAATTTCAGATTCAAAAAAGTTGAAAGTTTTCATGAAAAGATTTCGGCTTCAAAAAAGTTGAAAATTTTCATGAAAAGATTTCGGCTTCAAAAAAGTTGAAAATTTTCACGACAGGATTTCGGCTTTAAAAAAGTCGAACATTTTCATGAAGTATTTCAGCTTCAAAAAAGTTGAAAATTTTCATGAAAAGATTTCGGCTTCAAAAAAGTTGAAAATTTTCATGAAAAGATTTCGGCTTCAAAAAAGTTGAAAATTTTCACGACAGGATTTCGGCTTTAAAAAAGTCGAACATTTTCATGAAGTATTTCAGCTTCAAAAAAGTTGAAAATTTTCATGAAAAGATTTCGGCTTCAAAAAAGTTGAAAATTTTCATGAAAAGATTTCGGCTTTAAAAGAGTTGAAAATTTTCACGACAGGATTTCTACTTTAAAAAAGTCGAACATTTTCATGAAGTATTTGGGCTTCAAAAAAGTTGAAAACTTTCACGAAAAGATTTCGGCTTTAAAAAAGTCGAACATTTTCATGAAGTATTTCGGCTTCAAAAAGGTTGAAAATTTTCACGACAGGATTTCGGCTTTAAAAAAGTCGAACATTTTCATGAAGTATTTCGGCTTCAAAAAAGTTGAACATTTTCATGAAGTATTTGGGCTTCAAAAAAGTTGAATATTTTCACGACAGGATTTCGGCTTTAAAAAAGTCGAACATTTTCATGAAGTATTTCAGCTTCAAAAAAGTTGAAAATTTTCATGAAAAGATTTCGGCTTCAAAAAAGTTGAAAATTTTCATGAAAAGATTTCGGCTTCAAAAAAGTTGAAAATTTTCACGACAGGATTTCGGCTTTAAAAAAGTTGAACATTTTCATGAAGTATTTGGGCTTCAAAAAAGTTGAAAATTTTCACGACAGGATTTCGGCTTTAAAAAATTCGAACATTTTCATAAAGTATTTCAGATTCAAAAAAGTTGAAAATTTTCATGAAAAGATTTCGGCTTCAAAAAAGTTGAAAATTTTCATGAAAAGATTTCGGCTTCAAAAAAGTTGAAAATTTTCACGACAGGATTTCGGCTTTATAAAAGTCGAACATTTTCATGAAGTATTTCAGCTTCAAAAAAGTTGAAAATTTTCATGAAAAGATTTTGGCTTCAAAAAAGTTGAAAATTTTCACGACAGGATTTCGGCTTTAAAAAAGTCTAAAATTTTCATGAAGTATTTCGGCTTCAAAAAGGTTACAAATTTTCATGACAGGATTTCGGCTTTAAAAAAGTCGAACATTTTCATGAAGTATTTCAACTTCAAAAAAGTTGAAAATTTTCATGAAAAGATTTCGGCTTCAAAAAAGTTGAAAATTTTCACGACAGGATTTCGGCTTCAAAAAAGTCTAACATTTTCATGAAGTATTTCGGCTTCAAAAAGGTTACAAATTTTCATGACAGGATTTCGGCTTTAAAAAAGTCGAACATTTTCATGAAGTATTTCAGCTTCAAAAAAGTTGAAAATTTTCACGAAAGGATTTCGGCTTTAAAAAAGTCGAACATTTTCATGAAGTATTTCGGCTTCAAAAAAGTTGAACATTTTCATGAAGTATTTGGGCTTCAAAAAAGTTGAAAATTTTCACGACAGGATTTCGGCTTTAAAAAATTCGAACATTTTCATGAAGAATTTCAGATTCAAAAAAGTTGAAAGTTTTCATGAAAAGATTTCGGCTTCAAAAAAGTTGAAAATTTTCATGAAAAGATTTCGGCTTCAAAAAAGTTGAAAATTTTCACGACAGGATTTCGGCTTTAAAAAAGTCGAACATTTTCATGAAGTATTTCAGCTTCAAAAAAGTTGAAAATTTTCATGAAAAGATTTCGGCTTCAAAAAAGTTGAAAATTTTCATGAAAAGATTTCGGCTTTAAAAGAGTTGAAAATTTTCACGACAGGATTTCTACTTTAAAAAAGTCGAACATTTTCATGAAGTATTTCGGCTTTAAAAAAGTTGAAAATTTTCATGAGGTATTTCGGCTTCAAAAAAGTTGAAAATTTTCACGACAGGATTTCGGCGTTAAAAAAGTCGAACATTTTCATGAAGTATTTCAGATTCAAAAAAGTTGAAAATTTTCATGAAAAGATTTCGGCTTCAAAAAAGTTGAAAATTTTCATGAAAAGATTTCGGATTCAAAAAAGTTGAAAATTTTCATGAAAAGATTTCGGCTTCAAAAAAGTTGAAAATTTTCACGACAGGATTTCGGCTTTAAAAATGTCGAACATTTTCATGAAGTATTTCAGCTTCAAAAAAGTTGAAAATTTTCATGAAAAGATTTCGGCTTCAAAAAAGTTGAAAATTTTCATGAACAGATTTCGGCTTCAAAAAAGGTGAAAATTTTCACGACAGGATTTCGGCTTTAAAAAAGTCGAACATTTTCATGAAGTATTTTGGCTTCAAAAAATTTCAAAAATTTTCATGAAGTATTTCGGATTCAAAAAAGTCGAACATTTTCACGACAGGATTTCGGCGTTAAAAAAGTCGAACATTTTCATGAAGTATTTTAGCTTCAAAAAAGTTGAAAATTTTCATGAAAAGATTTCGGCTTCAAAAGAGTTGAAAATTTTCATGAAAAGATTTCGGCTTCAAAAAAGTTGAAAATTTTCATGAAAAGATTTCGGCTTCAAAAAAGTTGAAAATTTTCACAACAGGATTTCGGCTTTAAAAAAGTCGAACATTTTCATGAAGTATTTGGGCTTCAAAAAAGTTGAAAATTTTCACGAAAAGATTTCGGCTTTAAAAAAGTCGAACATTTTCATGAAGTATTTCGGCTTCAAAAAAGTTGAACATTTTCATGAAGTATTTGGGCTTCAAAAAAGTTGAATATTTTCACGACAGGATTTCGGCTTTAAAAAAGTCGAACATTTTCATGAAGTATTTCAGCTTCAAAAAAGTTGAAAATTTTCATGAAAAGATTTCGGCTTCAAAAAAGTTGAAAATTTTCATGAAAAGATTTCGGCTTTAAAAGAGTTGAAAATTTTCACGACAGGATTTCTACTTTAAAAAAGTCAAACATTTTCATGAAGTATTTCGGCTTTAAAAAAGTTGAAAATTTTCATGAGGTATTTCGGCTTCAAAAAAGTTGAAAATTTTCACGACAGGATTTCGGCGTTAAAAAAGTCGAACATTTTCATGAAGTATTTCAGATTCAAAAAAGTTGAAAATTTTCATGAAAAGATTTCGGCTTCAAAAAAGTTGAAAATTTTCATGAAAAGATTTCGGATTCAAAAAAGTTGAAAATGTTCATGAAAAGATTTCGGCTTCAAAAAAGTTGAAAATTTTCACGACAGGATTTCGGCTTTAAAAAAGTTGAACATTTTCATGAAGTATTTGGGCTTCAAAAAAGTTGAAAATTTTCACGACAGGATTTCGGCTTTATAAAAGTCGAACATTTTCATGAAGTATTTCAGCTTCAAAAAAGTTGAAAATTTTCATGAAAAGATTTTGGCTTCAAAAAAGTTGAAAATTTTCACGACAGGATTTCGGCTTTAAAAAAGTCTAACATTTTCATGAAGTATTTCGGCTTCAAAAAGGTTACAAATTTTCATGACAGGATTTCGGCTTTAAAAAAGTCGAACATTTTCATGAAGTATTTCAACTTCAAAAAAGTTGAAAATTTTCATGAAAAGATTTCGGCTTCAAAAAAGTTGAAAATTTTCATGAAGTATTTGGGCTTCAAAAAAGTTGAATATTTTCACGACAGGATTTCGGCTTCAAAAAAGTCTAACATTTTCATGAAGTATTTCGGCTTCAAAAAGGTTACAAATTTTCATGACAGGATTTCGGCTTTAAAAAAGTCGAACATTTTCATGAAGTATTTCAGCTTCAAAAAAGTTGAAAATTTTCACGAAAGGATTTCGGCTTTAAAAAAGTCGAACATTTTCATTAAGTATTTCGGCTTCAAAAAGGTTGAAAATTTTCACGACAGGATTTTGGCTTTAAAAAAGTCGAACATTTTCATGAAGAATTTCGGCTTCAAAAAAGTTGAACATTTTCATGAAGTATTTGGGCTTCAAAAAAGTTGAAAATTTTCACGACAGGATTTCGGCTTCAAAAAATTCGAACATTTTCATGAAGTATTTCAGATTCAAAAAAGTTGAAAATTTTCATGAAAAGATTTCGGCTTCAAAAAAGTTGAAAATTTTCATGAAAAGATTTCGGCTTCAAAAAAGTTGAAAATTTTCACGACAGGATTTCGGCTTTAAAAAAGTCGAACATTTTCATGAAGTATTTCAGCTTCAAAAAAGTTGAAAATTTTCATGAAAAGATTTCGGCTTCAAAAAAGTTGAAAATTTTCATGAAAAGATTTCGGCTTCAAAAAAGTTGAAAATTTTCACGACAGGATTTCGGCTTTATAAAAGTCGAACATTTTCATGAAGTATTTCAGCTTCAAAAAAGTTGAAAATTTTCGTGAAAAGATTTTGGCTTCAAAAAAGTTGAAAATTTTCACGACAGGATTTCGGCTTTAAAAAAGTCTAACATTTTCATGAAGTATTTCGGCTTCAAAAAGGTTACAAATTTTCATGACAGGATTTCGGCTTTAAAAAAGTCGAACATTTTCATGAAGTATTTCAACTTCAAAAAAGTTGAAAATTTTCATGAAAAGATTTCGGCTTCAAAAAAGTTGAAAATTTTCACGACAGGATTTCGGCTTCAAAAAAGTCTAACATTTTCATGAAGTATTTCGGCTTCAAAAAGGTTACAAATTTTCATGACAGGATTTCGGCTTTAAAAAAGTCGAACATTTTCATGAAGTATTTCAGCTTCAAAAAAGTGGAAAATTTTCACGAAAGGATTTCGGCTTTAAAAAAGTCGAACATTTTCATGAAGTATTTCGGCTTCAAAAAGATTGAAAATTTTCACGACAGGATTTCAGCTTTAAAAAAGTCGAACATTTTCATGAAGTATTTCGGCTTCAAAAAAGTTGAACATTTTCATGAAGTATTTGGGCTTCAAAAAAGTTGAAAATTTTCACGACAGGATTTCGGCTTTAAAAAATTGGAACATTTTCATGAAGAATTTCAGATTCAAAAAAGTTGAAAGTTTTCATGAAAAGATTTCGGCTTCAAAAAAGTTGAAAATTTTCATGAAAAGATTTCGGCTTCAAAAAAGTTGAAAATTTTCACGACAGGATTTCGGCTTTAAAAAAGTCGAACATTTTCATGAAGTATTTCAGCTTCAAAAAAGTTGAAAATTTTCATGAAAAGATTTCGTCTTCAAAAAAGTTGAAAATTTTCATGAAAAGATTTCGGCTTCAAAAAAGTTGAAAATTTTCACGACAGGATTTCGGCTTTAAAAAAGTCGAACATTTTCATGAAGTATTTCAGCTTCAAAAAAGTTGAAAATTTTCATGAAAAGATTTCGGCTTCAAAAAAGTTGAAAATTTTCATGTAAAGATTTCGGCTTTAAAAGAGTTGAAAATTTTCACGACAGGATTTCTACTTTAAAAAAGTCGAACATTTTCATGAAGTATTTCGGCTTTAAAAAAGTTGAAAATTTTCATGAGGTATTTCGGCTTCAAAAAAGTTGAACATTTTCATGAAAAGATTTCGGCTTCAAAAAAGTTGAAAATTTTCATGAACAGATTTCGGCTTCAAAAAAGGTGAAAATTTTCACGACAGGATTTCGGCTTTAAAAAAGTCGAACATTTTCATGAAGTATTTTGGCTTCAAAAAATTTCAAAAATTTTCATGAAGTATTTCGGATTTCAAAAAAGTCGAACATTTTCACGACAGGATTTCGGCGTTAAAAAAGTCGAACATTTTCATGAAGTATTTTAGCTTCAAAAAAGTTGAAAATTTTCATATAAAGATTTCGGCTTCAAAAGAGTTGAAAATTTTCATGAAAAGATTTCGGCTTCAAAAAAGTTGAAAATTTTCATGAAAAGATTTCGGCTTCAAAAAAGTTGAAAATTTTCACAACAGGATTTCGGCTTTAAAAAAGTCGAACATTTTCATGAAGTATTTGGGCTTCAAAAAAGTTGAAAATTTTCACGAAAAGATTTCGGCTTTAAAAAAGTCGAACATTTTCATGAAGTATTTCGGCTTCAAAAAAGTTGAACATTTTCATGAAGTATTTGGGCTTCAAAAAAGTTGAATATTTTCACGACAGGATTTCGGCTTCAAAAAAGTCTAACATTTTCATGAAGTATTTCGGCTTCAAAAAGGTTACAAATTTTCATGACAGGATTTCGGCTTTAAAAAAGTCGAACATTTTAATGAAGTATTTCAGCTTCAAAAAAGTTGAAAATTTTCATGAAAGGATTTCGGCTTTAAAAAAGTCGAACATTTTCATGAAGTATTTCGGCTTCAAAAAGGTTGAAAATTTTCACGACAGGATTTCGGCTTTAAAAAAGTCGAACATTTTCATGAAGAATTTCGGCTTCAAAAAAGTTGAACATTTTCATGAAGTATTTGGGCTTCAAAAAAGTTGAAAATTTTCACGACAGGATTTCGGCTTTAAAAAATTCGAACATTTTCATGAAGTATTTCAGATTCAAAAAAGTTGAAAATTTTCATGAAAAGATTTCGGCTTCAAAAAAGTTGAAAATTTTCATGAAAAGATTTCGGCTTCAAAAAAGTTGAAAATTTTCACGAAAAGATTTCGGCTTTAAAAAAGTCGAACATTTTCATGAAGTATTTCGGCTTCAAAAAAGTTGAACATTTTCATGAAGTATTTGGGCTTCAAAAAAGTTGAATATTTTCACGACAGGATTTCGGCTTTAAAAAAGTCGAACATTTTCATGAAGTATTTCGGCTTCAAAAAAGTTGAAAATTTTCATGAAAAGATTTCGGCTTCAAAAAAGTTGAAAATTTTCATGAAAAGATTTCGGCTTTAAAAGAGTTGAAAATTTTCACGACAGGATTTCTACTTTAAAAAAGTCAAACATTTTCATGAAGTATTTCGGCTTTAAAAAAGTTGAAAATTTTCATGAGGTATTTCGGCTTCAAAAAAGTTGAAAATTTTCACGACAGGATTTCGGCGTTAAAAAAGTCGAACATTTTCATGAAGTATTTCAGATTCAAAAAAGTTGAAAATTTTCATGAAAAGATTTCGGCTTCAAAAAAGTTGAAAATTTTCATGAAAAGATTTCGGATTCAAAAAAGTTGAAAATGTTCATGAAAAGATTTCGGCTTCAAAAAAGTTGAAAATTTTCACGACAGGATTTCGGCTTTAAAAAAGTTGAACATTTTCATGAAGTATTTCAGCTTCAAAAAAGTTGAAAATTTTCATGAAAAGATTTTGGCTTCAAAAAAGTTGAAAATTTTCACGACAGGATTTCGGCTTTAAAAAAGTCTAACATTTTCATGAAGAATTTCAACTTCAAAAAAGTTGAAAATTTTCATGAAAAGATTTCGGCTTCAAAAAAGTTGAAAATTTTCATGAAGTATTTGGGCTTCAAAAAAGTTGAATATTTTCACGACAGGATTTCGGCTTCAAAAAAGTCTAACATTTTCATGAAGTATTTCGGCTTCAAAAAGGTTACAAATTTTCATGACAGGATTTCGGCTTTAAAAAAGTCGAACATTTTAATGAAGTATTTCAGCTTCAAAAAAGTTGAAAATTTTCATGAAAGGATTTCGGCTTTAAAAAAGTCGAACATTTTCATGAAGTATTTCGGCTTCAAAAAGGTTGAAAATTTTCACGACAGGATTTCGGCTTTAAAAAAGTCGAACATTTTCATGAAGAATTTCGGCTTCAAAAAAGTTGAACATTTTCATGAAGTATTTGGGCTTCAAAAAAGTTGAAAATTTTCACGACAGGATTTCGGCTTTAAAAAATTCGAACATTTTCATGAAGTATTTCAGATTCAAAAAAGTTGAAAATTTTCATGAAAAGATTTCGGCTTCAAAAAAGTTGAAAATTTTCATGAAAAGATTTCGGCTTCAAAAAAGTTGAAAATTTTCACGACAGGATTTCGGCTTTAAAAAAGTCTAACATTTTCATGAAGTATTTCGGCTTCAAAAAGGTTACAAATTTTCATGACAGGATTTCGGCTTTAAAAAAGTCGAACATTTTCATGAAGTATTTCAGCTTCAAAAAAGTTGAAAATTTTCACGAAAAGATTTCGGCTTTAAAAAAGTCGAACATTTTCATGAAGTATTTCGGCTTCAAAAAGGTTGAAAATTTTCACGACAGGATTTCGGCTTTAAAAAAGTCGAACATTTTCATGAAGTATTTCGGATTCAAAAAAGTTGAACATTTTCATGAAGTATTTGGGCTTCAAAAAAGTTGAATATTTTCACAACAGGATTTCGGCTTTAGAAAAGTCGAACATTTTCATGAAGTATTTTAGCTTCAAAAAAGTTGAAAATTTTCATGAAAAGATTTCGGCTTCAAAAGAGTTGAAAATTTTCATGAAAAGATTTCGGCTTCAAAAAAGTTGAAAATTTTCATGAAAAGATTTCGGCTTCAAAAAAGTTGAAAATTTTCACAACAGGATTTCGGCTTTAAAAAAGTCGAACATTTTCATGAAGTATTTGGGCTTCAAAAAAGTTGAAAATTTTCACGAAAAGATTTCGGCTTTAAAAAAGTCGAACATTTTCATGAAGTATTTCGGCTTCAAAAAAGTTGAACATTTTCATGAAGTATTTGGGCTTCAAAAAAGTTGAATATTTTCACGACAGGATTTCGGCTTTAAAAAAGTCGAACATTTTCATGAAGTATTTCAGCTTCAAAAAAGTTGAAAATTTTCATGAAAAGATTTCGGCTTCAAAAAAGTTGAAAATTTTCATGAAAAGATTTCGGCTTTAAAAGAGTTGAAAATTTTCACGACAGGATTTCTACTTTAAAAAAGTCAAACATTTTCATGAAGTATTTCGGCTTTAAAAAAGTTGAAAATTTTCATGAGGTATTTCGGCTTCAAAAAAGTTGAAAATTTTCACGACAGGATTTCGGCGTTAAAAAAGTCGAACATTTTCATGAAGTATTTCAGATTCAAAAAAGTTGAAAATTTTCATGAAAAGATTTCGGCTTCAAAAAAGTTGAAAATTTTCATGAAAAGATTTCGGATTCAAAAAAGTTGAAAATGTTCATGAAAAGATTTCGGCTTCAAAAAAGTTGAAAATTTTCACGACAGGATTTCGGCTTTAAAAAAGTTGAACATTTTCATGAAGTATTTGGGCTTCAAAAAAGTTGAAAATTTTCACGACAGGATTTCGGCTTTATAAAAGTCGAACATTTTCATGAAGTATTTCAGCTTCAAAAAAGTTGAAAATTTTCATGAAAAGATTTTGGCTTCAAAAAAGTTGAAAATTTTCACGACAGGATTTCGGCTTTAAAAAAGTCTAACATTTTCATGAAGTATTTCGGCTTCAAAAAGGTTACAAATTTTCATGACAGGATTTCGGCTTTAAAAAAGTCGAACATTTTCATGAAGTATTTCAACTTCAAAAAAGTTGAAAATTTTCATGAAAAGATTTCGGCTTCAAAAAAGTTGAAAATTTTCATGAAGTATTTGGGCTTCAAAAAAGTTGAATATTTTCACGACAGGATTTCGGCTTCAAAAAAGTCTAACATTTTCATGAAGTATTTCGGCTTCAAAAAGGTTACAAATTTTCATGACAGGATTTCGGCTTTAAAAAAGTCGAACATTTTCATGAAGTATTTCAGCTTCAAAAAAGTTGAAAATTTTCACGAAAGGATTTCGGCTTTAAAAAAGTCGAACATTTTCATTAAGTATTTCGGCTTCAAAAAGGTTGAAAATTTTCACGACAGGATTTTGGCTTTAAAAAAGTCGAACATTTTCATGAAGAATTTCGGCTTCAAAAAAGTTGAACATTTTCATGAAGTATTTGGGCTTCAAAAAAGTTGAAAATTTTCACGACAGGATTTCGGCTTCAAAAAATTCGAACATTTTCATGAAGTATTTCAGATTCAAAAAAGTTGAAAATTTTCATGAAAAGATTTCGGCTTCAAAAAAGTTGAAAATTTTCATGAAAAGATTTCGGCTTCAAAAAAGTTGAAAATTTTCACGACAGGATTTCGGCTTTAAAAAAGTCGAACATTTTCATGAAGTATTTCAGCTTCAAAAAAGTTGAAAATTTTCATGAAAAGATTTCGGCTTCAAAAAAGTTGAAAATTTTCATGAAAAGATTTCGGCTTCAAAAAAGTTGAAAATTTTCACGACAGGATTTCGGCTTTATAAAAGTCGAACATTTTCATGAAGTATTTCAGCTTCAAAAAAGTTGAAAATTTTCGTGAAAAGATTTTGGCTTCAAAAAAGTTGAAAATTTTCACGACAGGATTTCGGCTTTAAAAAAGTCTAACATTTTCATGAAGTATTTCGGCTTCAAAAAGGTTACAAATTTTCATGACAGGATTTCGGCTTTAAAAAAGTCGAACATTTTCATGAAGTATTTCAACTTCAAAAAAGTTGAAAATTTTCATGAAAAGATTTCGGCTTCAAAAAAGTTGAAAATTTTCACGACAGGATTTCGGCTTCAAAAAAGTCTAACATTTTCATGAAGTATTTCGGCTTCAAAAAGGTTACAAATTTTCATGACAGGATTTCGGCTTTAAAAAAGTCGAACATTTTCATGAAGTATTTCAGCTTCAAAAAAGTTGAAAATTTTCACGAAAGGATTTCGGCTTTAAAAAAGTCGAACATTTTCATGAAGTATTTCGGCTTCAAAAAGATTGAAAATTTTCACGACAGGATTTCAGCTTTAAAAAAGTCGAACATTTTCATGAAGTATTTCGGCTTCAAAAAAGTTGAACATTTTCATGAAGTATTTGGGCTTCAAAAAAGTTGAAAATTTTCACGACAGGATTTCGGCTTTAAAAAATTCGAACATTTTCATGAAGAATTTCAGATTCAAAAAAGTTGAAAGTTTTCATGAAAAGATTTCGGCTTCAAAAAAGTTGAAAATTTTCATGAAAAGATTTCGGCTTCAAAAAAGTTGAAAATTTTCACGACAGGATTTCGGCTTTAAAAAAGTCGAACATTTTCATGAAGTATTTCAGCTTCAAAAAAGTTGAAAATTTTCATGAAAAGATTTCGTCTTCAAAAAAGTTGAAAATTTTCATGAAAAGATTTCGGCTTCAAAAAAGTTGAAAATTTTCACGACAGGATTTCGGCTTTAAAAAAGTCGAACATTTTCATGAAGTATTTCAGCTTCAAAAAAGTTGAAAATTTTCATGAAAAGATTTCGGCTTCAAAAAAGTTGAAAATTTTCATGTAAAGATTTCGGCTTTAAAAGAGTTGAAAATTTTCACGACAGGATTTCTACTTTAAAAAAGTCGAACATTTTCATGAAGTATTTCGGCTTTAAAAAAGTTGAAAATTTTCATGAGGTATTTCGGCTTCAAAAAAGTTGAAAATTTTCATGAAAAGATTTCGGCTTCAAAAAAGTTGAAAATTTTCATGAAAAGATTTCGGCTTCAAAAAAGTTGAAAATTTTCACGACAGGATTTCGGCTTTAAAAAAGTCGAACATTTTCATGAAGTATTTCAGCTTCAAAAAAGTTGAAAATTTTCATG
Source organism: Labrus mixtus (assembly GCF_963584025.1). Classification (NCBI taxonomy): domain Eukaryota; kingdom Metazoa; phylum Chordata; class Actinopteri; order Labriformes; family Labridae; genus Labrus; species Labrus mixtus. The sequence continues at coordinate 290,490 of NC_083619.1, forward strand.
AAAAGATTTCGGCTTCAAAAAAGTTGAAAATTTTCATGAAAAGATTTCGGCTTCAAAAAAGTTGAAAATTTTCACGACAGGATTTCGGCTTTATAAAAGTCGAACATTTTCATGAAGTATTTCAGCTTCAAAAAAGTTGAAAATTTTCGTGAAAAGATTTTGGCTTCAAAAAAGTTGAAAATTTTCACGACAGGATTTCGGCTTTAAAAAAGTCTAACATTTTCATGAAGTATTTCGGCTTCAAAAAGGTTACAAATTTTCATGACAGGATTTCGGCTTTAAAAAAGTCGAACATTTTCATGAAGTATTTCAACTTCAAAAAAGTTGAAAATTTTCATGAAAAGATTTCGGCTTCAAAAAAGTTGAAAATTTTCACGACAGGATTTCGGCTTCAAAAAAGTCTAACATTTTCATGAAGTATTTCGGCTTCAAAAAGGTTACAAATTTTCATGACAGGATTTCGGCTTTAAAAAAGTCGAACATTTTCATGAAGTATTTCAGCTTCAAAAAAGTTGAAAATTTTCACGAAAGGATTTCGGCTTTAAAAAAGTCGAACATTTTCATGAAGTATTTCGGCTTCAAAAAGATTGAAAATTTTCACGACAGGATTTCAGCTTTAAAAAAGTCGAACATTTTCATGAAGTATTTCGGCTTCAAAAAAGTTGAACATTTTCATGAAGTATTTGGGCTTCAAAAAAGTTGAAAATTTTCACGACAGGATTTCGGCTTTAAAAAATTCGAACATTTTCATGAAGAATTTCAGATTCAAAAAAGTTGAAAGTTTTCATGAAAAGATTTCGGCTTCAAAAAAGTTGAAAATTTTCATGAAAAGATTTCGGCTTCAAAAAAGTTGAAAATTTTCACGACAGGATTTCGGCTTTAAAAAAGTCGAACATTTTCATGAAGTATTTCAGCTTCAAAAAAGTTGAAAATTTTCATGAAAAGATTTCGGCTTCAAAAAAGTTGAAAATTTTCATGTAAAGATTTCGGCTTTAAAAGAGTTGAAAATTTTCACGACAGGATTTCTACTTTAAAAAAGTCGAACATTTTCATGAAGTATTTCGGCTTTAAAAAAGTTGAAAATTTTCATGAGGTATTTCGGCTTCAAAAAAGTTGAAAATTTTCATGAAAAGATTTTGGCTTCAAAAAAGTTGAAAATTTTCATGAACAGATTTCGGCTTCAAAAAAGGTGAAAATTTTCACGACAGGATTTCGGCTTTAAAAAAGTCGAACATTTTCATGAAGTATTTTGGCTTCAAAAAATTTCAAAAATTTTCATGAAGTATTTCGGATTTCAAAAAAGTCGAACATTTTCACGACAGGATTTCGGCGTTAAAAAAGTCGAACATTTTCATGAAGTATTTTAGCTTCAAAAAAGTTGAAAATTTTCATATAAAGATTTCGGCTTCAAAAGAGTTGAAAATTTTCATGAAAAGATTTCGGCTTCAAAAAAGTTGAAAATTTTCATGAAAAGATTTCGGCTTCAAAAAAGTTGAAAATTTTCACAACAGGATTTCGGCTTTAAAAAAGTCGAACATTTTCATGAAGTATTTGGGCTTCAAAAAAGTTGAAAATTTTCACGAAAAGATTTCGGCTTTAAAAAAGTCGAACATTTTCATGAAGTATTTCGGCTTCAAAAAAGTTGAACATTTTCATGAAGTATTTGGGCTTCAAAAAAGTTGAATATTTTCACGACAGGATTTCGGCTTTAAAAAAGTCGAACATTTTCATGAAGTATTTCGGCTTCAAAAAAGTTGAAAATTTTCATGAAAAGATTTCGGCTTCAAAAAAGTTGAAAATTTTCATGAAAAGATTTCGGCTTTAAAAGAGTTGAAAATTTTCACGACAGGATTTCTACTTTAAAAAAGTCAAACATTTTCATGAAGTATTTCGGCTTTAAAAAAGTTGAAAATTTTCATGAGGTATTTCGGCTTCAAAAAAGTTGAAAATTTTCACGACAGGATTTCGGCGTTAAAAAAGTCGAACATTTTCATGAAGTATTTCAGATTCAAAAAAGTTGAAAATTTTCATGAAAAGATTTCGGCTTCAAAAAAGTTGAAAATTTTCATGAAAAGATTTCGGATTCAAAAAAGTTGAAAATGTTCATGAAAAGATTTCGGCTTCAAAAAAGTTGAAAATTTTCACAACAGGATTTCGGCTTTAAAAAAGTTGAACATTTTCATGAAGTATTTGGGCTTCAAAAAAGTTGAAAATTTTCACGACAGGATTTCGGCTTTATAAAAGTCGAACATTTTCATGAAGTATTTCAGCTTCAAAAAAGTTGAAAATTTTCATGAAAAGATTTTGGCTTCAAAAAAGTTGAAAATTTTCACGACAGGATTTCGGCTTTAAAAAAGTCTAACATTTTCATGAAGTATTTCGGCTTCAAAAAGGTTACAAATTTTCATGACAGGATTTCGGCTTTAAAAAAGTCGAACATTTTCATGAAGAATTTCAACTTTAAAAAAGTTGAACATTTTCATGAAAAGATTTCGGCTTCAAAAAAGTTGAAAATTTTCATGAAAAGATTTCGGCTTCAAAAAAGTTGAAAATTTTCACGACAGGATTTCGGCTTCAAAAAAGTCTAACATTTTCATGAAGTATTTCGGCTTCAAAAAGGTTACAAATTTTCATGACAGGATTTCGGCTTTAAAAAAGTCGAACATTTTCATGAAGTATTTCAGCTTCAAAAAAGTTGAAAATTTTCACGAAAAGATTTCGGCTTTAAAAAAGTCGAACATTTTCATGAAGTATTTCGGCTTCAAAAAGGTTGAAAATTTTCACGACAGGATTTCGGCTTTAAAAAAGTCGAACATTTTCACGAAGTATTTCGGATTCAAAAAAGTTGAACATTTTCATGAAGTATTTGGGCTTCAAAAAAGTTGAATATTTTCACAACAGGATTTCGGCTTTAGAAAAGTCGAACATTTTCATGAAGTATTTCAGCTTCAAAAAAGTTGAAAATTTTCATGAAAAGATTTCGGCTTCAAAAAAGTTGAAAATTTTCATGAAAAGATTTCGGCTTCAAAAAAGTTGAAAATTTTCACGACAGGATTTCGGCTTTAAAAAAGTCTAACATTTTCATGAAGTATTTCGGCTTCAAAAAGGTTACAAATTTTCATGACAGGATTTCGGCTTTAAAAAAGTCGAACATTTTCATGAAGTATTTCAGCTTCAAAAAAGTTGAAAATTTTCACGAAAAGATTTCGGCTTTAAAAAAGTCGAACATTTTCATGAAGTATTTCGGCTTCAAAAAGGTTGAAAATTTTCACGACAGGATTTCGGCTTTAAAAAAGTCGAACATTTTCACGAAGTATTTCGGATTCAAAAAAGTTGAACATTTTCATGAAGTATTTGGGCTTCAAAAAAGTTGAATATTTTCACAACAGGATTTCGGCTTTAGAAAAGTCGAACATTTTCATGAAGTATTTCAGCTTCAAAAAAGTTGAAAATTTTCATGAAAAGATTTCGGCTTCAAAAAAGTTGAAAATTTTCATGAAAAGATTTCGGCTTCAAAAAAGTTGAAAATTTTCACGACAGGATTTCGGCTTTATAAAAGTCGAACATTTTCATGAAGTATTTCAGCTTCAAAAAAGTTGAAAATTTTCATGAAAAGATTTTGGCTTCAAAAAAGTTGAAAATTTTCACGACAGGATTTCGGCTTTAAAAAAGTCTAACATTTTCATGAAGTATTTCGGCTTCAAAAAGGTTACAAATTTTCATGACAGGATTTCGGCTTTAAAAAAGTCGAACATTTTCATGAAGTATTTCAACTTCAAAAAAGTTGAAAATTTTCATGAAAAGATTTCGGCTTCAAAAAAGTTGAAAATTTTCATGAAGTATTTGGGCTTCAAAAAAGTTGAATATTTTCACGACAGGATTTCGGCTTCAAAAAAGTCTAACATTTTCATGAAGTATTTCGGCTTCAAAAAGGTTACAAATTTTCATGACAGGATTTCGGCTTTAAAAAAGTCGAACATTTTAATGAAGTATTTCAGCTTCAAAAAAGTTGAAAATTTTCACGAAAGGATTTCGGCTTTAAAAAAGTTGAACATTTTCATGAAGTATTTCGGCTTCAAAAAAGTTGAACATTTTCATGAAGTATTTGGGCTTCAAAAAAGTTGAATATTTTCACGACAGGATTTCGGCTTTAAAAAAGTCGAACATTTTCATGAAGTATTTCGGCTTCAAAAAGGTTACAAATTTTCATGACAGGATTTCGGCTTTAAAAAAGTCGAACATTTTAATGAAGTATTTCAGCTTCAAAAAAGTTGAAAATTTTCATGAAAGGATTTCGGCTTTAAAAAAGTCGAACATTTTCATGAAGTATTTCGGCTTCAAAAAGGTTGAAAATTTTCACGACAGGATTTCGGCTTTAAAAAAGTCTAACATTTTCATGAAGTATTTCGGCTTCAAAAAGGTTACAAATTTTCATGACAGGATTTCGGCTTTAAAAAAGTCGAACATTTTCATGAAGTATTTCAACTTCAAAAAAGTTGAAAATTTTCATGAAAAGATTTCGGCTTCAAAAAAGTTGAAAATTTTCATGAAGTATTTGGGCTTCAAAAAAGTTGAATATTTTCACGACAGGATTTCGGCTTCAAAAAAGTCTAACATTTTCATGAAGTATTTCGGCTTCAAAAAGGTTACAAATTTTCATGACAGGATTTCGGCTTTAAAAAAGTCGAACATTTTAATGAAGTATTTCAGCTTCAAAAAAGTTGAAAATTTTCACGAAAGGATTTCGGCTTTAAAAAAGTTGAACATTTTCATGAAGTATTTCGGCTTCAAAAAAGTTGAACATTTTCATGAAGTATTTGGGCTTCAAAAAAGTTGAATATTTTCACGACAGGATTTCGGCTTTAAAAAAGTCGAACATTTTCATGAAGTATTTCGGCTTCAAAAAGGTTACAAATTTTCATGACAGGATTTCGGCTTTAAAAAAGTCGAACATTTTAATGAAGAATTTCAACTTCAAAAAAGTTGAAAATTTTCATGAAAAGATTTCGGCTTCAAAAAAGTTGAAAATTTTCATGAAGTATTTGGGCTTCAAAAAAGTTGAATATTTTCACGACAGGATTTCGGCTTCAAAAAAGTCTAACATTTTCATGAAGTATTTCGGCTTCAAAAAGGTTACAAATTTTCATGACAGGATTTCGGCTTTAAAAAAGTCGAACATTTTAATGAAGTATTTCAGCTTCAAAAAAGTTGAAAATTTTCATGAAAGGATTTCGGCTTTAAAAAAGTCGAACATTTTCATGAAGTATTTCGGCTTCAAAAAGGTTGAAAATTTTCACGACAGGATTTCGGCTTTAAAAAAGTCGAACATTTTCATGAAGAATTTCGGCTTCAAAAAAGTTGAACATTTTCATGAAGTATTTGGGCTTCAAAAAAGTTGAAAATTTTCACGACAGGATTTCGGCTTTAAAAAATTCGAACATTTTCATGAAGTATTTCAGATTCAAAAAAGTTGAAAATTTTCATGAAAAAATTTCGGCTTCAAAAAAGTTGAAAATTTTCATGAAAAGATTTCGGCTTCAAAAAAGTTGAAAATTTTCACGACAGGATTTCGGCTTTAAAAAAGTCTAACATTTTCATGAAGTATTTCGGCTTCAAAAAGGTTACAAATTTTCATGACAGGATTTCGGCTTTAAAAAAGTCGAACATTTTCATGAAGTATTTCAGCTTCAAAAAAGTTGAAAATTTTCACGAAAAGATTTCGGCTTTAAAAAAGTCGAACATTTTCATGAAGTATTTCGGCTTCAAAAAGGTTGAAAATTTTCACGACAGGATTTCGGCTTTAAAAAAGTCGAACATTTTCACGAAGTATTTCGGATTCAAAAAAGTTGAACATTTTCATGAAGTATTTGGGCTTCAAAAAAGTTGAATATTTTCACAACAGGATTTCGGCTTTAGAAAAGTCGAACATTTTCATGAAGTATTTCAGCTTCAAAAAAGTTGAAAATTTTCATGAAAAGATTTCGGCTTCAAAAAAGTTGAAAATTTTCATGAAAAGATTTCGGCTTCAAAAAAGTTGAAAATTTTCACGACAGGATTTCGGCTTTATAAAAGTCGAACATTTTCATGAAGTATTTCAGCTTCAAAAAAGTTGAAAATTTTCATGAAAAGATTTTGGCTTCAAAAAAGTTGAAAATTTTCACGACAGGATTTCGGCTTTAAAAAAGTCTAACATTTTCATGAAGTATTTCGGCTTCAAAAAGGTTACAAATTTTCATGACAGGATTTCGGCTTTAAAAAAGTCGAACATTTTCATGAAGTATTTCAACTTCAAAAAAGTTGAAAATTTTCATGAAAAGATTTCGGCTTCAAAAAAGTTGAAAATTTTCATGAAGTATTTGGGCTTCAAAAAAGTTGAATATTTTCACGACAGGATTTCGGCTTCAAAAAAGTCTAACATTTTCATGAAGTATTTCGGCTTCAAAAAGGTTACAAATTTTCATGACAGGATTTCGGCTTTAAAAAAGTCGAACATTTTAATGAAGTATTTCAGCTTCAAAAAAGTTGAAAATTTTCACGAAAGGATTTCGGCTTTAAAAAAGTTGAACATTTTCATGAAGTATTTCGGCTTCAAAAAAGTTGAACATTTTCATGAAGTATTTGGGCTTCAAAAAAGTTGAATATTTTCACGACAGGATTTCGGCTTTAAAAAAGTCGAACATTTTCATGAAGTATTTCGGCTTCAAAAAGGTTACAAATTTTCATGACAGGATTTCGGCTTTAAAAAAGTCGAACATTTTAATGAAGTATTTCAGCTTCAAAAAAGTTGAAAATTTTCATGAAAGGATTTCGGCTTTAAAAAAGTCGAACATTTTCATGAAGTATTTCGGCTTCAAAAAGGTTGAAAATTTTCACGACAGGATTTCGGCTTTAAAAAAGTCGAACATTTTCATGAAGAATTTCGGCTTCAAAAAAGTTGAACATTTTCATGAAGTATTTGGGCTTCAAAAAAGTTGAAAATTTTCACGACAGGATTTCGGCTTTAAAAAATTCGAACATTTTCATGAAGTATTTCAGATTCAAAAAAGTTGAAAATTTTCATGACAAGATTTCGGCTTCAAAAAAGTTGAAAATTTTCATGAAAAGATTTCGGCTTCAAAAAAGTTGAAAATTTTCACGACAGGATTTCGGCTTTAAAAAAGTCTAACATTTTCATGAAGTATTTCGGCTTCAAAAAGGTTACAAATTTTCATGACAGGATTTCGGCTTTAAAAAAGTCGAACATTTTCATGAAGTATTTCAGCTTCAAAAAAGTTGAAAATTTTCATGAAAGGATTTCGGCTTCAAAAAAGTCGAACATTTTCATGAAGTATTTCAGCTTCAAAAAAGTTGAAAATTTTCACGAAAAGATTTCGGCTTTAAAAAAGTCGAACATTTTCATGAAGTATTTCGGCTTCAAAAAGGTTGAAAATTTTCACGACAGGATTTCGGCTTTAAAAAAGTCGAACATTTTCATGAAGTATTTCGGATTCAAAAAAGTTGAACATTTTCATGAAGTATTTGGGCTTCAAAAAAGTTGAATATTTTCACATCAGGATTTCGGCTTTAGAAAAGTCGAACATTTTCATGAAGTATTTCAGCTTCAAAAAAGTTGAAAATTTTCATGAAAAGATTTCGGCTTCAAAAAAGTTGAAAATTTTCATGAAAAGATTTCGGCTTCAAAAAAGTTGAAAATTTTCACGACAGGATTTCGGCTTTATAAAAGTCGAACATTTTCATGAAGTATTTCAGCTTCAAAAAAGTTGAAAATTTTCATGAAAAGATTTTGGCTTCAAAAAAGTTGAAAATTTTCACGACAGGATTTCGGCTTTAAAAAAGTCTAACATTTTCATGAAGTATTTCGGCTTCAAAAAGGTTACAAATTTTCATGACAGGATTTCGGCTTTAAAAAAGTCGAACATTTTCATGAAGTATTTCAACTTCAAAAAATTTGAAAATTTTCATGAAAAGATTTCGGCTTCAAAAAAGTTGAAAATTTTCATGAAGTATTTGGGCTTCAAAAAAGTTGAATATTTTCACGACAGGATTTCGGCTTCAAAAAAGTCTAACATTTTCATGAAGTATTTCGGCTTCAAAAAGGTTACAAATTTTCATGACAGGATTTCGGCTTTAAAAAAGTCGAACATTTTACTGAAGTATTTCAGCTTCAAAAAAGTTGAAAATTTTCACGAAAGGATTTCGGCTTTAAAAAAGTTGAACATTTTCATGAAGTATTTCGGCTTCAAAAAAGTTGAACATTTTCATGAAGTATTTGGGCTTCAAAAAAGTTGAATATTTTCACGACAGGATTTCGGCTTTAAAAAAGTCGAACATTTTCATGAAGTATTTCAGCTTCAAAAAAGTTGAAAATTTTCATGAAAAGATTTCGGCTTCAAAAAAGTTGAAAATTTTCATGAAAAGATTTCGGCTTCAAAAAAGTTGAAAATTTTCACGACAGGATTTCGGCTTTAAAAAAGTTGAACATTTTCATGAAGTATTTGGGCTTCAAAAAAGTTGAAAATTTTCACGACAGGATTTCGGCTTTAAAAAATTCGAACATTTTCATGAAGTATTTCAGATTCAAAAAAGTTGAAAATTTTCATGAAAAGATTTCGGCTTCAAAAAAGTTGAAAATTTTCATGAAAAGATTTCGGCTTCAAAAAAGTTGAAAATTTTCACGACAGGATTTCGGCTTTATAAAAGTCGAACATTTTCATGAAGTATTTCAGCTTCAAAAAAGTTGAAAATTTTCATGAAAAGATTTTGGCTTCAAAAAAGTTGAAAATTTTCACGACAGGATTTCGGTTTTAAAAAGTCTAACATTTTCATGAAGTATTTCGGCTTCAAAAAGGTTACAAATTTTCATGACAGGATTTCGGCTTTAAAAAAGTCGAACATTTTCATGAAGTATTTCAACTTCAAAAAAGTTGAAAATTTTCATGAAAAGATTTCGGCTTCAAAAAAGTTGAAAATTTTCATGAAGTATTTGGGCTTCAAAAAAGTTGAATATTTTCACGACAGGATTTCGGCTTCAAAAAAGTCGAACATTTTCATGAAGTATTTCGGCTTCAAAAAAGTTGAAAATTTTCACGACAGGATTTCGGCTTTAAAAAAGTCGAACATTTTCATGAAGTATTTCGGCTTCAAAAAAGTTGAACATTTTCATGAAGTATTTGGGCTTCAAAAAAGTTGAAAATTTTCACGACAGGATTTCGGCTTTAAAAAATTCGAACATTTTCATGAAGTATTTCAGATTCAAAAAAGTTGAAAATTTTCATGAAAAGATTTCGGCTTCAAAAAAGTTGAAAATTTTCATGAAAAGATTTCGGCTTCAAAAAAGTTGAAAATTTTCACGACAGGATTTCGGCTTTAAAAAAGTCGAACATTTTCATGAAGTATTTCAGCTTCAAAAAAGTTGAAAATTTTCATGAAAAGATTTCGGCTTCAAAAAAGTTGAAAATTTTCATGAAAAGATTTCGGCTTCAAAAAAGTTGAAAATTTTCACGACAGGATTTCGGCTTTAAAAAAGTCGAACATTTTCATGAAGTATTTCAGCTTCAAAAAAGTTGAAAATTTTCATGAAAAGATTTCGGCTTCAAAAAAGTTGAAAATTTTCATGAAAAGATTTCGGCTTTAAAAGAGTTGAAAATTTTCACGACAGGATTTCGGCGTTAAAAAAGTCGAACATTTTCATGAAGTATTTCAGATTCAAAAAAGTTGAAAATTTTCATGAAAAGATTTCGGCTTCAAAAAAGTTGAAAATTTTCATGAAAAGATTTCGGATTCAAAAAAGTTGAAAATTTTCATGAAAAGATTTCGGCTTCAAAAAAGTTGAAAATTTTCACGACAGGATTTCGGCTTTAAAAATGTCGAACATTTTCATGAAGTATTTCAGCTTCAAAAAAGTTGAAAATTTTCATGAAAAGATTTCGGATTCAAAAAAGTGGAAAATTTTCATGAAAAGATTTCGGCTTCAAAAAAGTTGAAAATTTTCACGACATGATTTCGGCTTTAAAAATGTCGAACATTTTCATGAAGTATTTCAGCTTCAAAAAAGTTGAAAATTTTCATGAAGTATTTGGGCTTCAAAAAAGTTGAATATTTTCACGACAGGATTTCGGCTTCGAAAAAGTCTAACATTTTCATGAAGTATTTCGGCTTCAAAAAGGTTACAAATTTTCATGACAGGATTTCGGCTTTAAAAAAGTCGAACATTTTCATGAAGTATTTCAGCTTCAAAAAAGTTGAAAATTTTCATGAAAAGATTTCGGCTTCAAAAAAGTTGAAAATTTTCATGAAGTATTTGGGCTTCAAAAAAGTTGAATATTTTCACGACAGGATTTCGGCTTTAAAAAAGTCGAACATTTTCATGAAGTATTTCAGCTTCAAAAAAGTTGAAAATTTTCATGAAAAGATTTCGGCTTCAAAAAAGTTGAAAATTTTCACGACAGGATTTCGGCTTTAAGAAAGTCGAACATTTTCATCAAGTATTTCAGCTTCAAAAAAGTTGAAAATTTTCATGAAGTATTTGGGCTTCAAAAAAGTTGAATATTTTCACGACAGGATTTCGGCTTCAAAAAAGTCTAACATTTTCATGAAGTATTTCGGCTTCAAAAAGGTTACAAATTTTCATGACAGGATTTCGGCTTTAAAAAAGTCGAACATTTTCATGAAGTATTTCAGCTTCAAAAAAGTTGAAAATTTTCATGAAAAGATTTCGGCTTCAAAAAAGTTGAAAATTTTCATGAAGTATTTGGGCTTCAAAAAAGTTGAATATTTTCACGACAGGATTTCGGCTTTAAAAAAGTCGAACATTTTCATGAAGTATTTCAGCTTCAAAAAAGTTGAAAATTTTCATGAAAAGATTTCGGCTTCAAAAAAGTTGAAAATTTTCATGAAAAGATTTCGGCTTCAAAAAAGTTGAAAATTTTCACGACAGGATTTCGGCTTTAAAAAAGTCGAACATTTTCATGAAGTATTTCAGCTTCAAAAAAGTTGAAAATTTTCATGAAAAGATTTCGGCTTCAAAAAAGTTGAAAATTTTCATGAAAAGATTTCGGCTTTAAAAGAGTTGAAAATTTTCACGACAGGATTTCTACTTTAAAAAAGTCGAACATTTTCATGAAGTATTTCGGCTTTAAAAAAGTTGAAAATTTTCATGAGGTATTTCGGCTTCAAAAAAGTTGAAAATTTTCACGACAGGTTTTCGGCGTTAAAAAAGTCGAACATTTTCATGAAGTATTTCAGATTCAAAAAAGTTGAAAATTTTCATGAAAAGATTTCGGCTTCAAAAAAGTTGAAAATTTTCATGAAAAGATTTCGGATTCAAAAAAGTTGAAAATTTTCATGAAAAGATTTCGGCTTCAAAAAAGTTGAAAATTTTCACGACAGGATTTCGGCTTTAAAAATGTCGAACATTTTCATGAAGTATTTCAGCTTCAAAAAAGTTGAAAATTTTCATGAAAAGATTTCGGATTCAAAAAAGTTGAAAATTTTCATGAAAAGATTTCGGCTTCAAAAAAGTTGAAAATTTTCACGACAGTATTCGGCTTTAAAAAATGTCGAACATTTTCATGAAGTATTTCAGCTTCAAAAAAGTTGAAAATTTTCATGAAAAGATTTCGGCTTCAAAAAAGTTGAAAATTTTCATGAACAGATTTCGGCTTCAAAAAAGGTGAAAATTTTCACGACAGGATTTCGGCTTTAAAAAAGTTGAAAATTTTCATGAACAGATTTCGGCTTCAAAAAAGGTGAAAATTTTCACGACAGGATTTCGGATTCAAAAAAGTCGAACATTTTCACGACAGGATTTCGGCGTTAAAAAAGTCGAACATTTTCATGAAGTATTTTAGCTTCAAAAAAGTTGAAAATTTTCATGAAAAGATTTCGGCTTCAAAAGAGTTGAAAATTTTCATGAAAAGATTTCGGCTTCAAAAAAGTTGAAAATTTTCATGAAAAGATTTCGGCTTCAAAAAAGTTGAAAATTTTCACAACAGGATTTCGGCTTTAAAAAAGTCGAACATTTTCATGAAGTATTTCGGCTTCAAAAAAGTTGAAAATTTTCACGAAAAGATTTCGGCTTTAAAAAAGTCGAACATTTTCATGAAGTATTTCGGCTTCAAAAAGGTTGAAAATTTTCACGACAGGATTTCGGCTTTAAAAAAGTCTAACATTTTCATGAAGTATTTCGGCTTCAAAAAGGTTACAAATTTTCATGACAGGATTTCGGCTTTAAAAAAGTCGAACATTTTCATGAAGTATTTCAACTTCAAAAAAGTTGAAAATTTTCATGAAAAGATTTCGGCTTCAAAAAAGTTGAAAATTTTCATGAAGTATTTGGGCTTCAAAAAAGTTGAATATTTTCACGACAGGATTTCGGCTTCAAAAAAGTCTAACATTTTCATGAAGTATTTCGTCTTCAAAAAGGTTACAAATTTTCATGACAGGATTTCGGCTTTAAAAAAGTCGAACATTTTCATGAAGTATTTCAGCTTCAAAAAAGTTGAAAATTTTCATGAAAAGATTTCGGCTTCAAAAAAGTTGAAAATTTTCATGAAGTATTTCAGCTTCAAAAAAGTTGAAAATTTTCATGAAAAGATTTCGGCTTCAAAAAAGTTGAAAATTTTCATGAAAAGATTTCGGCTTCAAAAAAGTTGAAAATTTTCACGACAGGATTTCGGCTTTAAAAAAGTCTAACATTTTCATGAAGTATTTCAGCTTCTAAAAAGTTGAATATTTTCACGACAGGATTTCGGCTTTAAAAAAGTCGAACATTTTCATGAAGTATTTCAGCTTCAAAAAAGTTGAAAATTTTCATGAAAAGATTTCGGCTTCAAAAAAGTTGAAAATTTTCATGAAAAGATTTCGGCTTCAAAAAAGTTGAAAATTTTCACGACAGGATTTCGGCTTCAAAAAAGTCTAACATTTTCATGAAGTATTTCAGCTTCTAAAAAGTTGAAAATTTTCATGAAAAGATTTCGGCTTCAAAAAAGTTGAAAATTTTCATGAAAAGATTTCGGCTTCAAAAGAGTTGAAAATTTTCACGACACGATTTCGACTTTAAAAAAGTCGAACATTTTCATGAAGTATTTCGGCTTTAAAAAAGTTGAAAATTTTCATGAAGTATTTCGAATTCAAAAAAGTTGAAAATTTTCACGACAGGATTTCGGCGTTAAAAAAGTTGAAAATTTTCATGAAGTATTTCAGATTCAAAAAAGTTGAAAATTTTCATGAAAAGATTTCGGCTTCAAAAAAGTTGAAAATTTTCATGAAAAGATTTCGGCTTCAAAAAAGTTGAAAATTTTCACGACAGGATTTCGGCTTTAAAAAATGTCGAACATTTTCATGAAGTATTTCAGCTTCAAAAAAGTTGAAAATTTTCATGAAAAGATTTCGGCTTCAAAAAAGTTGAAAATTTTCATGAACAGATTTCGGCTTCAAAAAAGGTGAAAATTTTCACGACAGGATTTCGGCTTTAAAAAAGTCGAACATTTTCATGAAGTATTTTGGCTTCAAAAAATTTCAAAAATTTTCATGAAGTATTTCGGATTCAAAAAAGTCGAACATTTTCACGACAGGATTTCGGCGTTAAAAAAGTCGAACATTTTCATGAAGTATTTCAGCTTCTAAAAAGTTGAATATTTTCATGACAGGATTTCGGCTTTAAAAAAGTCGAACATTTTCATGAAGTATTTCAGCTTAAAAAAAGTTGAAAATTTTCATGAAAAGATTTCGGCTTCAAAAAAGTTGAAAATTTTCATGAAAAGATTTCGGCTTCAAAAAAGTTGAAAATTTTCACGACAGGATTTTGGCTTTAAAAATGTCGAACATTTTCATGAAGTATTTCAGATTCAAAAAAGTTGAACATTTTCATGAAAAGATTTCGGCTTCAAAAAAGTTGAAAATTTTCATGAAAAGATTTCGGCTTCAAAAAAGTTGAAAATTTTCACGACAGGATTTCGGCTTTAAAAAAGTTGAACATTTTCATGAAGTATTTGGGCTTCAAAAAAGTTGAAAATTTTCACGACAGGATTTCGGCTTTAAAAAATTCGAACATTTTCATGAAGTATTTCAGATTCAAAAAAGTTGAACATTTTCATGAAAAGATTTCGGCTTCAAAAAAGTTGAAAATTTTCATGAAAAGATTTTGGCTTCAAAAAAGTTGAAAATTTTCACGACAGGATTTCGGCTTTAAAAAAATCGAACATTTTCATGAAGTATTTCAGCTTCAAAAAAGTTGAAAATTTTCATGAAAAGATTTTGGCTTCAAAAAAGTTGAAAATTTTCACGACAGGATTTCGGCTTTAAAAAAGTCGAACATTTTCATGAAGTATTTCAGCTTCAAAAAAGTTGAAAATTTTCATGAAAAGATTTCGGCTTCAAAAAAGTTGAAAATTTTCATGAAAAGATTTCGGCTTCAAAAAAGTTGAAAATTTTCACGACAGGATTTCGGCTTTAAAAAAGTTGAACATTTTCATGAAGTATTTGGGCTTCAAAAAAGTTGAAAATTTTCACGAAAAGATTTCGGCTTCAAAAAAGTCGAACATTTTCATGAAGTATTTCAGCTTCAAAAAAGTTGAAAATTTTCATGAAAAGATTTCGGCTTCAAAATAGTTGAAAATTTTCATGAAAAGATTTCGGCTTCAAAAGAGTTGAAAATTTTCACGACACGATTTCGACTTTAAAAAAGTCGAACATTTTCATGAAGTATTTCGGCTTTAAAAAAGTTGAAAATTTTCATGAAGTATTTCGAATTCAAAAAAGTTGAAAATTTTCACGACAGGATTTCGGCGTTAAAAAAGTTGAAAATTTTCATGAAGTATTTCAGATTCAAAAAAGTTGAACATTTTCATGAAAAGATTTCGGCTTCAAAAGAGTTGAAAATTTTCATGAAAAGATTTCGGCTTCAAAAAAGTTGAAAATTTTCACGACAGGATTTCGGCTTTAAAAAAGTCGAACATTTTCATGAAGTATTTCGGCTTCAAAAAAGTTGAAAATTTTCACGAAAAGATTTCGGCTTTAAAAAATCGAACATTTTCATGAAGTATTTCGGCTTCAAAAAGGTTGAAAATTTTCACGACAGGATTTCGGCTTTAAAAAAGTCTAACATTTTCATGAAGTATTTCGGCTTCAAAAAGGTTACAAATTTTCATGACAGGATTTCGGCTTTAAAAAAGTCGAACATTTTCATGAAGTATTTCAACTTCAAAAAAGTTGAAAATTTTCATGAAAAGATTTCGGCTTCAAAAAAGTTGAAAATTTTCATGAAGTATTTGGGCTTCAAAAAAGTTGAATATTTTCACGACAGGATTTCGGCTTCAAAAAAGTCTAACATTTTCATGAAGTATTTCGGCTTCAAAAAGGTTACAAATTTTCATGACAGGATTTCGGCTTTAAAAAAGTCGAACATTTTCATGAAGTATTTCAGCTTCAAAAAAGTTGAAAATTTTCATGAAAAGATTTCGGCTTCAAAAAAGTTGAAAATTTTCATGAAGTATTTCAGCTTCAAAAAAGTTGAAAATTTTCATGAAAAGATTTCGGCTTCAAAAAAGTTGAAAATTTTCATGAAAAGATTTCGGCTTCAAAAAAGTTGAAAATTTTCACGACAGGATTTCGGCTTTAAAAAAGTCTAACATTTTCATGAAGTATTTCAGCTTCTAAAAAGTTGAATATTTTCACGACAGGATTTCGGCTTTAAAAAAGTCGAACATTTTCATGAAGTATTTCAGATTCAAAAAAGTTGAAAATTTTCATGAAAAGATTTCGGCTTCAAAAAAGTTGCAAATTTTCATGAAAAGATTTCGGCTTCAAAAAAGTTGAAAATTTTCATGAAAAGATTTCGTCTTCAAAAAAGTTGAAAATTTTCACGACAGGATTTCGGCTTTAAAAAAGTTGAACATTTTCATGAAGTATTTGGGCTTCAAAAAAGTTGAAAATTTTCACGACAGGATTTCGGCTTTAAAAAATTCGAACATTTTCATGAAGTATTTCAGATTCAAAAAAGTTGAACATTTTCATGAAAAGATTTCGGCTTCAAAAAAGTTGAAAATTTTCATGAAAAGATTTCGGCTTCAAAAAAGTTGAAAATTTTCACGACAGGATTTCGGCTTTAAAAAAGTCGAACATTTTCATGAAGTATTTCAGCTTCAAAAAAGTTGAAAATTTTCATGAAAAGATTTTGGCTTCAAAAAAGTTGAAAATTTTCACGACAGGATTTCGGCTTTAAAAAAGTCGAACATTTTCATGAAGTATTTCAGCTTCAAAAAAGTTGAAAATTTTCATGAAAAGATTTCGGCTTCAAAAAAGTTGAAAATTTTCATGAAAAGATTTCGGCTTCAAAAAAGTTGAAAATTTTCATGAAAAGATTTCGGCTTCAAAAAAGTTGAAAATTTTCACGACAGGATTTCGGCTTTAAAAAAGTTGAACATTTTCATGAAGTATTTGGGCTTCAAAAAAGTTGAAAATTTTCACGAAAAGATTTCGGCTTCAAAAAAGTCGAACATTTTCATGAAGTATTTCAGCTTCAAAAAAGTTGAAAATTTTCATGAAAAGATTTTGGCTTCAAAAAAGTTGAAAATTTTCACGACAGGATTTCGGCTTTAAAAAAGTCGAACATTTTCATGAAGTATTTCAGCTTCAAAAAAGTTGAAAATTTTCATGAAAAGATTTCGGCTTCAAAAAAGTTGAAAATTTTCATGAAAAGATTTCGGCTTCAAAAAAGTTGAAAATTTTCATGAAAAGATTTCGGCTTCAAAAAAGTTGAAAATTTTCACGACAGGATTTCGGCTTTAAAAAAGTTGAACATTTTCATGAAGTATTTGGGCTTCAAAAAAGTTGAAAATTTTCACGAAAAGATTTCGGCTTCAAAAAAGTCGAACATTTTCATGAAGTATTTCAGCTTCAAAAAAGTTGAAAATTTTCATGAAAAGATTTCGGCTTCAAAAAAGTTGAAAATTTTCATGAAAAGATTTCGGCTTCAAAAGAGTTGAAAATTTTCACGACACGATTTCGACTTTAAAAAAGTCGAACATTTTCATGAAGTATTTCGGCTTTAAAAAAGTTGAAAATTTTCATGAAGTATTTCGAATTCAAAAAAGTTGAAAATTTTCACGACAGGATTTCGGCGTTAAAAAAGTTGAAAATTTTCATGAAGTATTTCAGATTCAAAAAAGTTGAAAATTTTCATGAAAATATTTCGGCTTCAAAAGAGTTGAAAATTTTCATGAAAAGATTTCGGCTTCAAAAAAGTCGAACATTTTCATGAAGTATTTCAGCTTCAAAAAAGTTGAAAATTTTCATGAAAAGATTTCGGCTTCAAAAAAGTTGAAAATTTTCATGAAAAGATTTCGGCTTCAAAAGAGTTGAAAATTTTCACGACACGATTTCGACTTTAAAAAAGTCGAACATTTTCATGAAGTATTTCGGCTTTAAAAAAGTTGAAAATTTTCATGAAGTATTTCGAATTCAAAAAAGTTGAAAATTTTCACGACAGGATTTCGGCGTTAAAAAAGTTGAAAATTTTCATGAAGTATTTCAGATTCAAAAAAGTTGAAAATTTTCATGAAAATATTTCGGCTTCAAAAGAGTTGAAAATTTTCATGAAAAGATTTCGGCTTCAAAAAAGTTGAAAATTTTCACGACAGGATTTCGGCTTTAAAAAAGTCGAACATTTTCATGAAGTATTTCGGCTTCAAAAAAGTTGAAAATTTTCACGAAAAGATTTCGGCTTTAAAAAAGTCGAACATTTTCATGAAGTATTTCGGCTTCAAAAAGGTTGAAAATTTTCACGACAGGATTTCGGCTTTAAAAAAGTCTAACATTTTCATGAAGTATTTCGGCTTCAAAAAGGTTACAAATTTTCATGACAGGATTTCGGCTTTAAAAAAGTCGAACATTTTCATGAAGTATTTCAACTTCAAAAAAGTTGAAAATTTTCATGAAAAGATTTCGGCTTCAAAAAAGTTGAAAATTTTCATGAAGTATTTGGGCTTCAAAAAAGTTGAATATTTTCACGACAGGATTTCGGCTTCAAAAAAGTCTAACATTTTCATGAAGTATTTCGGCTTCAAAAAGGTTAGAAATTTTCATGACAGGATTTCGGCTTTAAAAAAGTCGAACATTTTCATGAAGTATTTCAGCTTCAAAAAAGTTGAAAATTTTCATGAAAAGATTTCGGCTTCAAAAAAGTTGAAAATTTTCATGAAAAGATTTCGGCTTCAAAAGAGTTGAAAATTTTCACGACACGATTTCGACTTTAAAAAAGTCGAACATTTTCATGAAGTATTTCGGCTTTAAAAAATTTGAAAATTTTCATGAAGTATTTCGAATTCAAAAAAGTTGAAAATTTTCACGACAGGATTTCGGCGTTAAAAAAGTTGAAAATTTTCATGAAGTATTTCAGATTCAAAAAAGTTGAAAATTTTCATGAAAATATTTCGGCTTCAAAAGAGTTGAAAATTTTCATGAAAAGATTTCGGCTTCAAAAAAGTTGAAAATTTTCACGACAGGATTTCGGCTTTAAAAAAGTCGAACATTTTCATGAAGTATTTCGGCTTCAAAAAAGTTGAAAATTTTCACGAAAACATTTCGGCTTTAAAAAAGTCGAACATTTTCATGAAGTATTTCGGCTTCAAAAAGGTTGAAAATTTTCACGACAGGATTTCGGCTTTAAAAAAGTCTAACATTTTCATGAAGTATTTCGGCTTCAAAAAGGTTACAAATTTTCATGACAGGATTTCGGCTTTAAAAAAGTCGAACATTTTCATGAAGTATTTCAACTTCAAAAAAGTTGAAAATTTTCATGAAAAGATTTCGGCTTCAAAAAAGTTGAAAATTTTCATGAAGTATTTGGGCTTCAAAAAAGTTGAATATTTTCACGACAGGATTTCGGCTTCAAAAAAGTCTAACATTTTCATGAAGTATTTCGGCTTCAAAAAGGTTAGAAATTTTCATGACAGGATTTCGGCTTTAAAAAAGTCGAACATTTTCATGAAGTATTTCAGCTTCAAAAAAGTTGAAAATTTTCATGAAAAGATTTCGGCTTCAAAAAAGTTGAAAATTTTCATGAAAAGATTTCGGCTTCAAAAGAGTTGAAAATTTTCACGACACGATTTCGACTTTAAAAAAGTCGAACATTTTCATGAAGTATTTCGGCTTTAAAAAATTTGAAAATTTTCATGAAGTATTTCGAATTCAAAAAAGTTGAAAATTTTCACGACAGGATTTCGGCGTTAAAAAAGTTGAAAATTTTCATGAAGTATTTCAGATTCAAAAAAGTTGAAAATTTTCATGAAAATATTTCGGCTTCAAAAGAGTTGAAAATTTTCATGAAAAGATTTCGGCTTCAAAAAAGTTGAAAATTTTCACGACAGGATTTCGGCTTTAAAAAAGTCGAACATTTTCATGAAGTATTTCGGCTTCAAAAAAGTTGAAAATTTTCACGAAAACATTTCGGCTTTAAAAAAGTCGAACATTTTCATGAAGTATTTCGGCTTCAAAAAGGTTGAAAATTTTCACGACAGGATTTCGGCTTTAAAAAAGTCTAACATTTTCATGAAGTATTTCGGCTTCAAAAAGGTTACAAATTTTCATGACAGGATTTCGGCTTTAAAAAAGTCGAACATTTTCATGAAGTATTTCAACTTCAAAAAAGTTGAAAATTTTCATGAAAAGATTTCGGCTTCAAAAAAGTTGAAAATTTTCATGAAGTATTTGGGCTTCAAAAAAGTTGAATATTTTCACGACAGGATTTCGGCTTCAAAAAAGTCTAACATTTTCATGAAGTATTTCGGCTTCAAAAAGGTTACAAATTTTCATGACAGGATTTCGGCTTTAAAAAAGTCGAACATTTTCATGAAGTATTTCAGCTTCAAAAAAGTTGAAAATTTTCATGAAAAGATTTCGGCTTCAAAAAAGTTGAAAATTTTCATGAAGTATTTCAGCTTCAAAAAAGTTGAAAATTTTCATGAAAAGATTTCGGCTTCAAAAAAGTTGAAAATTTTCATGAAAAGATTTCGGCTTCAAAAAAGTTGAAAATTTTCACGACAGGATTTCGGCTTTAAAAAAGTCTAACATTTTCATGAAGTATTTCAGCTTCTAAAAAGTTGAATATTTTCACGACAGGATTTCGGCTTTAAAAAAGTCGAACATTTTCATGAAGTATTTCAGCTTCAAAAAAGTTGAAAATTTTCATGAAAAGATTTCGGCTTCAAAAAAGTTGAAAATTTTCATGAAAAGATTTCGGCTTCAAAAAAGTTGAAAATTTTCACGACAGGATTTCGGCTTCAAAAAAGTCTAACATTTTCATGAAGTATTTCAGCTTCTAAAAATTTGAAAATTTTCATGAAAAGATTTCGGCTCCAAAAAAGTTTAAAATTTTCATGAAAAGATTTCGGCTTCAAAAAAGTTGAAAATTTTCACGACAGGATTTCGGCTTTAAAAAAGTCGAACATTTTCATGAAGTATTTCGGATTCAAAAAAGTTGAAAATTTTCATGAAAAGATTTTGGCTTCAAAAAAGTTGAAAATTATCATGAAAAGATTTCGGCATCAAAAAAGTTGAAAATTTTCACGACAGGATTTCGGCTTCAAAAAAGTCGAACATTTTCATGAAGTATTTCAGCTTCAAAAAAGTTGAAAATTTTCATGAAAAGATTTCGGCTTCAAAAAAGTTAAAAATTTTCATGAAAAGATTTCGGCTTCAAAAGAGTTGAAAATTTTCACGACACGATTTCGACTTTAAAAAAGTCGAACATTTTCATGAAGTATTTCGGCTTTAAAAAAGTTGAAAATTTTCATGAAGTATTTCGAATTCAAAAAAGTTGAAAATTTTAACGACAGGATTTCGGCGTTAAAAAAGTTGAAAATTTTCATGAAGTATTTCAGATTCAAAAAAGTTGAAAATTTTCATGAAAAGATTTCGGCTTCAAAAAAGTTGAAAATTTTCATGAAAAGATTTCGGCTTCAAAAAAGTTGAAAATTTTCATGAAAAGATTTCGGCTTCAAAAAAGTTGAAAATTTTCACGACAGGATTTCGGCTTTAAAAAAGTTGAACATTTTCATGAAGTATTTGGGCTTCAAAAAAGTTGAAAATTTTCACGACAGGATTTCGGCTTTAAAAAATTCGAACATTTTTCATGAAGTATTTCAGATTCAAAAAAGTTGAAAATTTTCATGAAAAGATTTCGGCTTCAAAAAAGTTGAAAATTTTCATGAAAAGATTTCGGCTTCAAAAAAGTTGAAAATTTTCACGACAGGATTTCGGCTTTAAAAAAGTCGAACATTTTCATGAAGTATTTCAGCTTCAAAAAAGTTGAAAATTTTCATGAAAAGATTTTGGCTTCAAAAAAGTTGAAAATTTTCACGACAGGATTTCGGCTTCAAAAAAGTCGAACATTTTCATGAAGTATTTCAGCTTCAAAAAAGTTGAAAATTTTCATGAAAAGATTTCGGCTTCAAAAAAGTTGAAAATTTTCATGAAAAGATTTCGGCTTCAAAAAAGTTGAAAATTTTCATGAAAAGATTTCGTCTTCAAAAAAGTTGAAAATTTTCACGACAGGATGTCGGCTTTAAAAAAGTTGAACATTTTCATGAAGTATTTGGGCTTCAAAAAAGTTGAAAATTTTCATGAAAAGATTTCGGCTTCAAAAAAGTTGAAAATTTTCACGACAGGATTTCGGCTTTATAAAAGTCTAACATTTTCATGAAGTATTTCGGATTCAAAAAAGTTGAAAATTTTCATGAAAAGATTTTGGCTTCAAAAAAGTTGAAAATTATCATGAAAAGATTTCGGCTTCAAAAAAGTTGAAAATTTTCACGACAGGATTTCGGCTTCAAAAAAGTCGAACATTTTCATGAAGTATTTCAGCTTCAAAAAAGTTGAAAATTTTCATGAAAAGATTTCGGCTTCAAAAAAGTTGAAAATTTTCATGAAAAGATTTCGGCTTCAAAAGAGTTGAAAATTTTCACGACACGATTTCGACTTTAAAAAAGTCGAACATTTTCATGAAGTATTTCGGCTTTAAAAAAGTTGAAAATTTTTATGAAGTATTTCGAATTCAAAAAAGTTGAAAATTTTTACGACAGGATTTCGGCGTTAAAAAAGTTGAAAATTTTCATGAAGTATTTCAGATTCAAAAAAAGTTGAAAATTTTCATGAAAAGATTTCGGCTTCAAAAAAGTTGCAAATTTTCATGAAAAGATTTCGGCTTCAAAAAAGTTGAATATTTTCATGAAAAGATTTCGGCTTCAAAAAAGTTGAAAATTTTCACGACAGGATTTCGGCTTTAAAAATGTCGAATATTTTCATGAAGTATTTCAGATTCAAAAAAGCTGAAAATTTTCATGAAAAGATTTCGGCATCAAAAAAGTTGAAAATTTTCATGAAAAGATTTCGGCTTCAAAAAAGTTGAAAATTTTCACGACAGGATTTTGGCTTTAAAAATGTCGAACATTTTCATGAAGTATTTCAGATTCAAAAAAGTTGAAAATTTTCATGAAAAGATTTCGGCTTCAAAAAAGTTGAAAATTTTCATGAAAAGATTTCGGCTTCAAAAAAGTTGAAAATTTTCACGACAGGATTTCGGCTTTAAAAAAGTTGAACATTTTCATGAAGTATTTGGGCTTCAAAAAAGTTGAACATTTTCATGAAGTATTTGGGCTTCAAAAAAGTTGAATATTTTCACGACAAGATTTCGGCTTTAAAAAAGTCGAACATTTTCATGAAGTATTTCAGCTTCAAAAAAGTTGAAAATTTTCATGAAAAGATTTCGGCTTCAAAAAAGTTGAAAATTTTCATGAAAAGATTTCGGCTTCAAAAAAGTTGAAAATTTTCACGACAGGATTTCGGCTTTAAAAAAGTCGAACATTTTCATGAAGTATTTCAGCTTCAAAAAAGTTGAAAATTTTCATGAAAAGATTTCGGTTTCAAAAAAGTTGAAAATTTTCACGACAGGATTTCGGCTTTAAAAAAGTCGAACATTTTCATGAAGTATTTCAGCTTCAAAAAAGTTGAAAATTTTCATGAAAAGATTTCGGCTACAAAAAAGTTGAAAATTTTCATGAAAAGATTTCGGCTTCAAAAAAGTTGAAAATTTTCACGACAGGATTTCGGCTTTAAAAAAGTCCAACGTTTTCATGAAGTATTTGGGCTTCAAAAAAGTCCAACATTTTCATGAAGTATTTGGGCTTCAAAAAAGTTGAAAATTTTCACGACAGGATTTCGGCTTTAAAAAAGTCGAACATTTTCATGAAGTATTTCAGCTTCAAAAAAGTTGAAAATTTTCATGAAAAGATTTCGGCTTCAAAAAAGTTGAAAATTTTCATGAAAAGATTTCGGCTTCAAAAAAGTTTAAAATTTTCACGACAGGATTTCGGCTTTAAAAAAGTCGAACATTTTCATGAAGTATTTCAGCTTCAAAAAAGTTGAAAATTTTCATTAAAAGATTTCGGTTTCAAAAAAGTTGAAAATTTTCACGACAAGATTTCGGCTTTAAAAAAGTCGAACATTTTCATGAAGTATTTCGGATTCAAAAAAGTTGAACATTTTCATGAAAAGATTTCGGCTACAAAAAAGTTGAAAATTTTCATGAAAAAATTTCGGCTTCAAAAAAGTTGAAAATTTTCACGACAGGATTTCGGCTTTAAAAAAGTCGAACATTTTCATGAAGTATTTGGGCTTCATAAAAGTTGAAAATTTTCACGACAGGATTTCAGCTTCAAAAAAGTCGAACATTTTCATGAAGTATTTCGGCTTCAAAAAAGTTGAACATTTTCATGAAGTATTTGGGCTTCAAAAAAGTTGAAAATTTTCACGACAGGATTTCGGCTTTAAAAAAGTCGAACATTTTCATGAAGTATTTCAGCTTCAAAAAAGTTGAAAATTTTAATGAAAAGATTTCGGCTACAAAAAAGTTG
Organism: Labrus mixtus; assembly: GCF_963584025.1. Classification (NCBI taxonomy): domain Eukaryota; kingdom Metazoa; phylum Chordata; class Actinopteri; order Labriformes; family Labridae; genus Labrus; species Labrus mixtus. The sequence continues at coordinate 314,399 of NC_083619.1, forward strand.
AAAATTTTCATGAAAAGATTTCGGCTTCAAAAAAGTTGAAAATTTTCACGACAGGATTTCGGCTTTAAAAAAGTCGAACGTTTTCATGAAGTATTTCGGCTTCAAAAAAGTCGAACATTTTCATGAAGTATTTCGGCTTCAAAAAAGTTGAACATTTTCATGAAGTATTTGGGCTTCAAAAAGGTTGAAAATTTTCAAGACAGGATTTCGGCTTTAAAAAAGTCGAACATTTTCATGAAAAGATTTCGGCTACAAAGAAGTTGAAAATTTTCATGAAAAGATTTCGGCTTCAAAAAAGTTTAAAATTTTCACGACAGGATTTCGGCTTTAAAAAAGTCGAACATTTTCATGAAGTATTTCAGCTTCAAAAAAGTTGAAAATTTTCATTAAAAGATTTCGGTTTCAAAAAAGTTGAAAATTTTCACGACAAGATTTCGGCTTTAAAAAAGTCGAACATTTTCATGAAGTATTTCGGATTCAAAAAAGTTGAACATTTTCATGAAAAGATTTCGGCTACAAAAAAGTTGAAAATTTTCATGAAAAAATTTCGGCTTCAAAAAAGTTGAAAATTTTCACAACAGGATTTCGGCTTTAAAAAAGTCGAACATTTTCATGAAGTATTTGGGCTTCATAAAAGTTGAAAATTTTCACGACAGGATTTCAGCTTCAAAAAAGTCGAACATTTTCATGAAGTATTTCGGCTTCAAAAAAGTTGAACATTTTCATGAAGTATTTGGGCTTCAAAAAAGTTGAAAATTTTCACGACAGGATTTCGGCTTTAAAAAAGTCGAACATTTTCATGAAGTATTTCAGCTTCAAAAAAGTTGAAAATTTTAATGAAAAGATTTCGGCTACAAAAAAGTTGAAAATTTTCATGAAAAGATTTCGGCTTCAAAAAAGTTGAAAATTTTCACGACAGGATTTCGGCTTTAAAAAAGTCGAACGTTTTCATGAAGTATTTCGGCTTCAAAAAAGTCGAACATTTTCATGAAGTATTTCGGATTCAAAAAAGTTGAACATTTTCATGAAAAGATTTCGGCTACAAAAAAGTTGAAAATTTTCATGAAAAAATTTCGGCTTCAAAAAAGTTGAAAATTTTCACGACAGGATTTCGGCTTTAAAAAAGTCGAACATTTTCATGAAGTATTTGGGCTTCATAAAAGTTGAAAATTTTCACGACAGGATTTCAGCTTCAAAAAAGTCGAACATTTTCATGAAGTATTTCGGCTTCAAAAAAGTTGAACATTTTCATGAAGTATTTGGGCTTCAAAAAAGTTGAAAATTTTCACGACAGGATTTCGGCTTTAAAAAAGTCGAACATTTTCATGAAGTATTTCAGCTTCAAAAAAGTTGAAAATTTTAATGAAAAGATTTCGGCTACAAAAAAGTTGAAAATTTTCATGAAAAGATTTCGGCTTCAAAAAAGTTGAAAATTTTCACGACAGGATTTCGGCTTTAAAAAAGTCGAACGTTTTCATGAAGTATTTCGGCTTTAAAAAAGTCGAACATTTTCATGAAGTATTTCGGCTTCAAAAAAGTTGAACATTTTCATGAAGTATTTGGGCTTCAAAAAGGTTGAAAATTTTCACGACAGGATTTCGGCTTTAAAAAAGTCGAACATTTTCATGAAAAGATTTCGGCTACAAAGAAGTTGAAAATTTTCATGAAAAGATTTCGGCTTCAAAAAAGTTGAAAATTTTCATGAAAAGATTTCGGCTTCAAAAAAGTTGAAAATTTTCATGAAAAGATTTCGGTTTCAAAAAAGTTGAAAATTTTCACGACAGGATTTCGGCTTTAAAAAAGTCGAACATTTTCATGAAATATTTCAGCTTCAAAAAAGTTGAAAATTTTCATGAAGTATTTGGGCTTCAAAAAGGTTGAAAATTTTCACGACAGGATTTCAGCTTCAAAAAAGTCGAACATTTTCATGAAGTATTTCGGCTTCAAAAAAGTTGAACATTTTCATGAAGTATTTGGGCTTCAAAAAAGTTGAAAATTTTCACGACAGGATTTCGGCTTTAAAAAAGTCGAACATTTTCATGAAGTATTTCAGCTTCAAAAAAGTTGAAAATTTTCATGAAAAGATTTCGGCTTCAAAAAAGTTGAAAATTTTCACGACAGGATTTTGGCTTTAAAAAAGTCGAACATTTTCATGAAGTATTTGGGCTTCAAAAAAGTTGAAAATTTTCATGAAAAGATTTCGGCTTCAAAAAAGTTGAAAATTTTCACGACAGGATTTCGGCTTTAAAAAAGTCGAACATTTTCATGAAGTATTTCAGCTTCAAAAAAGTTGAAAATTTTCATGAAGTATTTCGGCTTCAAAAAAGTCGAACATTTTCATGAAGTATTTCAGCTTCAAAAAAGTTGAAAATTTTCATGAAAAGATTTCGGCTACAAAGAAGTTGAAAATTTTCATGAAAAGATTTCGGCTACAAAGAAGTTGAAAATTTTCATGAAAAGATTTCGGCTTCAAAAAAGTTGAAAATTTTCACGAAAAGATTTCGGCTTCAAAAAAGTTGAAAATTTTCATGAAAAGATTTCGGTTTCAAAAAAGTTGAAAATTTTCACGACAGGATTTCGGCTTTAAAAAAGTCGAACATTTTCATGAAATATTTCAGCTTCAAAAAAGTTGAAAATTTTCATGAAAAGATTTCGGCTACAAAAAAGTTGAAAATTTTCATGAAAAGATTTCGGCTTCAAAAAAGTTGAAAATTTTCACGACAGGATTTCAGCTTCAAAAAAGTCGAACATTTTCATGAAGTATTTCGGCTTCAAAAAAGTTGAACATTTTCATGAAGTATTTGGGCTTCAAAAAAGTTGAAAATTTTCACGACAGGATTTCGGCTTTAAAAAAGTCGAACATTTTCATGAAGTATTTCAGCTTCAAAAAAGTTGAAAATTTTAATGAAAAGATTTCGGCTACAAAAAAGTTGAAAATTTTCATGAAAAGATTTCGGCTTCAAAAAAGTTGAAAATTTTCACGACAGGATTTCGGCTTTAAAAAAGTCGAACGTTTTCATGAAGTATTTCGGCTTCAAAAAAGTCGAACATTTTCATGAAGTATTTCGGATTCAAAAAAGTTGAACATTTTCATGAAAAGATTTCGGCTACAAAAAAGTTGAAAATTTTCATGAAAAAATTTCGGCTTCAAAAAAGTTGAAAATTTTCACGACAGGATTTCGGCTTTAAAAAAGTCGAACATTTTCATGAAGTATTTGGGCTTCATAAAAGTTGAAAATTTTCACGACAGGATTTCAGCTTCAAAAAAGTCGAACATTTTCATGAAGTATTTCGGCTTCAAAAAAGTTGAACATTTTCATGAAGTATTTGGGCTTCAAAAAAGTTGAAAATTTTCACGACAGGATTTCGGCTTTAAAAAAGTCGAACATTTTCATGAAGTATTTCAGCTTCAAAAAAGTTGAAAATTTTAATGAAAAGATTTCGGCTACAAAAAAGTTGAAAATTTTCATGAAAAGATTTCGGCTTCAAAAAAGTTGAAAATTTTCACGACAGGATTTCGGCTTTAAAAAAGTCGAACGTTTTCATGAAGTATTTCGGCTTTAAAAAAGTCGAACATTTTCATGAAGTATTTCGGCTTCAAAAAAGTTGAACATTTTCATGAAGTATTTGGGCTTCAAAAAGGTTGAAAATTTTCACGACAGGATTTCGGCTTTAAAAAAGTCGAACATTTTCATGAAAAGATTTCGGCTACAAAGAAGTTGAAAATTTTCATGAAAAGATTTCGGCTTCAAAAAAGTTGAAAATTTTCATGAAAAGATTTCGGCTTCAAAAAAGTTGAAAATTTTCATGAAAAGATTTCGGTTTCAAAAAAGTTGAAAATTTTCACGACAGGATTTCGGCTTTAAAAAAGTCGAACATTTTCATGAAATATTTCAGCTTCAAAAAAGTTGAAAATTTTCATGAAGTATTTGGGCTTCAAAAAGGTTGAAAATTTTCACGACAGGATTTCAGCTTCAAAAAAGTCGAACATTTTCATGAAGTATTTCGGCTTCAAAAAAGTTGAACATTTTCATGAAGTATTTGGGCTTCAAAAAAGTTGAAAATTTTCACGACAGGATTTCGGCTTTAAAAAAGTCGAACATTTTCATGAAGTATTTCAGCTTCAAAAAAGTTGAAAATTTTCATGAAAAGATTTCGGCTTCAAAAAAGTTGAAAATTTTCACGACAGGATTTTGGCTTTAAAAAAGTCGAACATTTTCATGAAGTATTTGGGCTTCAAAAAAGTTGAAAATTTTCATGAAAAGATTTCGGCTTCAAAAAAGTTGAAAATTTTCACGACAGGATTTCGGCTTTAAAAAAGTCGAACATTTTCATGAAGTATTTCAGCTTCAAAAAAGTTGAAAATTTTCATGAAGTATTTCGGCTTCAAAAAAGTCGAACATTTTCATGAAGTATTTCGGATTCAAAAAAGTTGAAAATTTTCACGAAAGGATTTCGGCTTTAAAAAAGTCGAACATTTTCATGAAAAGATTTCGGCTACAAAGAAGTTGAAAATTTTCATGAAAAGATTTCGGCTTCAAAAAAGTTGAAAATTTTCACGAAAAGATTTCGGCTTCAAAAAAGTTGAAAATTTTCATGAAAAGATTTCGGTTTCAAAAAAGTTGAAAATTTTCACGACAGGATTTCGGCTTTAAAAAAGTCGAACATTTTCATGAAATATTTCAGCTTCAAAAAAGTTGAAAATTTTCATGAAAAGATTTCGGCTACAAAAAAGTTGAAAATTTTCATGAAAAGATTTCGGCTTCAAAAAAGTTGAAAATTTTCACGACAGGATTTCAGCTTCAAAAAAGTCGAACATTTTCATGAAGTATTTCGGCTTCAAAAAAGTTGAACATTTTCATGAAGTATTTGGGCTTCAAAAAAGTTGAAAATTTTCACGACAGGATTTCGGCTTTAAAAAAGTCGAACATTTTCATGAAGTATTTCAGCTTCAAAAAAGTTGAAAATTTTAATGAAAAGATTTCGGCTACAAAAAAGTTGAAAATTTTCATGAAAAGATTTCGGCTTCAAAAAAGTTGAAAATTTTCACGACAGGATTTCGGCTTTAAAAAAGTCGAACGTTTTCATGAAGTATTTCGGCTTCAAAAAAGTCGAACATTTTCATGAAGTATTTCGGATTCAAAAAAGTTGAACATTTTCATGAAAAGATTTCGGCTACAAAAAAGTTGAAAATTTTCATGAAAAAATTTCGGCTTCAAAAAAGTTGAAAATTTTCACGACAGGATTTCGGCTTTAAAAAAGTCGAACATTTTCATGAAGTATTTGGGCTTCATAAAAGTTGAAAATTTTCACGACAGGATTTCAGCTTCAAAAAAGTCGAACATTTTCATGAAGTATTTCGGCTTCAAAAAAGTTGAACATTTTCATGAAGTATTTGGGCTTCAAAAAAGTTGAAAATTTTCACGACAGGATTTCGGCTTTAAAAAAGTCGAACATTTTCATGAAGTATTTCAGCTTCAAAAAAGTTGAAAATTTTAATGAAAAGATTTCGGCTACAAAAAAGTTGAAAATTTTCATGAAAAGATTTCGGCTTCAAAAAAGTTGAAAATTTTCACGACAGGATTTCGGCTTTAAAAAAGTCGAACGTTTTCATGAAGTATTTCGGCTTTAAAAAAGTCGAACATTTTCATGAAGTATTTCGGCTTCAAAAAAGTTGAACATTTTCATGAAGTATTTGGGCTTCAAAAAGGTTGAAAATTTTCACGACAGGATTTCGGCTTTAAAAAAGTCGAACATTTTCATGAAAAGATTTCGGCTACAAAGAAGTTGAAAATTTTCATGAAAAGATTTCGGCTTCAAAAAAGTTGAAAATTTTCATGAAAAGATTTCGGCTTCAAAAAAGTTGAAAATTTTCATGAAAAGATTTCGGTTTCAAAAAAGTTGAAAATTTTCACGACAGGATTTCGGCTTTAAAAAAGTCGAACATTTTCATGAAATATTTCAGCTTCAAAAAAGTTGAAAATTTTCATGAAGTATTTGGGCTTCAAAAAGGTTGAAAATTTTCACGACAGGATTTCAGCTTCAAAAAAGTCGAATATTTTCATGAAGTATTTCGGCTTCAAAAAAGTTGAACATTTTCATGAAGTATTTGGGCTTCAAAAAAGTTGAAAATTTTCACGACAGGATTTCGGCTTTAAAAAAGTCGAACATTTTCATGAAGTATTTCAGCTTCAAAAAAGTTGAAAATTTTCATGAAAAGATTTCGGCTTCAAAAAAGTTGAAAATTTTCACGACAGGATTTTGGCTTTAAAAAAGTCGAACATTTTCATGAAGTATTTGGGCTTCAAAAAAGTTGAAAATTTTCATGAAAAGATTTCGGCTTCAAAAAAGTTGAAAATTTTCACGACAGGATTTCGGCTTTAAAAAAGTCGAACATTTTCATGAAGTATTTCAGCTTCAAAAAAGTTGAAAATTTTCATGAAGTATTTCGGCTTCAAAAAAGTCGAACATTTTCATGAAGTATTTCGGATTCAAAAAAGTTGAAAATTTTCACGAAAGGATTTCGGCTTTAAAAAAGTCGAACATTTTCATGAAAAGATTTCGGCTACAAAGAAGTTGAAAATTTTCATGAAAAGATTTCGGCTTCAAAAAAGTTGAAAATTTTCACGAAAAGATTTCGGCTTCAAAAAAGTTGAAAATTTTCATGAAAAGATTTCGGTTTCAAAAAAGTTGAAAATTTTCACGACAGGATTTCGGCTTTAAAAAAGTCGAACATTTTCATGAAATATTTCAGCTTCAAAAAAGTTGAAAATTTTCATGAAAAGATTTCGGCTACAAAAAAGTTGAAAATTTTCATGAAAAGATTTCGGCTTCAAAAAAGTTGAAAATTTTCACGACAGGATTTCGGCTTTAAAAAAGTCGAACATTTTCATGAAGTATTTCAGCTTCAAAAAAGTTGAAAATTTTCATGAAAAGATTTCGGTTTCAAAAAAGTTGAAAATTTTCACGACAGGATTTCGGCTTTAAAAAAGTCGAACATTTTCATGAAGTATTTCAGCTTCAAAAAAGTTGAAAATTTTCATGAAAAGATTTCGGCTACAAAAAAGTTGAAAATTTTCATGAAAAGATTTCGGCTTCAAAAAAGTTGAAAATTTTCACGACAGGATTTTGGCTTTAAAAAAGTCCAACGTTTTCATGAAGTATTTGGGCTTCAAAAAAGTCGAACATTTTCATGAAGTATTTGGGCTTCAAAAAAGTTGAAAATTTTCACGACAGGATTTCGGCTTTAAAAAAGTCGAACATTTTCATGAAGTATTTCAGCTTCAAAAAAGTTGAAAATTTTCATGAAAAGATTTCGGCTACAAAAAAGTTGAAAATTTTCATGAAAAGATTTCGGCTTCAAAAAAGTTGAAAATTTTCATGAAAAGATTTCGGCTTTAAAAAAGTTGAAAATGTTCACGACAGGATTTCGGCTTTAAAAAAGTCGAACGTTTTCATGAAGTATTTCAGCTTCAAAAAAGTTGAAAATTTTCATGAAAAGATTTCGGCTACAAAAAAGTTGAAAATTTTCATGAAAAGATTTCGGCTTCAAAAAAGTTGAAAATTTTCATGAAAAGATTTCGGCTTTAAAAAAGTTGAAAATGTTCACGACAGGATTTCGGCTTTAAAAAAGTCGAACGTTTTCATGAAGTATTTCAGCTTCAAAAAAGTTTAAAATTTTCATGAAAAGATTTCGGCTTCAAAAAAGTTGAAAATTTTCATGAAAAGATTTCGGCTTCAAAAAAGTTGAAAATTTTCACGACAGGATTTCGGCTTTAAAAAAGTCGAACATTTTCATGAAGTATTTCAGCTTCAAAAAAGTTGAAAATTTTCATGAAAAGATTTCGGCTTCAAAAAAGTTGAAAATTTTCATGAAAAGATTTCGGCTTCAAAAAAGTTTAAAATTTTCACGAAAGGATTTCGGCTTTAAAAAAGTCGAACATTTTCATGAAGTATTTCAGCTTCAAAAAAGTTGAAAATTTTCATTAAAAGATTTCGGTTTCAAAAAAGTTGAAAATTTTCACGACAAGATTTCGGCTTTAAAAAAGTCGAACATTTTCATGAAGTATTTCGGATTCAAAAAAGTTGAAAATTTTCATGAAAAGATTTTGGCTACAAAAAAGTTGAAAATTTTCATGAAAAAATTTCGGCTTCAAAAAAGTTGAAAATTTTCACGACAGGATTTCGGCTTTAAAAAAGTCGAACATTTTCATGAAGTATTTCGGCTTCAAAAAAGTTGAACATTTTCATGAAGTATTTGGGCTTCAAAAAAGTTGAAAATTTTCACGACAGGATTTCGGCTTTAAAAAAGTCGAACATTTTCATGAAGTATTTCAGCTTCAAAAAAGTTGAAAATTTTCATGAAAAGATTTCGGCTACAAAAAAGTTGAAAATTTTCATGAAAAGATTTCGGCTTCAAAAAAGTTGAAAATTTTCACGACAGGATTTCGGCTTTAAAAAAGTCGAACGTTTTCATGAAGTATTTCGGCCTCAAAAAAGTCGAACATTTTCATGAAGTATTTCGGCTTCAAAAAAGTCGAACATTTTCATGAAGTATTTCAGCTTCAAAAAAGTTGAAAATTTTCATGAAAAGATTTCTGCTACAAAAAAGTTGAAAATTTTCATGAAAAGATTTCGGCTTCAAAAAAGTTGAAAATTTTCACGACAGGATTTTGGCTTTAAAAAAGTCGAACGTTTTCATGAAGTATTTCAGCTTCAAAAAAGTTGAAAATTTTCATGAAAAGATTTCGGCTACAAAAAAGTTGAAAATTTTCATGAAAAGATTTCGGCTTCAAAAAAGTTGAAAATTTTCATGAAAAGATTTCGACTTCAAAAAAGTTGAAAATTTTCACGCCAGGATTTTGGCTTTAAAAAAGTCGAACATTTTCATGAAGTATTTCAGCTTCAAAAAAGTTGAAAATTTTCATGAAAAGATTTCGGCTACAAAAAAGTTGAAAATTTTCATGAAAAGATTTCGGCTTCAAAAAAGTTGAAAATTTTCACGACAGGATTTCGGCTTTAAAAAAGTCGAACGTTTTCATGAAGTATTTCGGCTTCAAAAAAGTCGAACATTTTCATGAAGTATTTCGGATTCAAAAAAGTTGAAAATTTTCACGACAGGATTTCAGCTTTAAAAAAGTCGAACATTTTCATGAAAAGATTTCGGCTACAAAGAAGTTGAAAATTTTCATGAAAAGATTTCGGCTTCAAAAAAGTTGAAAATTTTCATGAAAAGATTTCGGCTTCAAAAAAGTTGAAAATTTTCATGAAAAGATTTCGGCTTCAAAAAAGTTGAAAATTTTCACGACAGGATTTCGGCTTTAAAAAAGTTGAACGTTTTCATGAAGTATTTGGGCTTCAAAAAAGTCGAACATTTTCATGAAGTATTTGGGCTTCAAAAAAGTTGAAAATTTTCACGACAGGATTTCGGCTTTAAAAAAGTCGAACATTTTCATGAAGTATTTCAGCTTCAAAAAAGTTGAAAATTTTCATGAAAAGATTTCGGTTTCAAAAAAGTTGAAAATTTTCACGACAGGATTTCGGCTTTAAAAAAGTCGAACATTTTCATGAAGTATTTCAGCTTCAAAAAAGTTGAAAATTTTCATGAAAAGATTTCGGCTACAAAAAAGTTGAAAATTTTCATGAAAAGATTTCGGCTTCAAAAAAGTTGAAAATTTTCACGACAGGATTTCGGCTTTAAAAAAGTCGAACGTTTTCATGAAGTATTTGGGCTTCAAAAAAGTCGAACATTTTCATGAAGTATTTGGGCTTCAAAAAAGTTGAAAATTTTCACGACAGGATTTCGGCTTTAAAAAAGTCGAACATTTTCATGAAGTATTTCAGCTTCAAAAAAGTTGAAAATTTTCATGAAAAGATTTCGGCTACAAAAAAGTTGAAAATTTTCATGAAAAGATTTCGGCTTCAAAAAAGTTGAAAATTTTCATGAAAAGATTTCGGTTTCAAAAAAGTTGAAAATTTTCACGACAAGATTTCGGCTTTAAAAAAGTCGAACATTTTCATGAAGTATTTCGGATTCAAAAAAGTTGAAAATTTTCATGAAAAAATTTCGGCTTCAAAAAAGTTGAAAATTTTCACGACAGGATTTCGGCTTTAAAAAAGTCGAACATTTTCATGAAGTATTTGGGCTTCAAAAAAGTTGAAAATTTTCACGACAGGATTTCAGCTTCAAAAAAGTCGAACATTTTCATGAAGTATTTCGGCTTCAAAAAAGTTGAACATTTTCATGAAGTATTTGGGCTTCAAAAAAGTTGAAAATTTTCACGACAGGATTTCGGCTTTAAAAAAGTCGAACATTTTCATGAAGTATTTCAGCTTCAAAAAAGTTGAAAATTTTCATGAAAAGATTTCGGCTACAAAAAAGTTGAAAATTTTCATGAAAAGATTTCGGCTTCAAAAAAGTTGAAAATTTTCACGACAGGATTTCGGCTTTAAAAAAGTCGAACGTTTTCATGAAGTATTTCGGCTTCAAAAAAGTCGAACATTTTCATGAAGTATTTCGGCTTCAAAAAAGTTGAACATTTTCATGAAGTATTTGGGCTTCAAAAAGGTTGAAAATTTTCACGACAGGATTTCAGCTTCAAAAAAGTCGAACATTTTCATGAAGTATTTCGGCTTCAAAAAAGTTGAACATTTTCATGAAGTATTTGGGCTTCAAAAAAGTTGAAAATTTTCACGACAGGATTTCGGCTTTAAAAAAGTCGAACATTTTCATGAAGTATTTCAGCTTCAAAAAAGTTGAAAATTTTCATGAAAAGATTTTGGCTTCAAAAAAGCTGAAAATTTTCATGAAAAGATTTCGGCTTCAAAAAAGTTGAAAATTTTCACGACAGGATTTTGGCTTTAAAAAGTCGAACATTTTCATGAAGTATTTGGGCTTCAAAAAAGTTGAAAATTTTCATGAAAAGATTTCGGCTTCAAAAAAGTTGAAAATTTTCACGACAGGATTTCGGCTTTAAAAAAGTCGAACATTTTCATGAAGTATTTCAGCTTCAAAAAAGTTGAAAATTTTCATGAAAAGATTTCGGTTTCAAAAAAGTTGAAAATTTTCACGACAGGATTTCGGCTTTAAAAAAGTCGAACATTTTCATGAAGTATTTCAGCTTCAAAAAAGTTGAAAATTTTCATGAAAAGATTTCTGCTACAAAAAAGTTGAAAATTTTCATGAAAAGATTTCGGCTTCAAAAAAGTTGAAAATTTTCACGACAGGATTTTGGCTTTAAAAAGTCGAACGTTTTCATGAAGTATTTCAGCTTCAAAAAAGTTGAAAATTTTCATGAAAAGATTTCGGCTACAAAAAAGTTGAAAATTTTCATGAAAAGATTTCGGCTTCAAAAAAGTTGAAAATTTTCATGAAAAGATTTCGACTTCAAAAAAGTTGAAAATTTTCACGACAGGATTTTGGCTTTAAAAAAGTCGAACATTTTCATGAAGTATTTCAGCTTCAAAAAAGTTGAAAATTTTCATGAAAAGATTTCGGCTACAAAAAAGTTGAAAATTTTCATGAAAAGATTTCGGCTTCAAAAAAGTTGAAAATTTTCACGACAGGATTTCGGCTTCAAAAAAGTTGAAAATTTTCACGACAGGATTTCGGCTTTAAAAAAGTCGAACATTTTCATGAAGTATTTCAGCTTCAAAAAAGTTTAAAATTTTCATGAAAAGATTTCGGTTTCAAAAAAGTTGAAAATTTTCGCGACAGGATTTCGGCTTTAAAAAAGTCGAACATTTTCATGAAGTATTTCAGCTTCAAAAAAGTTGAAAATTTTCATGAAAAGATTTCTGCTACAAAAAAGTTGAAAATTTTCATGAAAAGATTTCGGCTTCAAAAAAGTTGAAAATTTTCACGACAGGATTTTGGCTTTAAAAAGTCGAACGTTTTCATGAAGTATTTCAGCTTCAAAAAAGTTGAAAATTTTCATGAAAAGATTTCGGCTACAAAAAAGTTGAAAATTTTCATGAAAAGATTTCGGCTTCAAAAAAGTTGAAAATTTTCATGAAAAGATTTCGACTTCAAAAAAGTTGAAAATTTTCACGACAGGATTTTGGCTTTAAAAAAGTCGAACATTTTCATGAAGTATTTCAGCTTCAAAAAAGTTGAAAATTTTCATGAAAAGATTTCGGCTACAAAAAAGTTGAAAATTTTCATGAAAAGATTTCGGCTTCAAAAAAGTTGAAAATTTTCACGACAGGATTTCGGCTTCAAAAAAGTTGAAAATTTTCACGACAGGATTTCGGCTTTAAAAAAGTCGAACATTTTCATGAAGTATTTCAGCTTCAAAAAAGTTTAAAATTTTCATGAAAAGATTTCGGTTTCAAAAAAGTTGAAAATTTTCGCGACAGGATTTCGGCTTTAAAAAAGTCGAACATTTTCATGAAGTATTTCAGCTTCAAAAAAGTTGAAAATTTTCATGAAAAGATTTCTGCTACAAAAAAGTTGAAAATTTTCATGAAAAGATTTCGGCTTCAAAAAAGTTGAAAATTTTCACGACAGGATTTTGGCTTTAAAAAGTCGAACGTTTTCATGAAGTATTTCAGCTTCAAAAAAGTTGAAAATTTTCATGAAAAGATTTCGGCTACAAAAAAGTTGAAAATTTTCATGAAAAGATTTCGGCTTCAAAAAAGTTGAAAATTTTCATGAAAAGATTTCGACTTCAAAAAAGTTGAAAATTTTCACAACAGGATTTTGGCTTTAAAAAAGTCGAACATTTTCATGAAGTATTTCAGCTTCAAAAAAGTTGAAAATTTTCATGAAAAGATTTCGGCTACAAAAAAGTTGAAAATTTTCATGAAAAGATTTCGGCTTCAAAAAAGTTGAAAATTTTCACGACAGGATTTCGGCTTTAAAAAAGTCGAACGTTTTCATGAAGTATTTCAGCTTCAAAAAAGTTGAAAATTTTCATGAAAAGATTTTGGCTTCAAAAAAGCTGAAAATTTTCATGAAAAGATTTCGGCTTCAAAAAAGTTGAAAATTTTCACGACAGGATTTTGGCTTTAAAAAAGTCGAACATTTTCATGAAGTATTTGGGCTTCAAAAAAGTTGAAAATTTTCATGAAAAGATTTCGGCTTCAAAAAAGTTGAAAATTTTCACGACAGGATTTCGGCTTTAAAAAAGTCGAACATTTTCATGAAGTATTTCAGCTTCAAAAAATTTGAAAATTTTCATGAAAAGATTTCGGTTTCAAAAAAGTTGAAAATTTTCACGACAGGATTTCGGCTTTAAAAAAGTCGAACATTTTCATGAAGTATTTCAGCTTCAAAAAAGTTGAAAATTTTCATGAAAAGATTTCTGCTACAAAAAAGTTGAAAATTTTCATGAAAAGATTTCGGCTTCAAAAAAGTTGAAAATTTTCACGACAGGATTTTGGCTTTAAAAAAGTCGAACGTTTTCATGAAGTATTTCAGCTTCAAAAAAGTTGAAAATTTTCATGAAAAGATTTCGGCTACAAAAAAGTTGAAAATTTTCATGAAAAGATTTCGGCTTCAAAAAAGTTGAAAATTTTCATGAAAAGATTTCGGTTTCAAAAAAGTTGAAAATTTTCACGACAGGATTTTGGCTTTAAAAAAGTCGAACATTTTCATGAAGTATTTCAGCTTCAAAAAAGTTGAAAATTTTCATGAAAAGATTTCGGCTACAAAAAAGTTGAAAATTTTCATGAAAAGATTTCGGCTTCAAAAAAGTTGAAAATTTTCACGACAGGATTTCGGCTTTAAAAAAGTCGAACGTTTTCATGAAGTATTTCGGCTTCAAAAAAGTCGAACATTTTCATGAAGTATTTCGGATTCAAAAAAGTTGAAAATTTTCACGACAGGATTTCGGCTTTAAAAAAGTCGAACATTTTCATGAAAAGATTTCGGCTACAAAGAAGTTGAAAATTTTCATGAAAAGATTTCGGCTTCAAAAAAGTTGAAAATTTTCACGAAAAGATTTCGGCTTCAAAAAAGTTGAAAATTTTCATGAAAAGATTTCGGTTTCAAAAAAGTTGAAAATTTTCACGACAGGATTTCGGCTTTAAAAAAGTCGAACATTTTCATGAAATATTTCAGCTTCAAAAAAGTTGAAAATTTTCATGAAAAGATTTCGGCTACAAAAAAGTTGAAAATTTTCATGAAAAGATTTCGGCTTCAAAAAAGTTGAAAATTTTCACGACAGGATTTCGGCTTTAAAAAAGTCGAACATTTTCATGAAGTATTTCAGCTTCAAAAAAGTTGAAAATTTTCATGAAAAGATTTCGGTTTCAAAAAAGTTGAAAATTTTCACGACAGGATTTCGGCTTTAAAAAAGTCGAACATTTTCATGAAGTATTTCAGCTTCAAAAAAGTTGAAAATTTTCATGAAAAGATTTCGGCTACAAAAAAGTTGAAAATTTTCATGAAAAGATTTCGGCTTCAAAAAAGTTGAAAATTTTCACGACAGGATTTCGGCTTTAAAAAAGTCCAACGTTTTCATGAAGTATTTGGGCTTCAAAAAAGTCCAACATTTTCATGAAGTATTTGGGCTTCAAAAAAGTTGAAAATTTTCACGACAGGATTTCGGCTTTAAAAAAGTCGAACATTTTCATGAAGTATTTCAGCTTCAAAAAAGTTGAAAATTTTCATGAAAAGATTTCGGCTACAAAAAAGTTGAAAATTTTCATGAAAAGATTTCGGCTTCAAAAAAGTTGAAAATTTTCATGAAAAGATTTCGGCTTTAAAAAAGTTGAAAATGTTCACGACAGGATTTCGGCTTTAAAAAAGTCGAACGTTTTCATGAAGTATTTCAGCTTCAAAAAAGTTTAAAATTTTCATGAAAAGATTTCGGCTTCAAAAAAGTTGAAAATTTTCATGAAAAGATTTCGGCTTCAAAAAAGTTGAAAATTTTCACGACAGGATTTCGGCTTTAAAAAAGTCGAACATTTTCATGAAGTATTTCAGCTTCAAAAAAGTTGAAAATTTTCATGAAAAGATTTCGGCTTCAAAAAAGTTGAAAATTTTCATGAAAAGATTTCGGCTTCAAAAAAGTTTAAAATTTTCACGACAGGATTTCGGCTTTAAAAAAGTCGAACATTTTCATGAAGTATTTCAGCTTCAAAAAAGTTGAAAATTTTCATTAAAAGATTTCGGTTTCAAAAAAGTTGAAAATTTTCACGACAAGATTTCGGCTTTAAAAAAGTCGAACATTTTCATGAAGTATTTCGGATTCAAAAAAGTTGAAAATTTTCATGAAAAGATTTCGGCTACAAAAAAGTTGAAAATTTTCATGAAAAAATTTCGGCTTCAAAAAAGTTGAAAATTTTCACGACAGGATTTCGGCTTTAAAAAAGTCGAACATTTTCATGAAGTATTTGGGCTTCATAAAAGTTGAAAATTTTCACGACAGGATTTCAGCTTCAAAAAAGTCGAACATTTTCATGAAGTATTTCGGCTTCAAAAAAGTTGAACATTTTCATGAAGTATTTGGGCTTCAAAAAAGTTGAAAATTTTCACGACAGGATTTCGGCTTTAAAAAAGTCGAACATTTTCATGAAGTATTTCAGCTTCAAAAAAGTTGAAAATTTTAATGAAAAGATTTCGGCTACAAAAAAGTTGAAAATTTTCATGAAAAGATTTCGGCTTCAAAAAAGTTGAAAATTTTCACGACAGGATTTCGGCTTTAAAAAAGTCGAACGTTTTCATGAAGTATTTGGGCTTCAAAAAAGTCGAACATTTTCATGAAGTATTTCGGCTTCAAAAAAGTTGAACATTTTCATGAAGTATTTGGGCTTCAAAAAGGTTGAAAGTTTTCACGACAGGATTTCGGCTTTAAAAAAGTCGAACATTTTCACGAAAAGATTTCGGCTACAAAGAAGTTGAAAATTTTCATGAAAAGATTTCGGCTTCAAAAAAGTTGAAAATTTTCATGAAAAGATTTCGGCTTCAAAAAAGTTGAAAATTTTCATGAAAAGATTTCGGTTTCAAAAAAGTTGAAAATTTTCACGACAGGATTTCGGCTTTAAAAAAGTCGAACATTTTCATGAAATATTTCAGCTTCAAAAAAGTTGAAAATTTTCATGAAGTATTTGGGCTTCAAAAAGGTTGAAAATTTTCACGACAGGATTTCAGCTTCAAAAAAGTCGAACATTTTCATGAAGTATTTCGGCTTCAAAAAAGTTGAACATTTTCATGAAGTATTTGGGCTTCAAAAAAGTTGAAAATTTTCACGACAGGATTTCGGCTTTAAAAAAGTCGAACATTTTCATGAAGTATTTCAGTTTCAAAAAAGTTGAAAATTTTCATGAAAAGATTTCGGTTTCAAAAAAGTTGAAAATTTTCACGACAGGATTTCGGCTTTAAAAAAGTCGAACATTTTCATGAAGTATTTCAGCTTCAAAAAAGTTGAAAATTTTCATGAAAAGATTTCGGCTACAAAAAAGTTGAAAATTTTCATGAAAAGATTTCGGCTTCAAAAAAGTTGAAAATTTTCACGACAGGATTTCGGCTTTAAAAAAGTCCAACGTTTTCATGAAGTATTTGGGCTTCAAAAAAGTCCAACATTTTCATGAAGTATTTGGGCTTCAAAAAAGTTGAAAATTTTCACGACAGGATTTCGGCTTTAAAAAAGTCGAACATTTTCATGAAGTATTTCAGCTTAAAAAAAGTTGAAAATTTTCATGAAAAGATTTCGGCTACAAAAAAGTTGAAAATTTTCATGAAAAGATTTCGGCTTCAAAAAAGTTGAAAATTTTCATGAAAAGATTTCGGCTTTAAAAAAGTTGAAAATGTTCACGACAGGATTTCGGCTTTAAAAAAGTCGAACGTTTTCATGAAGTATTTCAGCTTCAAAAAAGTTTAAAATTTTCATGAAAAGATTTCGGCTTCAAAAAAGTTGAAAATTTTCATGAAAAGATTTCGGCTTCAAAAAAGTTGAAAATTTTCATGAAAAGATTTCGGCTTCAAAAAAGTTTAAAATTTTCACGACAGGATTTCGGCTTTAAAAAAGTCGAACATTTTCATGAAGTATTTCAGCTTCAAAAAAGTTGAAAATTTTCATTAAAAGATTTCGGTTTCAAAAAAGTTGAAAATTTTCACGACAAGATTTCGGCTTTAAAAAAGTCGAACATTTTCATGAAGTATTTCGGATTCAAAAAAGTTGAAAATTTTCATGAAAAGATTTCGGCTACAAAAAAGTTGAAAATTTTCATGAAAAAATTTCGGCTTCAAAAAAGTTGAAAATTTTCACGACAGGATTTCGGCTTTAAAAAAGTCGAACATTTTCATGAAGTATTTGGGCTTCATAAAAGTTGAAAATTTTCACGACAGGATTTCAGCTTCAAAAAAGTCGAACATTTTCATGAAGTATTTCGGCTTCAAAAAAGTTGAACATTTTCATGAAGTATTTGGGCTTCAAAAAAGTTGAAAATTTTCACGACAGGATTTCGGCTTTAAAAAAGTCGAACATTTTCATGAAGTATTTCAGCTTCAAAAAAGTTGAAAATTTTAATGAAAAGATTTCGGCTACAAAAAAGTTGAAAATTTTCATGAAAAGATTTCGGCTTCAAAAAAGTTGAAAATTTTCACGACAGGATTTCGGCTTTAAAAAAGTCGAACGTTTTCATGAAGTATTTGGGCTTCAAAAAAGTCGAACATTTTCATGAAGTATTTCGGCTTCAAAAAAGTTGAACATTTTCATGAAGTATTTGGGCTTCAAAAAGGTTGAAAATTTTCACGACAGGATTTCGGCTTAAAAAAAGTCGAACATTTTCATGAAAAGATTTCGGCTACAAAGAAGTTGAAAATTTTCATGAAAAGATTTCGGCTTCAAAAAAGTTGAAAATTTTCATGAAAAGATTTCGGCTTCAAAAAAGTTGAAAATTTTCATGAAAAGATTTCGGTTTCAAAAAAGTTGAAAATTTTCACGACAGGATTTCGGCTTTAAAAAAGTCGAACATTTTCATGAAATATTTCAGCTTCAAAAAAGTTGAAAATTTTCATGAAGTATTTGGGCTTCAAAAAGGTTGAAAATTTTCACGACAGGATTTCAGCTTCAAAAAAGTCGAACATTTTCATGAAGTATTTCGGCTTCAAAAAAGTTGAACATTTTCATGAAGTATTTGGGCTTCAAAAAAGTTGAAAATTTTCACGACAGGATTTCGGCTTTAAAAAAGTCGAACATTTTCATGAAGTATTTCAGCTTCAAAAAAGTTGAAAATTTTCATGAAAAGATTTCGGCTTCAAAAAAGTTGAAAATTTTCACGACAGGATTTCGGCTTTAAAAAAGTCGAACATTTTCATGAAGTATTTCAGCTTCAAAAAAGTTGAAAATTTTCATGAAAAGATTTCGGTTTCAAAAAAGTTGAAAATTTTCACGACAGGATTTCGGCTTTAAAAAAGTCGAACATTTTCATGAAGTATTTCAGCTTCAAAAAAGTTGAAAATTTTCATGAAAAGATTTCTGCTACAAAAAAGTTGAAAATTTTCATGAAAAGATTTCGGCTTCAAAAAAGTTGAAAATTTTCACGACAGGATTTTGGCTTTAAAAAAGTCGAACGTTTTCATGAAGTATTTCAGCTTCAAAAAAGTTGAAAATTTTCATGAAAAGATTTCGACTACAAAAAAGTTGAAAATTTTCATGAAAAGATTTCGGCTTCAAAAAAGTTGAAAATTTTCATGAAAAGATTTCGACTTCAAAAAAGTTGAAAATTTTCACGACAGGATTTTGGCTTTAAAAAAGTCGAACATTTTCATGAAGTATTTCAGCTTCAAAAAAGTTGAAAATTTTCATGAAAAGATTTCGGCTACAAAAGAGTTGAAAATTTTCATGAAAAGATTTCGGCTTCAAAAAAGTTGAAAATTTTCACGACAGGATTTCGGCTTTAAAAAAGTCGAACGTTTTCATGAAGTATTTCGGCTTCAAAAAAGTCGAACATTTTCATGAAGTATTTCGGATTCAAAAAAGTTGAAAATTTTCACGAAAGGATTTCGGCTTTAAAAAAGTCGAACATTTTCATGAAAAGATTTCGGCTACAAAGAAGTTGAAAATTTTCATGAAAAGATTTCGGCTTCAAAAAAGTTGAAAATTTTCACGAAAAGATTTCGGCTTCAAAAAAGTTGAAAATTTTCATGAAAAGATTTCGGTTTCAAAAAAGTTGAAAATTTTCACGACAGGATTTCGGCTTTAAAAAAGTCGAACATTTTCATGAAATATTTCAGCTTCAAAAAAGTTGAAAATTTTCATGAAAAGATTTCGGCTACAAAAAAGTTGAAAATTTTCATGAAAAGATTTCGGCTTCAAAAAAGTTGAAAATTTTCACGACAGGATTTCGGCTTTAAAAAAGTCGAACATTTTCATGAAGTATTTCAGCTTCAAAAAAGTTGAAAATTTTCATGAAAAGATTTCGGTTTCAAAAAAGTTGAAAATTTTCACGACAGGATTTCGGCTTTAAAAAAGTCGAACATTTTCATG
The DNA here is from genome assembly GCF_963584025.1 of Labrus mixtus. NCBI lineage: Eukaryota > Metazoa > Chordata > Actinopteri > Labriformes > Labridae > Labrus > Labrus mixtus. The sequence continues at coordinate 333,835 of NC_083619.1, forward strand.
AAGTATTTCAGCTTCAAAAAAGTTGAAAATTTTCATGAAAAGATTTCGGCTACAAAAAAGTTGAAAATTTTCATGAAAAGATTTCGGCTTCAAAAAAGTTGAAAATTTTCACGACAGGATTTTGGCTTTAAAAAAGTCCAACGTTTTCATGAAGTATTTGGGCTTCAAAAAAGTCGAACATTTTCATGAAGTATTTGGGCTTCAAAAAAGTTGAAAATTTTCACGACAGGATTTCGGCTTTAAAAAAGTCGAACATTTTCATGAAGTATTTCAGCTTCAAAAAAGTTGAAAATTTTCATGAAAAGATTTCGGCTACAAAAAAGTTGAAAATTTTCATGAAAAGATTTCGGCTTCAAAAAAGTTGAAAATTTTCACGACAGGATTTTGGCTTTAAAAAAGTCCAACGTTTTCATGAAGTATTTGGGCTTCAAAAAAATCGAACATTTTCATGAAGTATTTGGGCTTCAAAAAAGTTGAAAATTTTCACGACAGGATTTCGGCTTTAAAAAAGTCGAACATTTTCATGAAGTATTTCAGCTTCAAAAAAGTTGAAAATTTTCATGAAAAGATTTCGGCTACAAAAAAGTTGAAAATTTTCATGAAAAGATTTCGGCTTCAAAAAAGTTGAAAATTTTCATGAAAAGATTTCGGCTTTAAAAAAGTTGAAAATGTTCACGACAGGATTTCGGCTTTAAAAAAGTCGAACGTTTTCATGAAGTATTTCAGCTTCAAAAAAGTTTAAAATTTTCATGAAAAGATTTCGGCTTCAAAAAAGTTGAAAATTTTCATGAAAAGATTTCGGCTTCAAAAAAGTTGAAAATTTTCACGACAGGATTTCGGCTTTAAAAAAGTCGAACATTTTCATGAAGTATTTCAGCTTCAAAAAAGTTGAAAATTTTCATGAAAAGATTTCGGCTTCAAAAAAGTTTAAAATTTTCATGAAAAGATTTCGGCTTCAAAAAAGTTTAAAATTTTCACGAAAGGATTTCGGCTTTAAAAAAGTCGAACATTTTCATGAAGTATTTCAGCTTCAAAAAAGTTGAAAATTTTCATTAAAAGATTTTGGTTTCAAAAAAGTTGAAAATTTTCACGACAAGATTTCGGCTTTAAAAAAGTCGAACATTTTCATGAAGTATTTCGGATTCAAAAAAGTTGAAAATTTTCATGAAAAGATTTTGGCTACAAAAAAGTTGAAAATTTTCATGAAAAAATTTCGGCTTCAAAAAAGTTGAAAATTTTCACGACAGGATTTCGGCTTTAAAAAAGTCGAACATTTTCATGAAGTATTTGGGCTTCAAAAAAGTTGAAAATTTTCACGACAGGATTTCGGCTTTAAAAAAGTCGAACATTTTCATGAAGTATTTCAGCTTCAAAAAAGTTGAAAATTTTCATGAAAAGATTTCGGCTACAAAAAAGTTGAAAATTTTCATGAAAAGATTTCGGCTTCAAAAAAGTTGAAAATTTTCACGACAGGATTTCGGCTTTAAAAAAGTCGAACGTTTTCATGAAGTATTTCGGCCTCAGAAAAGTCGAACATTTTCATGAAGTATTTCGGCTTCAAAAAAGTCGAACATTTTCATGAAGTATTTCAGCTTCAAAAAAGTTGAAAATTTTCATGAAAAGATTTCTGCTACAAAAAAGTTGAAAATTTTCATGAAAAGATTTCGGCTTCAAAAAAGTTGAAAATTTTCACGACAGGATTTTGGCTTTAAAAAAGTCGAACGTTTTCATGAAGTATTTCAGCTTCAAAAAAGTTGAAAATTTTCATGAAAAGATTTCGGCTACAAAAAAGTTGAAAATTTTCATGAAAAGATTTCGGCTTCAAAAAAGTTGAAAATTTTCATGAAAAGATTTCGACTTCAAAAAAGTTGAAAATTTTCACGCCAGGATTTTGGCTTTAAAAAAGTCAAACATTTTCATGAAGTATTTCAGCTTCAAAAAAGTTGAAAATTTTCATGAAAAGATTTCGGCTACAAAAAAGTTGAAAATTTTCATGAAAAGATTTCGGCTTCAAAAAAGTTGAAAATTTTCACGACAGGATTTCGGCTTTAAAAAAGTCGAACGTTTTCATGAAGTATTTCGGCTTCAAAAAAGTCGAACATTTTCATGAAGTATTTCGGATTCAAAAAAGTTGAAAATTTTCACGACAGGATTTCAGCTTCAAAAAAGTCGAACATTTTCATGAAAAGATTTCGGCTACAAAGAAGTTGAAAATTTTCATGAAAAGATTTCGGCTTCAAAAAAGTTGAAAATTTTCATGAAAAGATTTCGGCTTCAAAAAAGTTGAAAATTTTCATGAAAAGATTTCGGTTTCAAAAAAGTTGAAAATTTTCACGACAGGATTTCGGCTTTAAAAAAGTCGAACATTTTCATGAAATATTTCAGCTTCAAAAAAGTTGAAAATTTTCATGAAGTATTTGGGCTTCAAAAAAGTTGAAAATTTTCACGACAGGATTTCGGCTTTAAAAAAGTTGAACATTTTCATGAAGTATTTCGGATTCAAAAAAGTTGAAAATTTTCATGAAAAGATTTCGGCTACAAAAAAGTTGAAAATTTTCATGAAAAAATTTCGGCTTCAAAAAAGTTGAAAATTTTCACGACAGGATTTCGGCTTTAAAAAAGTCGAACATTTTCATGAAGTATTTGGGCTTCAAAAAAGTTGAAAATTTTCACGACAGGATTTCAGCTTCAAAAAAGTCGAACATTTTCATGAAGTATTTCGGATTCAAAAAAGTTGAACATTTTCATGAAGCATTTCAGCTTCAAAAAAGTTGAAAATTTTCATGAAAAGATTTCGGCTACAAAAAAGTTGAAAATTTTCATGAAAAGATTTCGGCTTCAAAAAAGTTGAAAATTTTTACGACAGGATTTCGGCTTTAAAAAAGTCGAACGTTTTCATGAAGTATTTCAGCTTCAAAAAAGTCGAACATTTTCATGAAGTATTTCGGCTTCAAAAAAGTTGAACATTTTCATGAAGTATTTGGGCTTCAAAAAAGTTGAAAATTTTCACGACAGGATTTCGGCTTTAAAAAAGTCGAACATTTTCATGAAGTATTTCAGCTTCAAAAAAGTTGAAAATTTTCATGAAAAGATTTTGGCTTCAAAAAAGCTGAAAATTTTCATGAAAAGATTTCGGCTTCAAAAAAGTTGAAAATTTTCACGACAGGATTTTGGCTTTAAAAAAGTCGAACATTTTCATGAAGTATTTGGGCTTCAAAAAAGTTGAAAATTTTCATGAAAAGATTTCGGCTTCAAAAAAGTTGAAAATTTTCACGACAGGATTTCGGCTTTAAAAAAGTCGAACATTTTCATGAAGTATTTCAGCTTCAAAAAAGTTGAAAATTTTCTTGAAAAGATTTCGGTTTCAAAAAAGTTGAAAATTTTCACGACAGGATTTCGGCTTTAAAAAAGTCGAACATTTTCATGAAGTATTTCAGCTTCAAAAAAGTTGAAAATTTTCATGAAAAGATTTCGGCTACAAAAAAGTTGAAAATTTTCATGAAAAGATTTCGGCTTCAAAAAAGTTGAAAATTTTCACGACAGGATTTCGGCTTTAAAAAAGTCGAACGTTTTCATGAAGTATTTCGGCTTCAAAAAAGTCGAACATTTTCATGAAGTATTTCGGCTTCAAAAAAGTTGAACATTTTCATGAAGTATTTGGGCTTCAAAAAGGTTGAAAATTTTCACGACAGGATTTCAGCTTCAAAAAAGTCGAACATTTTCATGAAGTATTTCGGCTTCAAAAAAGTTGAACATTTTCATGAAGTATTTGGGCTTCAAAAAAGTTGAAAATTTTCACGACAGGATTTCGGCTTTAAAAAAGTCGAACATTTTCATGAAGTATTTCAGCTTCAAAAAAGTTGAAAATTTTCATGAAAAGATTTTGGCTTCAAAAAAGCTGAAAATTTTCATGAAAAGATTTCGGCTTCAAAAAAGTTGAAAATTTTCACGAAAGGATTTTGGCTTTAAAAAAGTCGAACATTTTCATGAAGTATTTGGGCATCAAAAAAGTTGAAAATTTTCGTGAAAAGATTTCGGCTTCAAAAAAGTTTAAAATTTTCACGACAGGATTTCGGCTTTAAAAAAGTCGAACATTTTCATGAAGTATTTCAGCTTCAAAAAAGTTGAAAATTTTCATGAAAAGATTTCGGTTTCAAAAAAGTTGAAAATTTTCACGACAAGATTTCGGCTTTAAAAAAGTCGAACATTTTCATGAAGTATTTCGGATTCAAAAAAGTTGAAAATTTTCATGAAAAGATTTCGGCTACAAAAAAGTTGAAAATTTTCATGAAAAAATTTCGGCTTCAAAAAAGTTGAAAATTTTCACGACAGGATTTCGGCTTTAAAAAAGTCGAACATTTTCATGAAGTATTTGGGCTTCAAAAAAGTTGAAAATTTTCACGACAGGATTTCAGCTTCAAAAAAGTCGAACATTTTCATGAAGTATTTCGGCTTCAAAAAAGTTGAACATTTTCATGAAGCATTTCAGCTTCAAAAAAGTTGAAAATTTTCATGAAAAGATTTCGGCTACAAAAAAGTTGAAAATTTTCATGAAAAGATTTCGGCTTCAAAAAAGTTGAAAATTTTCACGACAGGATTTCAGCTTCAAAAAAGTCGAACATTTTCATGAAGTATTTCGGCTTCAAAAAAGTTGAAAATTTTCATGAAGTATTTGGGCTTCAAAAAAGTTGAAAATTTTCACGACAGGATTTCGGCTTTAAAAAAGTCGAACATTTTCATGAAGTATTTCAGCTTCAAAAAAGTTGAAAATTTTCATGAAAAGATTTTGGCTTCAAAAAAGCTGAAAATTTTCATGAAAAGATTTCGGCTTCAAAAAAGTTGAAAATTTTCACGACAGGATTTTGGCTTTAAAAAAGTCGAACATTTTCATGAAGTATTTGGGCTTCAAAAAAGTTGAAAATTTTCATGAAAAGATTTCGGCTTCAAAAAAGTTGAAAATTTTCACGACAGGATTTCGGCTTTAAAAAAGTCGAACATTTTCATGAAGTATTTCAGCTTCAAAAAAGTTGAAAATTTTCTTGAAAAGATTTCGGTTTCAAAAAAGTTGAAAATTTTCACGACAGGATTTCGGCTTTAAAAAAGTCGAACATTTTCATGAAGTATTTCAGCTTCAAAAAAGTTGAAAATTTTCATGAAAAGATTTCGGCTACAAAAAAGTTGAAAATTTTCATGAAAAGATTTCGGCTTCAAAAAAGTTGAAAATTTTCACGACAGGATTTCGGCTTTAAAAAAGTCGAACGTTTTCATGAAGTATTTGGGCTTCAAAAAAGTTGAAAATTTTCACGACAGGATTTCGGCTTTAAAAAAGTCGAACATTTTCATGAAGTATTTCAGTTTCAAAAAAGTTGAAAATTTTCATGAAAAGATTTCGGCTACAAAAAAGTTGAAAATTTTCATGAAAAGATTTCGGCTTCAAAAAAGTTGAAAATTTTCATGAAAAGATTTCGACTTCAAAAAAGTTGAAAATTTTCACGACAGGATTTTGGCTTTAAAAAAGTCGAACATTTTCATGAAGTATTTCAGCATCAAAAAAGTTGAAAATTTTCATGAAAAGATTTCGGCTACAAAAAAGTTGAAAATTTTCATGAAAAAATTTCGGCTTCAAAAAAGTTGAAAATTTTCACGACAGGATTTCGGCTTTAAAAAAGTCGAACATTTTCATGAAATATTTGGGCTTCATAAAAGTTGAAAATTTTCACGACAGGATTTCAGCTTCAAAAAAGTCGAACATTTTCATGAAGTATTTCGGCTTCAAAAAAGTTTAACATTTTCATGAAGTATTTGGGCTTCAAAAAAGTTGAAAATTTTCACGACAGGATTTCGGCTTTAAAAAAGTCGAACATTTTCATGAAGTATTTCAGCTTCAAAAAAGTTGAAAATTTTCATGAAAAGATTTCGGCTACAAAAAAGTTGAAAGTTTTCATGAAAAGATTTCGGCTTCAAAAAAGTTGAAAATTTTCACGACAGGATTTCGGCTTTAAAAAAGTCGAACATTTTCATGAAGTATTTCAGCTTCAAAAAAGTTGAAAATTTTCATGAAAAGATTTTGGCTTCAAAAAAGCTGAAAATTTTCATGAAAAGATTTCGGCTTCAAAAAAGTTGAAAATTTTCACGACAGGATTTTGGCTTTAAAAAAGTCGAACAT